>NW_019154143.1:617195-979895 GCF_002288905.1 Enhydra lutris kenyoni
CCTCCTCCATCCCAAATATCCATTTCCCCTCTTTTCCTGCCCCTCTTTGGCCTTCTCCCTTTCCCTGACTGCTTCTAGAAGCAAAATCACCCTTCCCTCACTCACTGGCCCCACATCACATCACCTGTCGCGTCCCCACTGGCCTTCCCTGAGGACTCTGTTCCGGCCCCTTCCCCTTCTCCTTGGGGTTGTTGTTGGAGTCGTTGTCCTTGATGATATCATATTGACGGCAGAAGAGCCCAATTACAGCTGAAACACAACAATACAATCTGCACCTTGATCTTGACCTCCCCACTCACAGACTTGAATGGCAGTGAGATACCCACACGGTTTCTAGAAAATCTGAGAAGAAAACCTTTAAATTTCTGGTGCTCATATGCGAGCACCACCCTCTTAGCCTTCCTCTCCTCAAACTTCTGCTCACCCCCAACTAAGCATCTCCCCACTGCATTTCCCTCCCTGCCTTTTCTCCTGACAGCCTTCACCACCTCCCACCTTCACTGAGCCCCCCACTCCCCCAATCCTTGTCCCCTGTGCAGCTGCTCACTCACCGGCCCACATGAGCAACACCACCACAATGATAACCACTTCCCCTGTCTGCAATGGTCGCTCTCCCTTCAGACCCTCCACTGTGATGTCACCTGAGAAGAAAGAGATAGACTCCAGGTTATGGGGAGCGGCCACAGAGCTCTTCTCTGCAGACCCGTAAGGATGGAGAGCCTGGGGCCAGGGTTGCCCCTGAGAGCCCCTCTCTAGGAAGCTGTTGGTGACAGGTAGTTAGAGACCAAAAAAGCAGGACTGTTGCGGGCAAGTACTCACGCAGACTGCGGCAGCTGGGAACAGAGGGTTGGGAAAAGGAAGCTTAAAGGCCCTTCTCCCAAACGATTCATTATCAGCCTGTTTATACCCAGTCCCCTGCCAACCTTTTTCCTTCGTTTCTTGGCAGTATGATGAATTAAGTCATCCTTTTATTCGTCTAAGCTAGACTGTGGCTTGTTTGGGGGGAAGTAAACAAGAGGCTAAAGGGCAGGTAAAAAGCCAGAGAATCCAAAGCTTTCGGGAGTGGAGGATAGCTGAGCCTCTCACCTGGGCTTGAGCTGTTGGAGAGTAGCGGGTCAGAACCCTTGAGAGTTCGAATTGCACCTGAGGCCCGGGGGGGGGGGGCTCTCTCCCCGAAGGCCAGGCCGATGCTCTGAATCTGCATGTGTAGTCGCTGTCTTCAGCCAGTCCCCAGAGGGCACAGGCCCGCGTNGTGTAGTCGCTGTCTTCAGCCAGTCCCCAGAGGGCACAGGCCCGCGTGGTGGTGTTCACTTCCCGGATCACACGCTGCCCAGGCCATTCTGTCGCTGCAGGGAGATGATGGGACAGGAGGGCGGTCTCACACAAGTCCCAGGACTCAAACATCCAAGCACTCCACGGAGTAGGATGACAAGGGCAGCTTGAGTCAGGGGACACCAGCTCCCAGATTCCCCCACCACGGGGAGGGGAGCTTTGGTCCCAGGTGGGGGTAATGGAAGGAAGGCTCAGAGTTCCAAGGACACAGGCTGAGGGAGCAGAAGGGTGATTCGTACTTGTTGGGAAATGGAGTAGCCAATGACGATGTTGCCTTCTGGGACGTCCCAGGACACAGTGGCCGAGTTGGCTCTGAGCTGAGTGACTGTCACATTCACAGGAGAGGGAGAACGGTCTGTTGGGTGCCAGAGTGAATAGGTTAATAGGTCCCATGTATGGACTAGCTCTGCTCCACCCCACTACCCCTTTACTCACCTGCTCGCACAAAGCCCAGGTCACAACTGACTAGCAGGAGGACCGTAGGGCTTAAATATGGGGAGAGGGGCATCAGCGAAGCTGTGGTCCCCACCGAGTCCGCTGGGAGGCACTGGGGCATCCGCTTTACATCCAGGCGGGGCTCCTGGAGGTGGCAGGAGTTGTTGGGGGCGGGGGGCGGGTGTCCAGGACTTCCCAGAACGCACGGGTGGCAGCAGCTCTCCCGGGCTCCCCACCGCCCACAGCAGCCCCGGATCCTCCCGTTCTCCCCACGCCTTCCCCGCCCCCGCGTCACCCGGGCGTCCCCAATGTGCCGCTCTGTCCGGCCCACACCCATCTCCGCCGGTCCTCACGGTCGGTCAGGCCTCAGGGGGGCTGCTCGGTGCCCAGAGGGCGGCCCATCGCCCGGCTCCGTGGCGCTGCCCCTGCCCCATCCCGGCGCGGGCTGGGTGCGGCGGGCAGCGCGGGACCAGCTGCGGGCAGAGGGCAGGAGGAGGCGTAGCGGGAGCGGGGCGCGGGGCTGCGGGGGGCCCCCAGAGCTCGGACGCGCCGCGGAGTCTGTTCCTGAGCGGGGGGGGGGGGGGGGGGGGGGGCGGTGCCCGCGCGGCCTGGCTACTGGCCGGAGTCCCGGTGCGGGAGGCAGTGCGGCTGGCCTGATGACATCATGATCCTTGCAATATCCAGATGCAGTTTCAAATTCCTATTCAAAGAATTGTGTGTCCCCCTAGTGGAAACACAGCCTTATGTCATAGGAACAGGAAGCACTATTTTGCAAGTACATAACAAGGTTTATTTTTTTATTTTATTTTTTAAAAGATTTTATTTATTCATTTGAAAGAGAGGGGGCATGAATGTGGGTGCACAAGCTGGGGGAAGGGGCAGAGGGAGAGGGGAGAAGCAGACTCTCCACTGAGCAAGAAGCCTGACGCTGGCTGACCCCAGGACCCTGAGATCATGACCTGAGCCAAAGGCAGATGTCTAACCGATTGAACCACCCAGGAGTCCTGAACTAGGTATAATTGTGGGACACAACCCTCTCACTTTTACTGTTTCCAGAGTTCATGTGTCCCAGCCATGAAAAAAGCAGCAATTTGGTTTAGAACATACACTACCCATGAAGGGCAGCACACTCAGCTTGTTAAGTGCTGTCTCCTACTTGGGGCTGTAGCTGAGTCTTCATTACTCTACCCTATTGTCCAATATGGCCAGTTGCTTGGGGTAATGAGGTTCTTAATAAAGTCATTGACTCCCATGGTAGTCACTTTTTCCTCTGTAAAATGGGTCTCTTAGTGAGGGATACCATGATGGTGAGCAAGGTATTAAGAATGTCCACCAATGTTGATGCTGGCAAAAGCACTGCTGGAAGGAAAGGCAAATCCATATCTGCATTTAAATGTTTATCCCCCAGAGGGCAAATCCCTGCCCACTCCCTGATGGAAGGGTCCTGGCATTACCTGTCTGCCACAAAGTGGCAAGCTGGTATCCCTTGGTGTATGGTCTTCTCCACTGGGGCCCAGAGTTGGTCCCTGATGTGAGAATGTTGGGTTCTCAGCAGCCAGATCAGCCTTGATGAGAATTTCATGTTGATGAACTCACGTACATCATATGTTCCTACTGCCACAGTCTCCTCATTCCTTGAACAAGCACCGGTGTGACTGGGGAAAAGACTGACCAATGTCTACAGAAGTCTTCCTGCCCACCTGCTTCTCAAAAGCCTCCTCAGAAGTGGATGCCTTCAATGAACATTCACAATATGCTTCTATTCTGTGTCCAACTGGTCTACCCACATCATTTTCCTCAGGTCGCCTTATCACCAATCCTCTGATGTTGTTCCTTCCAAATCTCCGACTATCCAGCTAACTTGCTAGATGCTGGTTTTATCCAAGCCACTAGCTTCCTCTCTTTCCACATGACAGCTAAACATACTACTCAAGGTTTTGTCCACGGGGAGGATTTCCTTTCTCCTGCTATCCTTTAGGGCCACCTCGCAGAGGGGCTGGTGTAGTACATCAGTCCACTTCTGATGAATGCCAGTGTACTGTGCTGCATGCAACTTTTCGTTTCTCAGTCACCTGGTCACAGGGAACCTCCCATGAGCTCAGTGATGTGGGTTGACAGAGCTTGTCTTTTCCTTTCTTTAAATGGCAACTGGTTGCTGATACTGCCATTGCTGCTGCCACAGCCACCACACACCCACAAAATCGGCAAATGGTCTCTTGCAGATTCCTGCCATTGCTGGAGTTTTTGTCATCTGGAAATTCCCCAGAAAGATGGCTCTACCTCCTATTATCCTTACAAAACTTCCACCAGTACTTCACATTTGTGGAATTTAAATAATGCCCAGGACATGAGCTATAAAGAAAATATGGTGTTGGGGCGCCTGGGTGGCTCAGTGGGTTAAAGCCTCTGCCTTTGGCTCAGGTCGTGATTCCAGGGTCCTGGGATGGAGCCCCACATCCCATCATCTCATCGGGCTCCCTGCTCGGCCGGGAGGCTGCTTCCCTTCCTCCCTCTCTGCCTGCGTCTCCACCTGCTTGAGATCTCTGTCTGTCAAATAAATAAATAAAATCTTAAAAAAAAAAAAAAGAAAGAAAGAAAATATAGTGTTTAGCCATTGATAGCCTGAAATTCTGGGGGATGTAGGCGAGAAGTGGGGAGGGACTCCTAGAGCCGAAGCCAAATACTGAACATATATCCGAAGTCCATCTCGGCACCACTGCACTCCCTCACTCTAGCTAAGATGCTGAGGGTACAGACTTCTGGTTCTAATCCTAGTTCTCCTGCTTCCTGACTGTGTTAACGTCTCTGTGCCTCAGGCCTCAGTTTTCTCATCCATTAAATAGGTATAGCAATGGCACCTACTTGTCAGTATTGTTTTAAGTCCTCAGCACTCCTCAATCACCGTGTCTGTTTCTTCCAAATCGAGGACTACTTAGTGGGGCTTTGGTAGGAAAACTCCACGCGATCCCACAGGGAGCAGGTGGCAGGTGCTTAGAATGGCGCTGGCAAGTACCTGTTGAATGGATGGATGGGTGGAAACTGACCTAAGGAGGGCTATGTCCCCAGGGCTCTTCACCCTGCAGCCTTGTAAAAGTGAGGAGGTAGCAGGGTGAAAAGGGGACATACTTTGGTGTTTTACAGGCCTGACCTTGAGTTGAATCCTGGCTTTGCCACTTACAAGCAGCAGGACTGTGGGCGAGTTAATTTACTCAGTTTCTTTGATCGTGAAATGGAACGGATAATATCCACCTTGGCCGACCGCGGGCGCTGGGTGCCCTGGGTGTGCTCGATTGCTTCCCGCTGACGGATCTCGCACACCGGGCCGGGGCAGAAACAGACGCGGGAGCCCTGGTGGGAGGGTAGGAAGGTCCTTGCGCGCCTGGCGGCCACCGGGCAACACGTGGGTGCCTGCGCGCCCGGCGCGAACTCCGAGCGCGGTTCCAGTTTCGCGCGATCCGGGAGCCGGAGGGGGCCGGGCGGCTGCGGCGGAAGGCGGAGCCCGCGGGGAAAACGAAAGCGAGAGTGAGCGGTCCGGACCCCGCAGGCGCTCGGCGGCAGCGGTGCGGATGAGTAGAGATCTGGGCGTGCGGGGAGCGCGGGGGGCTTCGGGGAGAGGAGACCGCGCGGGCGCGGCCAAGGCCGAGTCCCGGCCGGGAACGTGGACGCGGGTGAGAGGCCCCCGACCCGTGGCCCGGCCGCGCGGGAGCGCCGTCCGAGGCCCGCAGCCGAGGTGCGGGGCCCTTGCCAGAGCCTGGGAAACGATCGCGCAGCGCAGTGGGGTCTGAAAGCCATTTTTCCCCCCGCGAGGAATTTCTATAAGAGCAAGTAACGAATTTCCCCAGCTGGAGTGGCGGGGTGGCGAGTGGCGGGGGAATCTAGCGGAAAACAGGTAAGTTGGGAAATGTGACAGAAGGGAAATATGGAGGCCTGGATTTCCCGTAGATTGACCAAATAGGCCCTGGCTAAAAATCTCCTGCCTACACAGTTGCAGTTGTTTCCCAATTGCCCTGCCTTAGCGCACCCCATCCCACCCCTTACCCCTGCCCCAACCTGTACCACCCTGTCCACCATATCTTTTCTCAGGCTGCAGCTGAGGGGGTCCTTTAAGTCAGAACAGGACACTGTGCTCGGATCACTCCAGTAGCTCACCATCCCATCAGAATTCCGTCAGTGAGGGCGCCAGGGTGGCTCCGTTAAGCCACGGATTTTTGGTTTCTGCTCAGGTCATGATCTGGGAGTCCTGAGATGGAGCACAGCCCCCAGTCATCTGGAGCCTCCCTGCCTCCCACCAAGTAGGGCCAGGAGCCTGCTTGAGATTCTCTCCCTCTGCCCCTCCCCCTAGCTCATGCGTGAGCTCTCTTTCAAATAAATAAATTAATCTTAAAAAAAAAAATCAGTACATGGCGCAGACAAGGCTCCTTGCTCTCTGCACTGTGACCAGACAGGCCTCATTGTTGTTTTGGGATACAGGAAAGTACATGCCTGCCTCTGGGCCTCTGCAAGCCTGTTTCCCCTTCCTGGAAAGCTCTTTCTTCCCCCAGATGCCTGCATGGGTCATTCTTTTGCTTTACCCTGTACTTCTGGCAGTGACATCTAATCAGAGCAGCCTTCTCTGAACAACCAGCTGTGTAAAAGAAACCCCGCCCTTCCCTGCCTGTTCACCCTTTCTCTGCTTCAGTTTCCAGCACAGTAGTTATCAGCCAGTGACATTGTTTTATGGATTTGTCTGTGTTCCTCCTCTAGTAAGTTTACAAGAGCAGGGTTTTGTGCACCGGTACCACCCCAACCCCTAGTAGTAATAGGTTCTCATTAAATATCTGTTTAATGAATGGCAATTTCTAAATTCTCTTTTGAATTAGAGAATAGTGAGACTTCCTGTTGACTGTGATTTCTTTAGTACTCGAAACGGCTCCCAAAGGATAGCTAAAAGGTAAACTCTGCTGTCAAGAGCTTAGAATTTGGGGCAGATTATGCTCTTCTTCACTTTGCTTAGTTGAACCTGAAGATCCATAACCCTGGACCTGTAGTTCATTCATTGAACAATCAGATACTAGTTGAATGCATGCTGTAGGCCAAGCATTGTGCAAGACCCGGAAGGGGCGGGGTCCTCAGGGAGCTGGTAGTTGGCCAGAAGGGACAGAGGCCACAAAGTAAGATGAAGAAGGTGGACACATAACACCCGTTAGTGATTTTTGCTGGAAATTTCCTTTAGGAAAATGAGAACAGAGAATCAAAACAAGATTTATTGACAGTAGTTGAAAAGAAGCCCGATTTTTTTTTTGTTTTTTGTTTTTTTTCCCCAGACTTGGAAGTATTTTTTCAAACATGTTAATTCAGCACTTTCTTAGTTTGCACATATATTTTACTTAAATTTGAACTGGCTTGTCCTTCTGATGATTGGTAGTTACTTAACATTAAAAGTGCTGGGGGCTTAGAGTGGGTGATAGAACTTCAGGATATAGTTGCTAAGGGTTCTTCCATGACTGCTCTTCTGATATCTGTGATCCCCTCCCAGCCTGATGTATGATCTCATGGTTGTGACCAAAGTAAATGACACTGGTTCCTAAAAATAATGGTACAGCTAAAGATCCTTATCAATGACCCTTGGGCCAGGCATGTTCAGGTATTCAGAGAGTTTGGGATTTTAGCGAGGTAAGCCAGCGTAAATCCTGTCTATTACAGAATGTTCTCAGGAGAATTGGAGGGCAGCCCTCTAGAATAAAACAATTTATGTAGTGAAATGTATACGTGAATAACAAAGTATCATGAAAACTTAAATAGCTCATGTCAGCTCAGGTTTAGACAGGGGGCTACAAACCTGTCAAAAACAAAACAAAAGAAAAAATGCATCTCCGTTTTTAGTGCTTTTTGGATTTCAGAATTGCAGACCAGGAGCACCATTTATTGAGAGGAGGACTCTGCTGGATGTTTTTTGTCTGATTTCTCCCCACAACAACCTCTGAATCTGCTGTTTTTATTCCTGTCTTCAGGTCACAAAGGAAAAGTTCAGAGAGGGTCTAGCCGAGATCAGTGTGACCTCTAGTCTGACTATCTCCACGACACTGAGCAGTAACGTGACGGCTTTGCCTTTGCGCAGACTCTAGATACTCCCAGCATGTGCTTCCAGCCACCATCATTGCTCACCCAAACCATGGCAGCAGCCTCTGCTGGGTCTTCTTGCTTCTGCTTGTGCTGTGCTCCACTACCCATACCTGTCCCTGCCCCCAGACTCTATTTTTTACACAGTGTCAGAGTCATCACTTAAAACATAAATCCACTCACATCCCCCCTCTACTTAGAAAATGTCCAGTAACTTCCTGTTGCAATTGGAATACCATCCATTGGTTCTGACCATGACTTACAAGGTCTGTGTGCATGGCACTGACCCCTCTGACTTATTTCCTACTCTTTCCCCCTCATTCACTGGGCAGCAGTCCCCTACTTTTTGTTATCCCCTCCAAGGCCATGCTGGTTCCTGAGATACACTTCCCCCATATCTTGGTATAATGGACTTTCTCATCATTCAGTCTTCATTTAAAATTGCCTCCCAAAAAAGGTCTTTTGTGAGCACTATGTTTAAAACCGCCTCCCCCTTATCTGTCTCTGCCTACCAACTCACCCTCCTATGCCACATCCCTATTTAATTTCATTATAACACTTCTGGCCATCGGGTCATCATATGTCCACTCCTGTTACCGATTTCTGTGCATGGTCATTTTCTGTCTTCCCTCAGTGGAATGCAGGTCGGGTGTGAATTTGTCTTGTCCACATCTGGATACTCATTGTCACAATTATGCCTGTCACTTGCTAGCCATCCATTGAATAAATGAAGAAAGGATGCACGGAAAACAGCAGATGAAGAAAAGGGAGAAGACGAGGGGGTTTTGCAGTCAAATGCTCTACCCCTGAGCTATACCCCCAGACAAGGGGGTTTTGAGTAGAATATTTAATTTTAATGAGTCATTCTTTCATTTTCCTATACACCATCCAAGTGTTCAGCATTTCCTGCTTGCCACTGGGTATTGATGATACAAAAGGAGTAAGACATAGAACCTGCTTCCCAAATTGCTCACTGACTGGGCTGTTATGGGAGCTGGGCAAGGTGGAGTGGTGGGCCCTTAGAGGAGGGCTGGCTGCCCCCCCAACATCAAAGAAAATGTGGGAGCCTCACAGATGAGTGGGAGTTGCCTGGTGGACTGAGGGTGCATATACTGCATTCAAAAGCAAAGAGACAAGTATGTGACAAGTCATGCAGGTGGGGAAGGTCTGTAGATATTCATTCATTGATTATGGAGCCCCTATTCTAACAGCCTGGCCCCATCCCTGTTATAGCTCATGGTCTCTTTTGGAAGACATCAGTTACATAAGCAATTGCAGGAAAGGGGACAAGAGCTGTTGTGGAGCACGGGACCACGACCTCTTCCAGGGTATCTGGGAAGTGACATCTGAGCTGAAATCTATAGGAAATAGGAATTGACCAGACGAAGGCAGTGCATGGGGTATAGTCAAGAGCATTTCAAGGAGGCAGCCTACTGGACAGAAGCAGTTAGAGTTAAGAAGTAGTCAGGGGTAGAGGTGTTCTTTTGATAACTATCATTGTGTAGGTGGAATTTAAAGCCTTAAGTCTAGAGGGAGTTTGTGTTACTAGAGCAGAGAGGAGATCTAAAACAGGGCCCTGGGGCACTAGACTATTTAGAAGAAATAGTCTGTTCAGATCCTTTGCCAGTTTTTTAATTGGATTGTCTTTTTGTTGTTGAGTTGTAAAAGTTCTTTATATATTCTGGATACTGGACTCTTATCAGGTACATGAACTAAGGTATCCCTTTCTTTAGATTTCCATTTTCCTCATAGTGTTCTATGTGACACAAGTGTTTTTATTTTTTTTTTTTAAGATTTTATTTATTTATTTAAGAGATAACAGAGATCCAGGACCCTGGGATCATGACCTGAGCTGAAGGCAGACGCTTAACCACCTGAGCCACTCAGGCGCCCCTGTTTTTACTTTCAATAAAGCCCAATCTCTCTGTTTCCTTTTGCTGCTTGTGCTTTTGCTGTCATTGCAAAGAGTCCACTGCCAAACCCAAGATTCTGAAGATTTGCCCTTATGTTTTCTTCTTAGAGTTTCATAGTTTTGGCTCCTATATTTAGATTCTGTATTTTTTTAGATTTTCATTATGACTTAAATCATTGCTACCCTCTTGGTCTAATGAGACCCATAAACTAGGGTCATAATTTACCCAGGTAAATTTACCTACAATTGACTAATGCAAACTTTAAAGGGAAGATTTTTGGGATTTCATAGGGGAATCTGTTTCTGTATAGTGAAATCTTTAATGATTTCATAAACTTCACCTTACGTATGTACTCCCGACCTTTTTCTTCTCAGCATGAAGAATTCTGATTCTACTCATGTAGCTCAAGCAGGTGGACAAACCCGTGTCTGACCCTCACTGGAAGCAGAGAGCAGAGTAGAAGAGAAAGACCCCTTTCCTTTTTTGGCCAGTTGAGTTTTGTTTTGTTTTGTTTTAGTTTTTTTTTTTTTTTTAATTTATTTGACAGATCACAACTAGGCAGAGAGGCAGGCAGAGAGAGAGAGGAGGAGGAGGCAGGCTCCCTGCCGAGCAGAGAGCCCGATGCGGGACTCGATCCCAGGACCCTGAGACCACGACCTGAGCCGAAGGCAGAGGATCCAACCACTGAGCCACCCAGGCGCCCCGGCCAGTTGAGGTTTTTTTTTTTTTTAAAGATTTTATTTATTTATTTGACAGAGAGAGATCACAAGTAGACAGAGAGGCAGGCAGAGAGAGAGAGAGAGAGAGAGAGAAGCAGGCTCCCTGCCGAGCAGAGAGCCCGATGCGGGACTCGATCCCAGGACCCCGAGATCATGACCTGAGCCGAAGGCAGCGGCTTAACCCACTGAGCCACCCAGGCGCCCCCGGCCAGTTGAGTTTTAAAAGTAGAAAGTTTTGGAGAAATTCACTTGGTGTGCACATCATGAAGGGAAAAGATTTTGTAAGAAAGTCTTCTCTGGATTTATGTGGGGCTGAGATGAGCCTTAGAAAGAAGATTCTTCTTATCCTGTTTTGTCTCCTACATTGGATTGGGAAAATCAGGTTAAATATGTTCTGTGTCACTTTTTTCAAACATCTCTTCTGTTCTAGGTTACTAGAAGAAATGGCCAATGTGCGTCCACCAAGTTTTTCTATAGAAGAACTTAATATATACTGTCAGAAGCGCAACTTGGTACTTAAGTATTATGAACTGTCTAAGAAAGGACCTGCACATAACTTAAAGTAAATTGCTATTTTTTTAAAAGATTTTTTAAATAGTATTATCTCCACCCAATGTGGGGCTTGCTCTTAAACTCCAAGATTCAGAATTGCATGCTCTACTGAGTGAGCCAGCCAGGCACTCCAAATTGCTTTTTAAAAAGGTATATCTCTATAAAGTATGAACTGCAAGAATGGCAACTCTGACACAATTTTGGAGTCAATAATTTAGCTCTACAGCAAAGATGATGTGCTCTTCTGCTGTTTGTGTGTCACTGCTTAAATTCTATATTGAACCGGTTAAAACCTTCAAGGTCACGGGAGGCAGTGTGATTGGAACACTTGTCCTTAGACAATGCATGAATTTAATAACATTTTGTGAATATTGTCTTTGTAATCAGGTTTACATTTCAAGTTATCATAAATGAGAGAAAATATTCAGAAGCTGAAGGTAAATCAAAGAAGGAGGCCAAAAATGCTGCAGCCAAATTAGCTATTGAAAAACTTAACGAAGAAAGCAAGGTGAGTAAATGCCCTTTTAAACTTTACTCTGGGAGAAAACACCCACAGACAGAGTAAAGCCATTCACAGGTTCTCTTCCATTCAGAAGTTCAGTCTTTTTCCACAATTTCCATTTCTGTAGAGCCCTGAGTGAGAGGTTCATCTAGGAAGTAGTGGGCAAAGCCTGCCAATATCTATTGAGAGTGCCAGCAGTAGCCACCGTCTCTGAAGTTGAGTGAGTGGGAAAGGCAAAGGCAAGAAATGAACTGGCAGGAGCTCCCCCACTGAGGAATGGAAGGACAGTGGGGAGGAAGGACAAAGAGATGGAAGGACTGTGGGGAGGATGACAGATGAACAGGACAGGTAATGGAGATCTAACATTCGTGGAATTGGTTTCTCAGAGGCTGAGACCAGAGTAAAGAGTACAGAGAAAGCTATCTGAAGAGATTCCAGTGGAAAGTGTTTCTGAAATAAAGGAAAACCTCGATGCAGATAAAAATAACTCAACAGATACACAAAAATACAGAGCTGCCAAGAATGTCAAGCATTGGGAAAGTCCTGAACTCTAGGGATGATGAAAAAATCCTATAAGCATTGAGGCAGATAAAGGAAATTATTTAAAATTTTAAATTTTAAAATTTTTAAATTAAAATGTAAAAATGAAGAAAAAAATAAAATATCTTGCTGTCCACAGCATCGTTTCAAACCACAGGATAACAGAGAACTGGCAATAAAATGAGACAAGCAGTCATTTACATGTGGGACCAAGGAAGATCTTTTCTCAGATACTGAAAATCTTGAAAACATTGACTTTTAAGATACTTCCCTGAAAAGTCTTCCTCAAGGATGTCACCCTTGTAACAAAACTGGGAAAAGTAAATCTGGCAAAATACAAACTCACAAAATGTTAATGAGCCAGAAAAAGCAAATCAAGAAGTTAGGAAAGGAACAATAGAATGCCTTCCCCCCCCTCCAAAAAAAAGCAGAAGAAGGAAAATAACAACAAGGCCAAACGTTAATGTAAAAGAAAATCAAGAAATAATAAAGAAGGTCCATAAAGCCAAAAGGTAGTTCTTTGACAAGATTAATAAAGTAAAAAAACTTTGGACAGGGTTTTGCCAGATTAGGAAAAAGGTACAGATAAGAATGGAATGAATGGTGCTGTTATATTACTCTTTCCCAATAAAGTGTGATCCAGGATAGCTTTACTTGTACATTGGCTATCTTGTTTTTTGAGATTTACAAAGCCTAAAATGAGGTAGACAGTGTTACAGTATTTTGTATGGATAAATGAGGAAGTTGACTACTTTGTTATTCTGTAGGAAACTATAAAAGGATGGTTCCTTTCCTATTGTTATCTTTTTTTCTCATGGATTTTTTTCTGGTAGAAAAAGACATAGACTTTTACTCAAGAAGATAGTAGACTAGGGCAATACATAAAATCTAAGTTGTCTTTCAAATTATTCGTAGTAATTTTATTAGAGGAAATAAAATGGCTAAATCTTTGTTTTCATCTGTATTAAACAAGATTTTTTTTTTCTTTGTAGGCAGTTAGTTCTTTATCACTGACAACAACAGATACTTCAGAAGGACTAGGAATAGGATCCATTGAGAATTTCATAGGCCGTTTGAATAGGCTTGCCCAGAAGGAAAAACTATCTGTAAATTATGAACAATGTGAACTGAACGAATCTGGGCCAGAAAGGTGAGATGTAGTTCATCTTTTCCTTCTGTCTCATTGTATCTAAGCAATAGAATGGGGTTGTTTTCATGTCTAATTTTCCAGAAATATTTGTCCTCCTTTTTGGGGCCTTTTGCATGGAAGGTTTTATATGACTTACACACAATTGGTCTTTTTCATAATTAAAATATTTAATTGCTGAAGATGGGACCCATATACATTAATGGATCGAATCTGGGGAATCCTTTATTTCTGAGGTATATCTGGATGGTTTAGTCTGCAGGAGACCTAAGAGAGAATGGGGTGCCCTGCTGGGGAAGTGGTGTGTGGAGATGGTCACAGGTCACAGTGGGAGTGGCTGTGTGACAAAGACTGGACCACAGGTATAGGTACAATGACTCTTTCACCATCGTCAGATTAGAGAGCCATTTGTCTAGGTGTTTGTCCTTCAAATTCAGTTAAATGGTGTCACTTTCTAGACAAATATCACGTCTTAAGAGAAACGGGTTTTAGCCATAGGCTGTGAGGAGACCCAGATTTAAGAAATATGAAGGGTGGGATGGAGGAGAGCTTCAGAATTGCCAAGACTTTGGAAGTGAGGATAAAGAATGGGTAGGAACTGGTAAAAACAAAAAGCAAATGAGCCTGAAGGAAATTGCTTCTTGGCTACAACCAAAAAAATCTAAATGGCAAATAGTCCAGATAACCACTTCAGGATACCGGCCTCTGAATTGACTCTGAAAAGTTATGGATTTTGAAAACTCTGATGGCTTTTAGGCCAGAACCAGGAAGAGGAAAACAGAAGAGTATTCTTTGGCATGGAAGAATCCACAGTGAATTGTGTGAGTGGATCTCAATAAAGTAGGAGGCTGTTCTATTGTTTCAGAGCTCACCTGTTTGTTTCCTTGGGATTAAACACTCTGATATGAGTTACCTAAAAGAGAGAAGACATCTACTTAAGGGTGCCTGGGAGAATGGGAGCCGTACACACCACCCAGTCTCTCAATCTAGTTCTGCCTTCAGGGTCCAGGAGGGAAGACTCACCCTGGTTGGGTGTGTTTGCCTCCATGGCCAATAATACTGGAATAATTTTGAAGTAATATATAGTAACTCCCTGAGGCTTACCAGGTCCATTGCTTTTCCACCTTAAATAGAGTTCTTCTATATTGGATCCTTGCCTCAGCACAAATATTCTTACATCTCATATGAGGAGGGCATGGACTTCATGGAGCTCTTGCACTATGGGGATTTCCTTAGGTCTGGGGACATATGAACAGGGAGCAGAATATCCTGAAGTTAGAACCAAATCTCTGATTTGCCCATTCCTTACAAAACACCGTAACCTTATTGTTTCTCCTGTAGAAGTCCTACTTTCCCAACGTAGGCTTTTTCTTTCCATTTGAGCATCTCTGAAAAATTCCCCAGATCTCTCTTCCTTCTCTACCTCTGTATCTTTTGACCTTTGAGGAATTTTTAAAAATCCCCATCAAGTTCCTTTTTCGCCAGATCTTTCGGCAAAGCAACAAAGAGAAGTTACCTGAAAAATGCAAGCGGAGACATCAACCAGTCCTGGTTATTCTAGCAAATCGGCCAGCCGTCTTATCAAAAATTTATATGCTACAAGATACAAACTGTAAACCTACCCATTAAGTTAGGGTGATTTTAAGGTCTTTGTTCAGCTGTGTTTGTTTCCAAATCCTGAGTTAGATTTACTGTTTTTTGTTTGTTTTGGTTTGTTTTTTGTTTTTTGTTTTTGTTTTTTTGGTATTTGGGTGAATATTCTTTATCGTTTCTCCTAGATTTTATTATAGATGCAAGATTGGACAGAAAGAATATGCTGTTGGCGGAGGTGCTACTAAGCAGGAGGCAAAACAGATGGCCGCGAAATTTGCATATCAGCAGATAGAGAAGACCTCCATGGTATGTACTGCCTTTGGATTTAACTTATAAATTTTAAGATTCTTTTTGAAGTGGATTTGACCTAAGACTGCATTTAGATGATGCCAAGACAGCCAGTCACAAAGCAAAAGGATTCCTCCATTCTGTGTTTCATCAATGAGCCACGAGCCATGGGGCCATGAGACCCCAGAGAGCAAAGTTCTGTTGGGTGCTTTGGGTTCTTTGAAGGTTTTATTTATTTGAGAGAGTGAGAGTGAGTGAGAGAGAGAGTTTGGACGGGGTCGGGGGAGGGCAGAAAGAGGGGGAGAGGGAGAAGCAGTCTCTCACCCTGAGCAGGGATTTTGATGTGGGACTCGATCCCAGGACCCTGAGATCAGGACCTAAGCCGAAGGTAGATGCTTAACCCATTGAGCCACCCAGGTGCCCCCAGGGTTGTTTTTTAAATCTAGATCAAGCATCCATAAATAAATCTGGTAGTTAGCACACAGAGACTGAAATGTGTGGAGAAGTGATGCATTTGCTCTTAAAACTCCTAAGGGGTACTCTTTCTTTCAGAAAGAGGACTCAGCAGCATCCAGTGATTCTTGGACTACTTTGTCTAGTGACTCCGGAAACAGCGCTTTGGTGAAAAACATATCGTAAGTGTGGACAAACAGCGGTGATATTTAACAAATTTAGATTGCTGCCTGAGAGGTCACATTTTTATGAAAATGCTTAATGTTTAAGGAGAATTTAGAGAAAAAAATTCTGATCAACAGAAGATAGGCAGCATTGACCAACTAATAATGATCCCCTTTTCTTCTAGTGCTTCTAAATCACCACTTGGAAATGATTCCTCACCAAATGCAACAGAAAGAAATTGTAACAGCAACAGTGTCAACACTTCTTCATCTCCTCTGGTACAGTATTAGCCTCTAGCTTCCTGATAATCTTTTTCTCCGTTGTGTTTCCTCATTTAAAAATTGCCTCCAGTCCTCAACCGTAATTTTTCCACTTTTATCTTATACACTCTTGTTTCCTATTAATATGTGGCAGCATTTTGGCTTTCTCCTTTCTTTTTTTTTTTTTTTTTAAGATTTTATTCATTTATTTGTCAGAGAGGGAGAGGGAGAGAGAGCGCGTGAGCACACAAGCAGGCAGAGCGGTGGACAGAGGCACCCAATGAGGGACTCCATCTGAGGACCCTGGGATCATGACCTGAGCCGAAGGCAGGGGCTTAACCGACTGAGCCACCCAGACGTCTTTCTCCTTTCTTTATTAACCCCCGCTCCTCACATGCAAAATTCTTCCACTCTTCGCTTGCGTCTTCCTCTCCCTACTCGCTTTCATGTTTCCATATATTCCTGTGATCTTGGACAGTACTTCATAATGTCCTTTAATATTTAGTCTGCTCCTGTTTAAAAAAAAAAAATCAGAACTAATTTTTGTGGTGACAGTTCGTGTTGCACAAGTGCCATATTTATAACAAACTTGAAACAAATCAATAAGAAAAAGAAGGGCAGCTCAGAAAAATGTGGAGAAGGATCTGAACAGAGCAATTCAGAGAAGAGATACCCAGATAGGCAACAAAAATATGAAAAGATGCTTTACTGCATGGTAATAGGGAAAATGCAGATCAAAACAGCAGTTAGGTACTTCTTTAAACCCATCACCGTGGCAAAATTTGAGTCTGGCGATACTAAGTATCACAGAGCTGTGTTCCCGATTGTAACGACCATGTGCTGTGGGTGGAAGTATAGGTTGGTACAGTTTGGCCATATGGAGTGAAGCGGAGGGTGTGGATGCCATGCCTTCAAGCAGTTCCATTCCTGGGGATGTCTCCTAGAGAAGCACTCCAATGTAGTACAAAGAAACATATTTCTTGCAACCTCATTTGTAACAGGAAGAGACTTAAGAAACATTGTCCATTAACAGCATGGCTACATTAATATACTGTAGTCATCACACAGTGGGAAGTGTTCTGAGCTCATAAACTCAAGAGTTTGACGCTCCTCCCTCCGTGTCAACATATTCAGATTGGTAATACTACAAAACCTACCAGAATAAGAGTGAATATGAATAAGGAATAGCTATGTGAAAGTAACTTTTGAGATTTTGAGAGTGACGATTCCTCTTTTTTTGCTAAATATTAAAATTATTAATTTGTGCTAAAAATGAAATTATTAGTATTGCCATTTTTTTTCTTTTTCTTCTTTTTTTAAGCATTGCCGTTTTTAAAAAAAGATTTTATTTATTTGTTTGGCAGAGAGAAAGACAGCGAGAGAGGGAACACAAGCAGGTAGAGTGGGAGAGGGAGAAGCAGGCGTCCCACTGATCAGGGAGTCTGATGTGCAGCTCCATCCCAGGACCCTGGGATCATGACCTGAGCTGAAGGCAGGTGTTTAATGACTGAGCCACGGAGGGGCCCCTAGCATTGCCATTTTTAACTGATGACCAGATAAGAAACACTTGGGGAATTATTTTAGACTGGATCCCTGAGCTCCATCTGAGTCTTTAGCACTGTAGAGGACTGTGATGCACGCCTTCTTATTTACACCCACTGGCCCAGGGGGATCACCAGGGGGGCTGTGGTCTGTCCTGGGGGAATCAGTGCTTCTGCTGAACTTGCCCTGATTGCTTTTTTGTCCCCCTCCCCCACTGCCTTATCTGTCTAGTTGCTATAACAGTGAGAACTTCGATCTAGCCAAGTAAACTGAGAAGCAGGGCTTGATGAGAATACCTAAGTTGATGAGGCTTGTTCATCTAACGAGCCAGAAATATCACAGAACCATTTAGAAGCACAGGAGGATAAAGCAAGATAACTGATTTAATCATCTAAAACTGTTTTTCATTTCCTTTTGTTCCAGAGCAATGTCAGAAGTAGTGAAAAGAAGGTGAAAAGGTGGGTATCGTGATGCAGTGCCCGTATTTGGAAATGAACTTTTGTTTCAGACTTAGGTTGTTAACTTTATTTACTAGGTCTTCAGTATTTGTAGAGTACTATATACCCTTCTTTGAGTGGAATTTCAGAAGTAGAAAGCATGGTTAAGGATCCCAAAAAAGTTTGAAATCTATAAACAAGTGATTTTACATATGTAGAGAAGTCTTTGAATTTATGTACACACTGCACTGTAGAGGAAAGGGCCTGTGGGGGTATCACTAGAGACATTGGTTAAGGGCATTATTTTGGACGAGGCTGACAGAAGTGACCCTGGAGAGGCACTTTCCAGAGAACTGCATTATTTTGCAGACAGGCAGGTAGGGTGGGGATGGTGTAATGACTTGGGTAAGAAAAGGAAAAGATCAGAGGTTATGTTAATAATGATGGATTGGTTTCTGGAACAGAAGAGAAAAACAAGGATATAATCTGAGTCATCAATGAGGACAGGACGGCAATAGGGGCCATAATGGGCCACCAACATATTCTGAACCAGAGATGTGTCAGGGAACGATGATTCCTGATGTGGGTGTTTAGGTGGAGGCAGGAGAGGTGTGTGGAAGGTGATCTGACATCTTGGTTATCATGGCAGTGATGAGGGGTGAGGAGAATTTGCAAGCCCGACTGTACAGGAAGAGTGGACAGGATTTGAGGGAATAGAGTTGCAATAACAGGGTGAAGAAGAGGCAAAGGAGAAAGGATTTGAAGATTGGTTCTTGTGGACGAGACACAGATGGAAATCATGGGCACTGATGGGGTTAAGGAAGTTCAAGACTTGAGGGCTTAGGGGGAAGATAGCAATTTGAATATGTTTAGTTTTCACTGGGGTTTGCACTTCCCAGAGCACATGGCTCACCACCCTCCAGGAATAAAGTACAAAGACCAGGAGCAAGGAGATCTGTTTTCTTTGGTTTTGAGTCTGTACGGGGAAAAGGAGAAGCTGGTAGATCACCAACATTGAATGTGGTAAGGCAAAAAAAAAAAAAAAAAAAAGGAATCAGGAAAGGAATGAAAAATTATTAGTGGACAGAGGAGAACTGTCAGTATACTGTTTTATAAAAGAAAGGTTAACACGTTCTACCCTGTAATTCTAATAGTGGACTCACAATATAAAAAAACTAGTACATGACATAAAGTTCTCTTTTATTTGAGTTTTATATTCTTCTCTTAAATTTTAGAACTTTGGCACCTACCTTTAACTCTCCTGTGAGCAAAGGAAACAAGCACACTGTGGAAGAAAGGTAAGAGGGAAACCTGTAAAAAAGATCTGTTTAAGGATATGTTTGCTCATTGGACAGATCTTCTGAAGGGACTATTGTACACCAGCCAGATTAATTCTATTTCTCTCTGAACAGTTAATTTTTTTTTTTTTTTTTTTTGGTATAGTCAGACCCCGAAAGGATCATTATCTCTTGGAGAAGTAATGTTTAGATGAATCCAAGTGGAATGTGGTAAATGTAGATCTGCGTGATACTTAAGTGAGTTTCTCTGACATCCATGGAAGTTTTTAATATTGAAGATAAATATTTCTTTAAGCCAGTGATTTTTTTCCCAAAAGACCCCCAAAGGAATCGAAGTAGATCCACTCGAATCTGTTTTCCATTTTCCAGCTCCATTCCAGATTTCATGTTGAAAAGAGTTTCCTCTTGTGATAGATTATGTGTTTGGGTTTAAACAAAATATCAAAAACAAATGTGAAACCTATTTGCAACAGGAGGACACTGACCTCATATATACCTGGCACTGTGCTGGGCATTGGATCTAGAGCAGGAACAAATAGAAACAGCTTCCACCCTCACAGAGTTTTGTGGGGATGATAATTATGTGAAAAATCTGTAATTATAATCTCTGGTCAGAGGTGTGAAGGGAAAGCAATGACATGGTACAAAACAGAAATAGGACCCTTGGGTTTAGTGTGAGGGGTGAGGCAAAGGCTTTCTGTGGGGTCACCCATGTGGGGGCACCTGGAGGATGAGTTAAGCACGGGGAGATGGGGTGTGTGGCTTCACAAAAGCAGAACATGCAGAAAAGTGAAGGTAGGAGAGTTGTGTGAGTGTTCAAGGGGCAGAGGCTGTGTGCTTGGAGTGTGGTGAGCAAGGGCGCCATGCCACTGGACAAGCTGGGGAGGGAAGCACGAGACCCCTTGTAGGCTGTCTAAGGACTTCCTGGGGTTTGCTGAGAGCAGAAGGGGGCTGTTGGACCATTTAGGCAAAAACAAAGAGACATGTTCAGAATTTCTCACCCTGCTCGCTGTGTGGCTCATGGACTGGAGTAAAGCACGGAGAGGGAGTGGAGTGTCCGAGCCAGTACGGTTCTGAAGGAGCCTGATGGGATCTTGAACTGGTGTGAAGATGTTGGAGATGAGGAAAAGTGGGCACACACCTGTGATGTGTTTGGGGAGTAGAACTGCCAGGGCTGAATGATGGAATGTGGGGCAGGAGAGAGAGGGGAAGACCAGGTAGTTACAAACGTAGGTAAGCTCAGAGACCATGCTCATTTCTCTTATGATAGCTTGGTGGTAGCTGGGGAACCAGCATGACCACGAGATATGTTGGGAGCAGGAGCGGGAGAAACTAAGACTTGGTGCTTGAAGAGTTTCACTCTTCTTATTTAGAAGGGAGCGCCATGTTTGCTATAACCTCTATCCAGCCGGTGACCTTAAGGGCAAGTGGAAGGGTGGGGTAGGGGCGGGGAGAGGGCCATGACCACAGAACTCAGAGTAACAGAGGCGTTTCTCTTTTCAGGTTTGCTAATGATTTTACAGAAATAATGCCAATTGGCTTAGGCGGATATGGTCATGTTTTCAAAGCAAAGCACAAAATTGATGGGAAGATTTATGTTATTAAACGTGTTAAATATGATAAAGAGTAAGTACATGTTTGTTTCTTCGAATGAGAAGGTTTGTCAGCAGTACAAGCTAGTTGGTACCCATCCCATTTGTCTATTATTGCATTATACACCATGTCAAAATGTAGTGGCTGAAAAAGAACAGGTATTATTATCTGTCACTGTTCTGTGAGTTGGATATGTTCGTCTGGGCTATCCCCACACGGGATCTGTTACGCATTTTTAGTCAGAAGTCATCAGAAAGCTTGGGGGTGCCTGGGTGGCTCAATGGGTTAAGCATCTGCCTTTGGCTCAGGTCATAATCTCAGAGTCCTGGGATCGAGCCCTGCATCGGGCTCCCTGCTCAGCAGGGAGTCTGCTTGTCCCTCTCCCTCTGACCCTCCCCCCACTCATGCTCTCTCTCTCTCTCTCACTCTCTCTCTCCCTCTCCCTCTTTCACAAATACATAAATAAAATCTTTTGAAAGAAAAGAGTCCTCAGAAAGCTTGGCCAGGGATGGGAAGGGGACATGGGCTAAGGAAAACGATGTGAGCAAAGGAGAAGCAGGCATGGAGTCCTAGCCACTCCTCATCTCAGCCAAACAAACCTCCTTCCTGTGCCATGGACAATGCCTTGCAGTTGAAATCCCTCCATACCCACCTGGTATCAAAACAAGACTTTTTCTTTCCACGTTGGGGTGTGTGTGTGTGTGTTTTAAGGATTTATTTATTTATTTTAGAGAGAGGGAGAGAGCGAGAGAGAGAGCACACACAGGTCAGGGGATGGGGGCAGAGAGGGAGAGGGACAGAGAATCTCAAGCAGACTTCATGCCAAGCATGGAGTCTGACATAGGGCTCGATCCCATAACCTGAGCTGAAACCAAGAGTCAGACGCTTAGCTGACTGAGCCATCCAGGTGCCCCTCTTTCCGCATTGAAGTGTTATTCCTTACATTCAGTAACTTTTTTTTTTAATGGTAATACTTAACAATGATAAGGATATAGTATCTTGGACATTTTTAGTGGCTTCATAAATTAGTATAACACAGTTATGAATATACTTGGAATATTTATTCACCATGACACACGGGTTTCCGGTGTGGGAATCTATTCTAAGGATATTATCCAAATGATGGAAAAAGTTGTACAAGAAGATGTAAATCACAGTGTCATTTATAACAGTGAAACATGAGAACAAATCAAATGTCCAACAATGAAGAAGTGATTAAGTATGTTCTGTTCTCTCCCCTGCTCAATGGCAAAACAAAGTGGCTCAGTGGGTTAAGCCTCTGCCTCTGGCTCAGGTCATGATCTCAGGGTCCTGGGATCGAGCCCCGCATTGGGCTCTCTGCTCTGCTCAGCAGGGAGCCTGCTTCCTCCTCTCTCTCTGTGCCTGCCTCTCTGCCTACTTGTGCTCTCTTTCTCTCTGTCAAATAAATAAATAAAACCTTTTTTAAAAAAAGTGAGGCTTATATACTGAAAGTATTTACACGTGAAATGGTATGATGCTGGAATTTGCTTCAGAATAATCCAGGGGAGATGAGGAAGTGAGTAAGAGCATAGATGAAACCAGATTGGCCAGGAGTTAATAACTGTTTCATCTGGGTGATGGCTAGGTAGCAGGTCATGATACTATTTGTTCTAATTTTTTGTACTTTTGAAATCTTAATGAGAAAGTTTTACATGATATGTATAGATTACATAGATTGTGTAACAAGGAAAATGTAAAGATAACCTGTTATGTGAAAAATAGGATAAAAATTATATACTATAATTATAAGTATATAAAAATATGTATGAAACGATCTCTCTGATATGAGGAATATGAGAGACTGGGTGGGGGGTCATAGGGGTAGGGAGGGAAAAAAATGAAACAAGATGGGATCGGGAGGGAGACAAACCATAAGAGACTCTTAATATCACAAACGAACTGGGGGTTCCTGGGGGGTGGGGGAAGGTAGGGAGAGGGTGGCTGGATTATGGATAAGGGGGAGGGTGTGTGCTATGGTGAGTGTTATGAAATGTGTAAGCCTGATGATTCACAGTCCCATACCCCTGAGGCAAATAATACATTTTATGTTAATAAAAAAGTCATTAAGTTAAAACCAAAAAAATGTGTATGAAGAAAGATGGTAAGAAACAAACCAAAATAATCACTGATTGTATTAGGACTGTTAATGTATGAGTACTTTTTCTTCCTTTATTCTTATAAATTTTGTGTCATGTAGGTATAGAACTTTTCAAGTTAAAAAATGGGATTATAAAATGTTTTCTTACCCTCTCTCACCCTTGAAATCTCAAATTTAATAATTCCGTGTAGTGCAGAATTTTGCTCTTGATCCCATATCCATGTAAAGCTCCCACACGTACAGTGTAGTCTCCCTTTCTCGGCATAGGAGATCTCCTTTGTCTATTTTTGCTACACACTGAAAATTCTGATTTGCGTTCTTCAAGTTGCCTAGATTACCCTTGCAGCCCAAACAGGGTTGGCTTGAGAAATCCAAAGTGATTTTAACACAAGTCTAAACAAAATATGATGTGTGAATTAGTTACCAAGGTTTGCATGACTGGCATTTCGGAGACCACCACGAATGACTTTTAAATTATCTGATACTTGGGATTAATGAAGTCACCGCTTCTTCTGTTATGTTGAGAATGAGAACAGCTGCGTATTTTCTGTGTGTTCAGTCTTTCCTTTGCAGGGCTCCTGGCTTCCATTTATTTTTATTTTTTAAAAAGATTTAATTTATTCATTTGACAGAGATCACAAGTAGGCAGAGAGGCAGGCAGAGAGAGAGAGGAGGGGAAGCAGGTTGCCTGCTGAGCAGAGAGCCCCAAGCAGGGCTCGATCTCAGGACCCTGGGATCACTACCTGAGCCGAAGGCAGAGGCCCAACCCACTGAGCCACCCAGGTGCCCCTCCTGGCTTCCATTTTAAACACTCAGGGTGTGGGAACCAGGGCGACCATTGAATAAGGAAGCACATGTAGCTGTCTTGTTACTGGACTTGTAGTTTTTACAGGGATGTATAATGACACTTTTCTCTTCCTTATTTCTTTAAAGGAATAAGGTAGAGCGTGAAGTAAAAGCTTTGGCAGATCTTCATCACCTAAATATTGTTCAGTACTATAATTGCTGGGCTGGGGAAGATTACCATCCTGAGGACAGCGTAAATCCTTCAAGGTAACTACAAAGAATTCTCGTAGCTCTAATAGGATGGAGGAAACTGTTATTTATGAAGTGTGGGCCACCAGTTAAGGCCATTAATTAGTACTATCACAACCACAAATTCTGTTTTGGACGCTGTTATGTCTCTATTCACCAGATAAGGAAATAACGAGCAATCTTTTCATGGCTCCTATTCCTTGCTCCTGACTTGCTTAAATTTTTTTTTTTAACTGTCCTCAGCTATTTTCAGAACCTCAATGTGTAGGCTTGCTCACGTGCCCCAACCTCAGGCCAGGCTGTAAACGCAGCTTCATGAAGAAGGTTTCAATGTGTTGTAGATGCTACAGCTGGCAGCCTGTCCTCAGCTTCTAGCACTTTCCTGTCCTTCTCAGAGGCCCCTGGTTTGTGGAGTGCAGTCAAGTGGGTGGAGAGTCTCTCTCTTTTTAAAATTTAAATTTTTTAAAAATTTTAAGTAGACTCCATGCCCAACAAGGGGTTTGAACTCACAATCCTGAGATCAGGAGTCACATGCTCTCCCGACTGAGCCAGCTAGGTGCCCCAAGGAGTCTCTGTTGAATACAGTCACACCACTTATGGTGGAATGGTGGGCAGTGAAAATAATTGTAAGACTATGAGCTGTGATCGGGGTACCCCGCTGGGTATCACTCATGTTTTGTCTCAAGCCCTTGACAAAGGACTGGAAGGTTCTAAAAACCTGGCATGTCCCTCTGAAAGCCAGCCAGTGTTTCTTGAGGACTATCCTCACAGAAATCCTGAGGACATTGAGGTCCTGTTCATTTATTGACTCCCGACTCCAGCCCCAGCCCCACCTATGGTAGAGAGGTAATTGAGAGCTTTATCATTAGTTTCGGGAGTTACTGACCACCAGCATACAGACAGGACTTCTTCAGCTTTTAGCAAATTCTTGGCTTTCTCTTCCTATTTTCTAGCCAACATAAGTTCAAAGAATATAAGTTAATATTGAGGCCAAGCTAGTTGAGAAAGCAACATAAAAGCATGGTTAGCAGACTCAATCCTCACGGGTATGTCATAGGAATTTATTGGCACTACTCTTTGAGGACATTTCCTTATGCTGTTTTCAATTTGTTTTGCATGTATTTCTCTCACTAAACCGTAACCCGCATGATGGCAAGGATGGCATCTAACTCATTTTTTCATCTCTAGGTGCCTGTTCTAGGCCTTCCACAAAACAGAACTCAGTAGGTTGATGGTAAATTAAAATGTTCCAGAATTCTTTTATGTAGTGGTGAACTTTGGTTTTCTTTAATTCCATCGCGTTAATGTTCTTATTCCTATTAGCAAAGGTGATCCAGGATCCTTCACCATTAAAGAATGGTCAGACTCATACTTTATAGTTCACAAATAAAGCTCTGGACATTTGGGAACTTAGGATTTAAATGAAAAGATGACTTATTATATTTTGATCAAGTTTGTTATATTTAGATTTCTGTTTTGAGACATATTTGGGGATTCTTAAGGAGATAAAGTACAATTTTAAAAAGAAAGGTTATTTTTTATGAATTTATTTTTATTGCTGACTTGTAACGTACTGTGAATTTTATATCCAGACCAAAGATTAAATGCCTTCTCATCCAAATGGAATTCTGTGACAAGGGGACATTGGAAGCATGGATTGATGACAGAAGAGGCAAGAAACCAGACAAACCTTTGTCTCTGGAATTATATGAACAAATAGCAGAAGGTGTAAAGTATATACACAGCAAAGAGCTAATTCACAGAGACCTTAAGGTAATGGAAAATGTACTTTTCAGATTTGATAAATATGATATAGTCATTTTTAAATTTACCTTCTCTAGTTTTAGAATTGATGGATAGTCCTGAAAAATACTAAATCCTTTAAAGTTAGAATGGATCTAGAACTTGCCCCAAATACCATTCCATAGCAGCACACAGAAGACCTCCAGGACAAATGAATTTATCGAGACAGTCAGAAGGAGTCCTATAGGCAGGAGCTCATTTACTTCTGCTGCTATCTGGCCGCTCATCATACTCTGGGTGCAAGTACCAGTAGCTTTCGGAAGCTGAACATCCGTGTGCAGATGGTTACCATGGCTGGCACACCAGTGGGCCGCTCTGTCCCTGCCTCTACCGCTACTCAGGCTTGTTTGGCAAGCAGAAGAGACTCCCGTGACTGGCTTTGGGAAGGTGGTTCTCCTAATTTCTTTTTTTTTTTTTCCTTTAAGATTTTATTTATTTATTTATTTATTTGACAGAGAGAGAGAGAGAGAGAGAGATCACAAGTAGGCAGAGAGGCAGGCAGAGAGAGAGGAAGAAGCAGGCTCTCCGCTGAGCAGAGAGCCCGATGTGGGGCTCGATCCCAGGACCCTGAGATCATGACCTGAGCAGAAGGCAGAGGCTTAACCCCCTGAGCCACCCAGGCGCCCCCACCTTTAAGATATTGTTAAAGGAAGATGGAACCAGGGGCACCTGGTGGCTCAGTTGGTTAAGCGTTTGCCTTCAGCTCAGGTCATGATCCTGAGGTCTTGGGAGGGAGCCCCAAGTCAGTCTCCCCAGTTGGTTGGGAGTCTGCTCTCCCTCTCTCTGCTCATGCATTCTCTCTTGTGCTCTCCCTCTCTCTCTCAAATAAATAAATAAAATCTTCAAAAAAAGAAAGAAAGAAAGCAAAAAAGATGGAACCAGGCGGATTCCAACACAAAGGCCTCAAGCCTCCAGCTCCTGGGGGCAGACCAAAGACACACTTTTATGGGCCAATTATTCCCGTCTAAGCCCAACAACTCTATATCCAGGGGCTTCTTTTTCTCAAGAAACTTTTAGCTTCATTCCTCATTCCTGGCTTATCGATGAGCAGGATAAGCAGACAGCCAAGATCCATAGAGACGAGGTGCTTCTGCGGGATCCAGAGTGATCAAGAAGGGCTATGTAAAGAAACTGAGACCAAAGAAGACAAACAGAAGAACAGGTCGAGCAAAAAGTACAAAATGACAAAATATATATTTTTAAGTATTATATTTTTAAGCAATGTCTACACCCAACATGGGGCTTGAACTCACCACCCTGAGATCAAGAGTCTCATGCTCTACCAACTGAGCCAGCCAGGCACCCCAGGAATAGCATAATATTAATCTCCTTATCAACAACATTCCTGTTTTCATGGTCTTTAGAATGTTGGTCAGTACCACCTACAAAATTATGGAATAAAATGAACAGTCCCCATTCTGTCCCCCTCCCATTTTTTTCAGTCTGCTTAGAATATTACATACATAGACAGAAATACTTAAGTGCTAGTTATCAGCTTTCAGTTAATGTGGCCTGACCTCAAGGACAGAAGCGGTATGTTTGTCAAGAAGTTGTCAGGGGGCTGGAGAAATTGACATCGAGGAAGTCCCCAGGAGAAATTCTGCATAGGATATCTTAACAGCTTTATCGAGAAGAGACTCATTCTGAGAATCTCAAACTTAGAGATCTGAAGGGCTTCTGCTTCAATCCCCAACAGATTCCTGGACTCATATTTGCAATATTTCTACCAAGTCGATGTCCAGCCCCACTCCCTGAGATGGGGACTCTCAAATTCCCATTTTTTGGACCACACTGTTAGTATATTAGGATATCTTAAAGCAAGCCTTTTGGTTGTTTCTATGCTCTAGTACTGTGCAGAGTAGAATCTACCTTCCACTAAGCATCTCTTCAGATAATAGAAGGCAGTTAGGCCCGAAGCCTTCTCAGGTGATTGAGAAGTCCTTATGTCCTCAGCTGGTTCTTTAAAGACCTTTGGTATTAAATATCCTGTTTTGGGCTACCCATGTAAGGGTAAATGCCTTATAAAGAAATATAAAAATAGCCATTGTTAAATATGATTTGGAGATGTGACAACAGTCTGTTGAATTGGTACTTATAAATTAAATATTGGGTTTTTTTTCTGTAGCCAAGTAACATATTTTTAGTAAATACAAAGCACATAAAGATTGGAGACTTTGGACTTGTGACATCCTTGAAAGATTATGCAAATCGGACAAGTAGTAAAGGAACTCTTCGATACATGAGCCCAGAGCAGGTGAGATCCCTTTCCTTTCTATGTATTTTTCACTTCTTTTGAATTTTTAATTCTAGAGATAATAGGTGCCTCTTGTAAAATTAAAACAGCACAGAACCATGTAGAATAAAAATGGAAAATTCTCTTTAACCTTCCCTTCTACTCCTGCTCTTCTCATAGAGTCTTGTTTATCCTTTCAGATAATCTTCTCTGAATTATAAACATATATAAACACAAATATGTATGTATATAGAGCCTTTTTTTTTTCAAAGATTTTATGTATTTATTTGACAGAGAGAGAGAGATCACAAGTAGGCAGAGAGGCACGAAGACAGAGGGAGAAGCAGGCTCCCTGCTGAGCAGATGAGCCTGATTCAGGGGTTGATCCCAGGACCCTGAGATCATGACCTGAGGCGAAGGCAGAGGCTTAACCCACTGAGCCATCTAGGTGCCCCTAGAGACTTTTTGCATAAAGATATAAGGACATGCTTTTACAAGTTACTGTAATGTTGTTTTGTGACTTAATTTTTTTCACTCAACAGTGTATCCTAATCTTTCCATCTCAGCACAGGTGGATCTGCACATTCATTTTACTAACTACATTGTATGCTGACCTATACCATCATTAATGTAACTTTCCTTCTTGATAGTTATTTAGTTAGGCTGTTAGCAAGTTTTTACATGTTTTCCCCTTTATCTTTGACTCTAAAAACAAGTATTTCCATCATCATCTGTGATAGGTTCCTTCAAGTAAAATTATTGAGTTGAATGACATTTCTTTTTTTCTTTTTAAAGATTTTATGTATTTATTAGACAGAGGGAGACACAGCAAGAGAGGGAACACAAGCAGGGGAAGTCAGAGAAGGAGAAGCAGGCTTCCTGCTGAGCAGAGAGCCCGATGCAGGGCTCGACCCCAGGACCCTGGGATCATGACCTGAGCCAAAGGCAGCTGCTTAATGACTGAGCCACCCAGGTGCCCCTGAATAGAATGACATTTCAAGTGCATTTCAGAATTGGCCAATACTGTGAAATCGGCAGGCTCCTTCCCCTTGTTCAAGTCCTCTCTCAAGACAGCCTTTCCGGGTAATCCTATGGTAACCGGTGACTCCCAGTCTCATAGGGGCATACAGAATATCAAAGATTTATTTCTCACCCCCGTAATGTGTTGGCTGCAGTCTGGCTGTGGTTTGGTCCCACGTGTCTCCTTCATTCCAGAGCCCAGACTGAAGGAAGCATCCTATCCGTATCATTGCTTTCCTCATAGCTGGGGGCCATGGCAGGATCTCGTGGTGATTGGGCAGGCTCTGCCCAGGAGTGGCGTACATTACTAACCATCATGGCCCTGTGCAAATTGCATGGCCCAGCCCAAGGGGAGGAGATGGCAGGTGTCATCCTTTCACTGCCCAGCTGGGAGCAAAGATAGACCTCCCTGAAGGCCATGTTTATATTCTTCAATGAAGTTTCAAAATATTTTTTTTCTTCACCAAGACCACTTATATTTTTAAAGCATTTCCCTCAATATGTATAGTGTTTTGCTATGAAAATGGGCCTCCTTGTATCTAATTGGTTATTAACAAGGCTATTGATTCTAAGACATTTTTATTTTTAATTCTGATAAAATACATATAAAGTAAAATTTACCATGTTCTCCATTTTTAAGTGCACAGTTGAGTGGCATCAAGTATATTTACATTTTAGTGCAATCACTTCCACCATCCCTCTCCAGAATTCTTTTCATCTTGCAAAACTGAAACTCTGCACCTCTCAAATAGCTCCACATTCCCCTCTCCCTCAGCCCTGGCAACCACCATCCTGCTGTCTCTATGAATATGTCTGCTCTAGATACCTTGTGTAAGTAGAATCATGCAGTATTTGTCCTTCTGTGACTAGCTTTTTCCATGCAGCATAATATTCTCAATATTACCTATGCTGTAACATATGTCAGAATTCCCTTCCTTTTTAAGGCTCAACAATATCCGTACAACAAATTGTATGGATAGATCACATCTTGTTTGTCTCTTCATCCATCAGTGGATACTTGGGTTGCTCCAGCTTTCAGCACTAGTGAAAATTGCTGTTACGAACCTGGTTGTCCAGCTATTGATTGTGAATGTTTGTCTTGTATGTAGATTTCATTACTCTAGGAGCTTGTATGTTTCGGTTGATACTTTATTATCTATTTTTCATCTTTTTGATGTTTGAGAGTCTAGATTGAAGAGGACATCCACCTGTTCTCTTTGGGGACCATGTGGCACAGAGATATAATTTTTTTGTGGAATGTGAAAATGGAAGATAACAGGTGGCTGATGGCTCCCCTTTAACTCCCACTTTTAAAAATATCTCCTGCACCCTATATTGCAGTCCTAAATATATTTTTTAAAAATTCGTTCATCATTGTGCTTTTCTTTTTTTTTTTTTAAGATTTTATTTATTTATTTGAGAGAGAGTGAGAGAGAGAGAGAGAGAGAGAGAGAAAGAGAGCAAGTGGGGGGGAGGGTCAGAGGGAGAAGCAGACTCCTCACTGAGCAGGGAGTCTGACCTGGGACTCGATCCTGGTACTCCAGGATCATGACCTGAGCTGAAGGCAGTCGGTCAACTGACTGAGCCACGCAGACTCCCTGTGCTTTTCATTTTCTTAGTGGTTTTTAAGTTGAAAATCATTTTGTTAGGGGATGATTTATATACCATAAAATATATATCTTAAATGTACATTTTTGACAAAGGCACATTCCTTTGAAACCCATAAGCTTATGAAAATGTAGAACACTGTCCTCACCTGGGAAAATTCCCTCAGGCCCTTTCCAGTCCATCCCTCCTTCCCAGAGGAAATCAGTGCTCTGATTTCTGTCACCACAGAGTAGTTTTCCCTGTCTTGAGCTTCATATGAATGGAATCATACTTTATATATCTTTTTGTATTTGATTATTTCACTCGAAGTAATGTCTATTGGAGAACTTCTAGTTGTTGCTGATGCCAACAGGTTATTCCTTTTCATTACTAAGTACTATTCCATTGCCCTGATAGACCGCAATGTGTTTATCCATTCTCCCATGGATGGACATTGCTTCCAGTCAGAATATTAGAAATGCATCTCTATGAGCATTTGCATGCAAGGCGCTTAGTGAGAACTGTTTTAACTATTTTACCTGCTGCATCTTATTTATTTATTTGTTTGTTTATTTATTTATGGTGCATCTTATTTAACACCATAGTTGAACTCTGAGGTTGAAACTTTTGTTATCCTCATTTTAGGGTTGAGATTATTCTACCCTTGACAGTTAATTTACATGGTTGATGCAGCTCTTAAGTGACAGCATTGAACCAGGGTAGTCGGGTGTTGCTAACAAACAATGTCTTGTTACATGATATAAGATATCTTGGTCAAATAACTTTCTTGGCTTCAGAAAACATGGATCTTTACATTGGGTGAATAATGAGTGTAAACATATCTTGGTCTTTTTAGATTTCTTCACCAGAATACGGAAAAGAAGTGGATATCTTTGCTATGGGGCTAATTCTGGCAGAACTTCTTTATATATGTCCCACTCTTTCAGAAACAATACAGGTAACTAATCTCACGAAAGGAATTAAGCAACAAAAATTATTTGCAGTCATCTCCAAAGTGCTCTATGGTAATTATCCTCATGTGAGGATTGGCTTGAATATATTCGTGTTGACTGAAAAAGAAATACGGATTTTATCTTTTCCATGTTTGGGCAACCAAAGCTTTTTGTTTAAGACTGAAACCTTTGGTCTTCTTCCAGAGGTGTGTACACCTCATAAAACGACAGCTGTTTCTTACTTGAGTCAGTCAGTAAACTTTTATTGATTGCCTGGTTTGTAAAAGACACTGTGCTAAGTGCTACAGGGTTATAAAAATGGATGAACCTTGCTCTAAAGGAGCTTATATTCTAGAAAGGAAAATAAGAGAATGCTATGCATGTTTTGGGAGAAGACATGAAGCTTTGTGGAGATGGCTAGGACAGAGATCTTGCTAGCTATAGGGATTTCGGTTTCATGGGGGTATTTAATCTGGGCTTTGAAGGATTGGTTCACTTCTAATGACCCAAAATAGAAAGAAGGCAATTCCAGCCTTCAGACAGCAATGTGCAGAATGTGGGGATAGCAAGCAGTGGCATTTTTATTGGAGTATATAAGTGACAAGGAAGTGATGGTTGGTGGCACTGGAAAGACATGTTGGGGCTGGACGAAGGCAAGATGATGGTCTTTCTTATGGAGGCAATGGGTTGCTCCTAAAGGCATTAGGCAAATGGATAGCTTGGTCTGAGGCTCAATAAAGGGAACTTGGCTGGAGCCAACAGCCTTCTCTGTACAACTGGGTAATGAAACACCTATCACATAGGATTCCAAAAAAGATGAAGGGAGATAATGCATGTGATGCCCTTAACACTTCAACATATCATGTTGTTAAGGATGGAGCAAGGTGGGGAAGGGAAGTCCTGCATGCTTCTTGGCTAAGAAGCAACTTTGGTTTTCCTCCCAAGTAAAGAATTTCCTAATGATTTTATATGTTTTATTTTCAGATTTTTAAAGCGCTAAGGGATGAGAAGTTCCCAGATGTGTTTGACGCCAGAGAAGTAAGCACTTGAAAATAATCATAATTTTATTTATTTCAATGTTCTATTTCTTAGTATTGACTCATTATCATTACAGAAATTTCTTCTGCATAAATTACTGTCACATGATCCCACAAAGCGACCTAATGCTTCTGAAATACTGGAGACTTTGAAGGAGTGGAAAAATGTTGCAGTGAAAAAGGAACGAAACACGTATTAGAGCCCTTTTAAAAAAAGTATCCTACTTTGGATATTGAATTTTTCTGTAACTGTCTAAAATCTTCTAGGAACTACTGATGGTATTTACCTTCTATTTTAATTTTTCCCTTAATTTTTCACTACATTTTAGGAAGATTTGAATTTTTTTTAACTTCAAAATCATTTATACATTTGCCTTATTTTCCTGGTTTATCTCCTTATTATAAACATAGGGAATCTCTCAAATTTTTTCTATCTATTAGTGAATCAATCAATTAATAAATGTTAAGTGTTCATTCTTTCTGGGCCAAAAAATATAAGAAGATGTTTCCCTGTCTTAGATAGCTAACCAGCTCATTAAAGAAATATGATATCCATAAAAAGATAAGTGGTTTTCTGATTTTGGAAAACAGTTTGGTCAAATCTGGTTAGGTTGAAGGTTTATATACCCTCAAAGCCATCAATTCCAATCCCATGTGCATGCCTACAAGAATGTTCATAGAAAGTCTGTTTGTAATAGCCAAAAGAACAAAAAAAAAATGTCCATCACAAGAAGAATAGATAAATACATTTTATTTTTTCACACATTGTAATACTATATAGCAGTGAAAATGAATGAATGATAAGCTAAATATAGTACCATGATTTATCTCATAGGAACATAATGTTAAACAAACAGCCGGTTACAGAAAATATAGACAGAATGGTTCTCTTCACATAAAGTTCCAGAGAAGGCTAAATGAAATAATTTTGTTTAGAAATGCAAACAAATGCGATCCAACAATAAAGGGAAAGAAAGGAATAAGAAATATTAAATCCCATAGTGATTCTCTGAGGAGGGATGGAAGTGGTGTGACCCGGGGGGGTGAACTGCAAAGGTAAGAATTCACCATTTTTTCTTAAACTGTTGAGTTTACTACTGCTTACTGCCTAGTTTTTCTTCTTTTTTTTAAATCTTAAATACCTTTTGTATCTGTTAGGACACACCCTTTAAAGATATAGCTGTGCTGGAAGGCAGGAGGTAAGCACAGAAAGTAGTCAATGTGGAGGGGTTCATGTGAGACCCCTTTCTACTAACATATCATGGCGCAGGGCTTAGGCGTGGCATTCCAGTGAGACTTCAAGTAGGGGAGGGGTTTAACTGAGTAGAGAGGAACCGTTTGGGCAGTAGTCTGGGCAAGAGGCGTGGCTTGAGTTCTGGAAGAGATACACCTGAGGAACACTGGATATACTCATTTATTTCCCTGGATTGCTGGAGGGAATACCAGAAGATAATTTGGGTGGCATTCTGGAAGAACCTGAAAGCTGATTTGAACTTTAGAGCAACCAACTACCATTCTAAAATTGTCATATAATTTTACATTTTTTTTCTAAAGATTTTATTTATTTGACAGACAGAGATCACAAGTAGGCAGAGAGGCAGGCAGAGAGAGAGAGTGGGGGGAAGCAAGCTCCCTGCTGAGCAGAGAGCCCGATGCGGGGCTGGATCCCAGGAGCCTGAGATCATGACCTGAGCCGAAGGCAGAGGCTTTAACACACTGAGCCACCTGGGTGCCCCAATTTTACAGTTTTTAAAATGAGCCAAATTTAGGCTAAGCAGAAAACTATAGAGAAAATGCTTTTATAAAGGTTTATGGCTATTTAAAAAAATTTTTTTTAAAGATCTTATTTATTTATATGACAGAAAGAGATCACAAGTAGGCAGAGAGGCAGGCAGAGAGAGAAGAAGGGAAGCAGGCTCCCCGCAAGCAGAGAGCCCGATGTGGGGCTCGATCCCAGGACCCTGGGATCATGACCTGAGCCAAAGGCAGAGGCTTTAACCCACTGAGCCACCCAAGTGCCTGGCTTATGGCTATTTCTAAAAAGTTACTAAAAGCAGTTAATATGGTTTTCAACTCCCAATGGAGTATGTGACAAAGGGAAGGTTTATGGATGAATGCTAAAGCTATTGGTTGAAAAGGCGTTGGGGAACAAGATCTTCACAGGAATTAAGCATAATCCCACAGATGTTATATCAGAAGGGGAAGAAGGGAAATTCACCTTTGCAATGGAAAGATCTCATCCTCTTCTCAATAACCACTTGGTTAAATCTAGCATCACTGAAGGTGGGACAAACTAATATTATGCCTCTTCTAATGTGATTGATGTAAGAATTATACACTATCACGTATTTAGTTTTATTGCCCAAGCATTTTACTGAAATTCAATCATGAAGAAATTATTAGACAAACCCCGAATGAAGTCATTCTATAAGATAATTACTTTGGGTTTTTCAAAAAAAAGTCAGTATCATTAAAAAAAAAAAGTAGAGGAAGTATTCTAAGTAGAAAGGGACTCTCTAGAGAGATATCATGACCAAATACAATGCTTGAATTTTGATTGTATCTTAGATATTAAAAAAAACAACAACAAAACAAAACAGCACGGGCACCTGGGTGGCTCAGTCAGTTAAGCAGCTGCCTTCGGCTCAGTTCATGATCCCAGGGTCCTGGGATCGAGTCCCATATCGGGCTCTCCGCTCAGTGGAGAGCCTGCTTCTCCCTCTCCCTCTGCCTGCTGCTCTGCCTGCTTGTGCTCACTATCTCTCTCTCAAATAAATAAATAATCTTTTTTAAAAAAACAGCAAATAGCTTAGTTCTTTTGGGGACAATTAAGAACATTTGGATATTGACTGCATATTAGATGGCATTATAGATGATAATTTTTGTAGGTGTGGTAATGATACTGTCATGCAGGAAAATGTCTTATTCTTAGGTAATGCATGAGAAAGTATTTAGGGGTGAAGTGGCATGATAATGGCAACTTTTTTTTTTTTTTTTAAAGATTGCTTATTTATTTATTTGAGAGAGAGAGCAGGAAGGGGGTGGGAGGGTAGTGGTGGCGGAAAGGCAGAGAGAGAAGCAGACTCCCCGCTGAGCAGGGAGCCCAACGTGGGGCTCGATCATGACCTGAGCCAAAGGCAGACACTTAACTGACTGAGCCACCCAGGTGCCCCAATATTGGCAACTTTCAAATGTTCAGCAAAAATCAATTATGTACATGAAGAGAAGGAGAAAGCAAATGGGGTGAAATGTTAATAGCTGAACAACTGATAAATCTCGTTGGAGGATATAGAAGTTATTAATGCACATAAGTGATTTAGCTTTTATGCGTATACGTGTGTGTGTGTGTGTGTGTGTGTGTGTGTGTGTGTGTGGCCGGCTACATAATTTGTGGGACCCAGTGAAATCAAAACATGAGGACTTTGTTCAAAAATCAAGCATGGGCACTTCTTGAACACAGAATTTTGTGCAACTGCAACAGTTCCACATCCATGAGGTCAGACACACATGTGAACATAACACATATCCATGTGCACACACATATATGTGCACACACACGTAACTGAGATGAAATGTTTAGAAGTCTAAATACCAGCTTCTCCAAGACTCCATTATCCAGGACACTGACTAGAAACATAAACTCACAATATCCATTCCCTACTTGAGTGTTCATCGTAACTTGAGGTTCCTGGCATGTTCATTTTTTATTATAGAATAATGAATGATTCTAATATTATTCATATTTTAATAAATTTTTATGTTAAAACATACATCAAAACAGAGAATAAGGGGAACGTCTGGATGGCTCAGTTGGTTAAACATTCAACTCTTCATTTTGGCTCAGGTCATGATCTCATGGTGGTGGATTGAGCCCCAAGTCAGGCTCTGCGCTCCCCTCAGCAGGGAGCCTGCTTCTCGCTGTCTCTTTCCCTCTGACCCAACCCCTGCTATCTTTCAAATAAATAAAATCTATAAAAAAGGAAAGAAAAGAATAGCGATACTCTGTGTATCCATCACCCAGTTTCAACAACGATCAATATTCTACCTTTCTTGTTATATCTGTCCCTTTTTTTTTTTAATTTTTACTGTAGTATTCTAAAATGAATGTTAGGTGTTATATAATTTCACTTGTAAATACTTAAAAGCGTATCTCTGATACAAGATCTTTTGAATTTCAACAAAACCACGATAACATTTTCATTCAACAAAATTAATAAGATTTCTTTGATTATCATACAATAATCTTAAATGTATTCAGTTTTCTTCACAAAAGAAATATTTTTACTGGTTGTTTAAATCAGGGTCCATCACTGTCTCTTACTCTAACACTTACCCCTGTTTTCAGTTTTTTCTTCTTGCCATTCATTTGAGGAAGGAGCTGGATTGATTTGATTCTGGTTTAGATTTTTCCCCCCAAGAATGCTGCATTGGTGATGCTGGATACTTCCTTTGGCATCGCTTTGGGAGGAATATGTTTGGTTGTTCCATTTTTTTGTGATCTGAAGATTGATCGGTGGGCTCCAGGGGTGTCATGTCCTATCAGGTTTCCTACCCATCTTCCACCTAACAGTTGTGGCAACCATTGATGATTGTTGTTTGGATCCATTATTTCTTTAGGGGTTGCAGAACAGGGATTTTCGGATCCTATCAGAACTCTTTGTCATCTGTGATTCTTCTATAAAGAACTTAAGTGGGACAGATGGGATATTTATTTTTAGAATGAGTTGGTGCCCTGGCAACCTCCAAAGGTGACAAATGAGGTCTTTGTTTTCTGAGCGGGGGTGTCACCCAACCGGTTCTTTGAAACAGTGTGCTCAGAATGGGTTGAAGCAGGAAGAGACTACATTTGAAAGACCAGAATGCTGAGAGGCTGTGTCCGCCTGGAAAAAATAGTGGGGTTAGGACCAAGAGGAGTTGGGAACTAATTGTAAGGATTAAGGAGAAGGTACGCAGCAGACATTGCCTCCAGGTTTGCTTGAAGGCGTGTGGCTGGATTAGGATGCCATGACAGGAAATAGAGACCTCAATCACATTAACCCCTGAAGAGCCACACATACTTGAGAGCTATTTTGTCTCACACTTTTATCTATTACAGTTTTTTGTTGGAATTTAAGCCAGTCGTGAGGCCACCGCACGTTTGTCTGCACAGTGAGGAGAACACTTAAGGGAAGTAACATGGGAGCTCTCATGTGGAGATGCTGCCATGTTTGTGTTGCGGCCAGAATATTACATCAGGTAAAGATGTAGAGCAGACTGTAGGAAACGCACGATAGGGACACAACCAAAAGGATGGAAACGCATGCAGAATGAGGTGTATGTTGTCTGGAAGCAACCGCTTAACTTTGAATCCAGGGGATTGCCCAGGGAGATCATATAGAGGAAAGCAGGCTGAGGGACAGAATATGGCGGACAATCCATTTAGATATTTACTCTTTATGTCGAAATGTCCATCCAGTCCGTAACATCTGTGATTCTGTATCTGTGACTATGGCCTATCCCAAGCCTACATTTCTGCAGAAAGGTCTCAGATGGAGGCACTACAGCTGATCGATGTACTGTGGCTGCACTAATGGTTTAAACTCTGACTGAAAAGTGTGTAATAGGTAAAACTGTGAGGCAACAATCTCTCTCAAATATGTGTGGCTCTTCGGGGGTTAATTTGAGACCTGTATCAGTTTTCTTTTTCTTTTTTTTTTTTTTTTTAAAGATTTTATTTATTTATTTGACAGAGAGAGATCACAAGCAGGCAGAGAGGCAGGCAGAGAGAGAGGAGGAAGCAGGCTCCCTGCTGAGCAGAGAGCCAGATGCGGGGCTCGATCCCAGGACCCCGAGATCATGACCTGAGCCGAAGGCAGCGGCTTAACCCACTGAGCCACCCAGGCGCCCCACTGTATCAGTTTTCTATGACTGCTCTAACAAATTACCACAAACTTATTCTCTGACAGTTTTGGAGGCCAGCAGTCTGAAATGAGTTTCACTGGGCTGAAGTCGGGGTGTTGGCAGGGCCATACTCTTCTGGAGGCTCCCGCTTTGCGACCTACATTCACTGTCACTTGAATAAGCCCCCACCACACAGGCTGGCTGTGTTACTTGAATAAGGTTTTGCACTCAGTGGCTTTCTACTATGGTTTCTACCTAATATTCCCTTCAAATCTTTTTTTTTTTTTAAATAAAATTTATTAAGATATGGGGCACCTAGGTGGCTCAGTGGGTTAATCAGCTCAGGTCATGATCCCGGAGTCCTGGGATCGAGCCCACCTCAGGCTCTCTGCTCAGCAGGGAGCCTGCTTCCCCCTCTCTGCCCTCCTCTCTGCCTGCTTGTGATTTCTGTCAAATAAATAAGTAAAATCTTTAAAAAAAATAAATAAAATTTACTAAGATAAAATTCACTAAAATTCACATACGGTACAATTCACCCATTTAAACCACACAGTTCAATGTTGTCAAGTATGTTCAGAGTCGTGCAGCCATCACAATTTTAAAACATTTTTGTCACCCGAAAAGAAAAACCCAGGCCCATTAGCACTGATTCCTCATCTTCCCCCAAAGACTAATCTATCACGGATTTACTTCCCAACTCTATAGAATCGCCTACTCTGGACATTTCATTTATACGGAATCATACAACATTTGGTCTTTTTTACTTAGTATAATGTTTTCAAGGTTCATCCATGTCGTGGCATGGATCAGTATTTCATTCCTTTTTATTGCCAACAATTATCCATTATGTGGATACATCACATTTTATTTATTCATCAGTTGATGGACATTTGCGTTTTTTCCACTTTCCTGCTATTATGAACAATGCTACTGGGAATATTCATGGGCAAGTTTTATGTGGACTTATGTTTTCGTTTCTCTTAGGCGAATACCTGAGAGTGGAAATGCTGGGTCACATTGAAACCTTTGTAACTTTGTGTTCCCAGGTTATTGTCAGGACCAAATTCTGTGTACCATCATCCCCACTCACAATGAAACCTCTCCCTAGTACTGCTGCTGTTCATTACCTCAGTATTATACTCACCAATTTGCCTTGCAGCTCAGTAATTCCTATGTGACTCTTTGTGACTTTCTGGAAAGCAGGGACAGGGTCTCATTTTTGTATACCCCAAGGCAGTGAGCGTACTGCCTTGCATAAAACAGAAACTCCCTAAGTGCTTTTGAATTGGTGGGAAGTAAAAGTATTAAGAATTTCATGTGCTTGATCCTACACAATGTGTCTAAAACTAAATAATGTTCACTTTTTTTTTTAATAATGTTCACTTTCAAATTTCAACTATTAAATGGCAAATAACACTTAAAATAAAAGTGTCTAAGGCAAACCAATTTCGTATGTTAAAGTCTGTTTATTTTGAATTATAGAAGCTCTGGTATTTTGGATTTATGTTAAGAAAATTAAACACTTTAGAAATTATAGGACTTTGAAAACAAACAGCACAATACAAACAAAAGTAAATGACATCATGTGCTAAAATTTAAGTTCCAAATTTCACATAAATTGCACTGAAGCAAATTCAAATTCACTAAAGCAAATTAAAAAATTCTTTTTAATAATGTGCTTCTGTTGGTTTTCATTATTGTTCTTACAAGATCAACAAAGACATATTAATAAGAATAAATTTTTACTTATATTGAAAGCCTATATTTTTCTTTGTCAATGTTAAAGAATGGAGGGATATTTCCCACTCTCCAAGATAGGCTTATTTCTAGCCTTTGACCTGGAAATGTAGACCACAACTCTGGTGGAGTCACAGATTCCATCAAGGTTATTTGCACATTCTCAGCCTAATTATGCATGAACATATTAAAAATATTCTTGGTCACTAGGCAGGTGGGAGATTTTCTCCAGAGTCAGTAACAAGAAAAAAAGAAGCTGGTGCCTAACTCTGTTCTGTCTAAAGCAGTCCATGTAGCTTTGAGAATGTCTGCATGAATGTCAGGATATTGGCTGAAATGACAGGAGAGTACCTGACTGTAATTCCAAGGAAAGATAAACTCCTTTGTTGTAGCTATTAATTCAATTTTATTGTTTTTTAAGTGAAAAAGTAAATATTAAATAGTATTATCCAAGTGTGTAAACGCTGGTATTATATATATATATATATATATATGTATATGTATATAGTCATAAAAATAATGACTCATTTTCTGAAGAATGGAGGCCTAGAAGCTAACTAGTGATTTGCAGGCTCCGCTGCATCGTAGAATGAAGCATAGTAATGCTCAGGCCACACTGACCAATTACATCAGAATCTCTGGGGGTACCACACTGTATTTTCCTTTTTAAACTCCCCAGGCTAAACTTGAGAACAAATGAATTAGGTCATATTAGGTCAGAGGCTGATGCAAGTTGTATTACTGATTATCTTAACACAAATATAGGTTGGTTTTTGCTGTGTTTTTGAGTGTGTGGTTTTTAATAAGAGGAAGAAGGGTGATCTCTTGTTCAATGGTACTGAAAAATGAGCTGTAAAATTGTACCCCAGAAGATAACAGTGCTCTACATTTAGCCTGTAGCGCTAGTTCTTATTCACAGGTGCTTATCAGACTCATTCTTAACACTTCAAAATAAATACAAATATCCAGAAATTATCCTAGACCAGCTGAATCAAAATCACTCGGGAAGACCTGAGTTTGTGAACTTTAAAAAAAGTTCTGTGATTTTTGATGTCACATTTTGGTTGAAGATCTTTAGAGGTGTGCCACATGGTATGTCTTTAGCTGTATTTGATTAAATTACAGGGAAGCAGATTTTAGAAAAATAACTTTAAAAATCACATAGAGCTACCCAGCAATGGAATGACCCATTTTAAGGCAGTCAGCTCTCTGTGCCTGGAAAAATAAAGGCAGAGGTTGGATTAACACCTGCTGGGAATGTTGTCCAAGGGCTCCCAAACAGTAAGTAGTTGGATCACCAGATATTTAAGGTTACTCCCAGTTTTTAAGTTTCGTTAGCTAAAACCTGCAATCGCTCACTTACAATGGATATTCACATTTTCATGAAAAGTCATGATTTTGCCAGAAGTATCATAATTATTTTGTTTCTAAAACTGGCTAGATCGAAGTAGCATTAATGGAATGTTGCCTCTGATACCAGTCTTACTGAAGGAAATATCCTTCCCTCTTCCTCATGTTTGCATGGAGGGATGGAACTTTTTCTTGCTCCTTGGGAGGCAGAAGTGTGGGAACAAGCTCCATGAATCCTCATTCATTCCTCTCGACAGACAGGTGTCTCATCTGATGAACGATCTGGGGAGCAGGAACCCAGCACGTGTGGCCCAGCCCCTAGTGTGTTCTCTCACCTTGAAAGCTGAATGGTCTCCAAATGCAAAGGTGGGCTCTATCCCTGGCAAGGCAGAGATCTGCAGTTGTGTCCAGGCAGAGATATTTCAGGGAGCCTGATAGGAGAACAAGCCAACCTTGCCCTCTACTTCAGCTTCACTGATAATAAAGCTGACATTTTGATAACTCTCTGACTCCCATGTCTTATTTCTCAATTTGTTCCAAAGTGAAGAGGGGAATAAGAAGGTATCCTTAAGCTCCAGAAGCATCACAATCGAGTCATGAATTGTAACTGCATGAGTCTATAACACTTGTGTTCTGAAATAGCGTTATTTTTTTGAAGTCGGTGAACAAGTATAAAATACAAAGTACTTCCAAAGTTACAAAAAGAACACAACATATAAAAGGCCCCTTTTCGGGCACCTGGGTGGCTCACTTGGTTAAGCAACTGCCTTCGGCTCAGGTCATGATCCTGGAGTCCCAGGATCAAGTCCCACATCAGGCCCTCTGCTCATCAGGGAGCTGGCTTCTCCCTCTGCCCCTCGTCCCTTTCATGCTCTCTCTCTCTCTCTCTCAAATAAATAAAATCTTTAAAAAAAAAAAAGGCCCCTTTTCTTTATTGGCATAATTTGGGAATTCTAACTGCTCAATTGTCTATTTTTAGGTAACAGTGACATTTTCCAAGTTTTTACTTTATTGAGAATAGTCTTAATCGTGATCTGCAGAAGTTGGTCCTGGGCAATTTGAAGAGAGGTCTTCTTTATCTGTGATTTATGTAAGGAAAATAAAAGATTAGTATGACTTATATGGTAAACTATTACAGAAAATTATGTTAACATAACGTGTTTTGTAGCTCTGTTTGCTACTTACTCAGCTAAACCAGGGAAAGACACAATAAGAACCAACAAGTCTTAACTGTCAAAACATCCTTAAATTCAAGTTAACAAAGGCAACTTGGGTGAATGTTTTAAAAGGGAAAGTGTGTGGCTCTGTAAGACATCTGGCCAGGTTTAAACCCCTTTCTTTCCTTAAAATAGAATAAAATTTTAAAAAATGGAGTGGATTTCAAGATTCTGATTTTTATAGTTCAGGGACAATATCTAACTACACAAAAGCTAGTTTTAAATTTATTTCTTTATTTATTTGAGAGAGAGAGAATGAGAGAGAGAGATTAAGAGAGAGCATGAAAAGAGAGAGGGTCAGAGGGAGAAGCAGACTCCTGCTGAGCAGGGAGCTGGATGCGGGGCTCAATCCCTGGGACTCCAGGATCATGACCTGAGCCGAAAGCAGTCGCTTAACCAACTGAGCCACCCAGGCCCCCAAAAAGCTAGTTTTAAATTTTTAAATAGGGGTGCCTGGGTGGCTCAGTCAGTTAAGCATCTGCCTTCAGCTCAGGTCATGATTCCAGGGTCCTGGAATTGAGTCCTGCATCAGGCTCCCTGCTCAAAGGCGAGCCTGCTTCTCCCTCTCCCTCTGCTGCTCCCCCTGCTTATTCTCTCTCTCGCTTTCTCTCTCGAATAAATGAATAAAAATCTTTAAAAATTTTTAAATATCTTTCAAGTACTATAGCTCAAGAAAGACTCTTTATAAATTTGTTTTCAACAAATCATCCCCAAGACTCAAAAATTCTTCCTTTTGAAATAGAAGACTGAAAAAATTCCCTTCTGCACATTTAGTTTCTGAAAAGTTAAAAGCATCTTTAATAAGGCTTATTAAAAGCCTTTATTAATAAGATGAGAGTTAATGGGATGCCTGGGTGGCTCAGGTGGTTAAGTGTCTGCCTTCAGCTCAGGTCATGATCTCAGGGTGCAGAGACTGAGCCCTTAGTCAGGATCCCGGCTCAGTGGGGAGACTGCTTCTCCTCCACCACCCCCATTCATGCTCTCTCTCTCAAACAGATTAAAAAAAAAAAAAAAAAAAAAGAAGACCTCAACTATTTCTATATCCACTATTGCCTTAAGACACTGATCCCACATTGTCATTTGGATGGAATAAGAAATTTCCATTGTTAGGGCCGCCTGGGTGGCTCAGTTGTTAAGCATCTGCCTTCAGCTCAGGTCGTGATCCCAGGGTCCTGGGATCGAGTCCCATGTAGGGCTCCAGGGAGCCCGCTTCTCCCTTTGCTTGTGCTCTCTTGCATGCTCTCTCTCAAATAAATAAAATCTTTAAAAAAGAATTTCCATTGTCTCTGGGGAATGTTACTTTCTCTCTCTCCCTCTCTCACACACACACACACACACACAAAGTTAAAAAAAAAATCAAAGAACATTTGTGTTCAATATTTTGAAAAAGTGCCAAGTATCTTACCTTCATAGGCTGTTCCACACCAAATACAATACAGATGTTCTTCTCTTAAATAACCAGTCAATATTTGTAATTTTTCCAGTACCTAGACATAGGACACAGGTACACTAATAGTTCCAAACTGAACAGAATCTTGGTTTTCTGGTCTTTTGGATCCTGCCAAATTAGCCCAAGGCCATAAATCTTCTGCTACTCTCTTAACCAGGTAGAATTGTAAAGGGCAGTGTATATTAGAACATATCCCAGTTCATCAGCCACCCTGATATTTTCACAAGTCTGCCAGACACAAAGAGACCACTTGTTAACATTTAGAAAATGAAGCTTGGGCTGGCTCTGTTTTAATCAGCCTCCTTTAAAGACCCCTTCTACTTTCAAAGAATCTTCCTCCCCAGTGGGATGAGAGTGAACACTGTCTCCCTTTGTCCTTAAAGTTCTTACCAATGTTCTCCCAGCTAAGTGGAACATTGGTTTTTCAAATTGGGAATGTTTCCTACAGAATGCTCATATATAAATAACCACAGAAATAGGATTCCTTTCTTGAATAATGTCTACTTCCTTTGAACTTTTTTTTTTTTTTTTGCTTTGTGGGTAGAGGAGAGGGGTACTCCTATAGAATCACTTCCAGAAATTTAACAGGCAATAAGGTAGAAATTAAAAGAATTTACATTTGCAGCTTATCCATCATCCAAACTAGAGCTGAGATGAGAGTGTAAACTGAAGCTAAAGGAAGAAATTATATAAAGTTTTGGTAAACTTATAATGTTGTGGTTCTCAACAAGGGCTGATTGTTCCCCACAGAGATATTTTGCAGTGTCTGGAGCATTTTTGGATGTCATGGGGAGATGCAACTGGCATCTGCTGCATGGAGGCCAGGCCTGATGCTACGAGGCACAGAACAGTAGCCCCTGCCCCCAAACAATCACTGGGCTGAAAGCCTTAATGGTGCCAAGGCTGACGGGGCGCCTGGGTGGCTCAGTGGGTTAAAGCCTCTGCCTTTGGCTCAGGTCATGATCCCAGGGTCCTGGGATCAAGCCCCACATCGAGCCCCACATCGGGCTCTCTGCTCAGCAGGGAGCCTGATTCCCCCTCTCTCTCTCTACCTGCCTCTCTGTCTACTTGTGATCTCTGTCTGTCAAATAAATAAAATCTTAAAAAAAAAATGGTTGATCAAACAACTGGTGGCAAAACATACACTTAAGTCTTCACTTTTATATTCATCTTCCTCTGGCTCTTTTTCTTCCTCTTCCTCTTCCTCAGTCTCCTCTTCAAGCCCCAACCAGTACCATGCTTCCCTCGGAACCTGAATGTTCTGAAAACGGGAAAATTATTCTCAGTTAAACACAAACATGTTCATGTCAACATGAATTCGTATTCTTTCAATTCAACATTTTCTGAATTGCCTCAAGAGTCAAGCACTGTGCTGTATGAACCATGGGAATGAAGACCCAGTTGGAATATTGTCCCCAAGTTGCTGCCAGTCTAGTGGGGACAAGAAGCCTTGGGTATACGTAGCCTAATGGGTATAAATTAATACACATAAGCTAGAAATCTTAAGTGTCATGACACAGACACAAAATAAAATGCTATGAGAATACAAAAAAGTGAGAGATGGCTTCCAGAGATCTATTTACATATGAGGGAAATTTGACAAATGTTTTTGAGACTTCAAATGAAGTCATTTTATTTTGATGAAAACATCAAAATAAAAAATAAGTGCAAAGCAAAATAAAAATAAAAGAAAAAACAGAATTTTAAAAACCACTGACATCTAAAATAGATAGTAATCTACCATGATTTTACTAGTTAGGGATGCATGAGGTACTGAACATGGACTAAAAATAGGCTATTCTGGTTAATCAAATATTCTGGTGAACAGGATTTCCATATGCATCAGCTCTGAGTAATCGATACTCAAATAAGTAGAGAACAATTAAATATAAAAACGCTATCTGAGGCTTACCAGGTAATTCAGACCACCCTGGTTCCTGCAGTGGACAAATCATCTGAGTATCAATCATCAAAGATCAGTAGTGCCCATTAAATGAAAGCTTTATGGGGTAGCAGGCTAGATACAGTGGGCTTGGGAGTTCTTTTCTTTCTTTCTTTGGTCTAATTAGAGGGCAAATTACACTGGGTGCAAAAAAAGTGTTCCAATTTGAACACAGATGAAAGGCTTGCCTTCTGAGTATCCAACTGGCGGCAGGCTCGCTGGCTTCTCCTCAGGTCCCCTTCCAGCTTCACTTCATCGTGCTTATGTTTAAATCGCAGTCTAAAAAATAAATCAAATCAAATCAATCAATCACAGTCTCACTGAAAGAAGACAACAGTCCACGAAGAGTCTGTACTCTCTTCCCCCATTCTATGTGCCCAGCTTCCGGAGAACATACCCCAGTAAAGACAAGATGAAACCCAACCCAGCACAAGTACAAGGTGTTACCGAAACTGCTCTGCAGCTGTTTCTTCAGCTTGGTTTTGCATGCGAATCTTTCTCCTGTAGCTTTCTAGTTTTTCCTCTGCTTTCCGCTTCAGCAATGCCTCGTGACCAAGACCGCTTTTCCCTGTTTAAAAAGCAAACTCTGCTGAGGAGCCTGCTGGCTTCACATGTGAAAACATGGCAACTAACATATTTGCAAATGACACACAATTCTAATAGGAGGACAATCACTTAAAATCATTGAACATGAACAACAGGAGAAAACACCAGAGATTTTTTTTTTCCTAAACCCAAACTCACAATTTGATTTATACAAAGATCATTAGTCTGATCTCCTAAGATAGTCACGCTATATAAAATTTTTTAAATTGGGAAAACAGGATCAACTGTCATACTTTCATATAAATATAACGAACAAATAAAATATTTATTTTTCTCTTTAATTCATCCAAAGTATTAAGAAAAACACTAAATGGATAAATCTGTCTTTGAAAACTTTGACGTATTTCAATGGAGAAAAGTAGCTTTGCATTTTTAATGGTCACTACAATTTCTTCCCATATTTTTATGATTTAAATTTTATTTTACACTCAAACTTTTATTTTTTAGTTTAAAAGATTTAGAAGTTTAAGAAACATCTTACGGAGGGCTTCCTTTGACAAGAACTGTAACAGTGCTACCATAAAAAAGTATTTAGTAAGCAAATACATGTGCTAGATCTAAGCGTAAGTTATTATTACTGGTAAATATGCTCAAAAATAATTATATACCTGTTTTGACGTTGAGAGGAATTGGCTCAACAATACCATCTCCTAAGAAAAGAGAACAAAACACACAAACTACTTTAGAAATTCTTCCACAAACTATAGGCGAACCTAGTATGCAATGTTACAATGTTCTATACATACCCCTCCGGCTTACTGACTATACCCTATCATCAACTACCTCCCTTGCCTTCAAATACCTGCTCCTTAGTAAGGCTGACCCACAGCCCCCTATGCCCTCAGAAGGTAGGGTTTCCAGAAGTGAAAACACTGATACTCTATGTCCAAGAGGGAGGCAGCCTCCAGAGAAACCAAAGCCTTGTTGGGTGAGGATCAAAGCCATTACAATAAAGAAGAGAAGACGAGAAAGACAGTTTACTACAAACATATGACCTCTCCATCTTAATAAACAGTCTCACTTTCTAAAAGGGAAGTGGGAATTGAGCTTGTCCCAGCAGGTGCTCATTTAGGCAGCTGCCACAGGTACAGAGCAAGTGGGGAGAGTCCTGCCATCCTCCTCAATGTCACTCCACTGTCCTTTGGCCCTTGCACTCCTCAACCCTTCTCTTGTCACCATTCCTAGCTGCTGCCTTCATTCTAAGTCTTGTCCATCCCAGATGTTAGCACCTTCAAGGCTAAGCTGGGCTAATAAGTAGCTCTTGATGGCAAACGTTGTCTGAAGTGGTGAAGGAAGATCAAAGTTGTCCATATGCTTGTTAGCACCTAAGACACTAGCTAAGTTGTTTAAATTTCGGTGCAGCTGGATAAAGAGTTGTGTCTGGTACTCATCAATAGATCAGCATTTGGTGGTTAGGAACACCTGCTTCTGTCTAGATGGAACTTACCACTCTTGCCAAGGGCCTGACCACTTTTATATCCCATCTTTTGGAGCAGAGCAAACCCTTTGTTTTCACAGCCTAGTGCATTCTTCAGCCCAATATCACGTCTTTCTTGTTCTTCTTCTTTTAAACTTTTCTGCCTATTTTTCAAATTAGCTTCCTGCTGCTTTTCTTCTTTTCGACGGGCTTCTCGGATCTGCCTCAGCATTGGCAATCCTGGTCTGATGTCTTGTCTGAAGAATAAGGGAAAAGGGGATTTTGGATGAGTATATGAAGTTTTCTCACAACTTTGCTACTCACTCATTTGACACTGCTTAAAAGTTTAGTAGCACTTCTATGATCACCTTTGTTATTATTGGTTATTATTGGTATTAAAACATAATCAGTGACCTCTAGAATGGCTGTATTAATAAAAACAATGAAGGCTGGTGCCAGACTGTAGGAAACTAAAGGAAGTAGAGAGTTGAAATAGTAATTTTACACTAATTTTTCTAGGAGGTTGGAAATAATAAAGAGCAAAGCTGAATACTAATTAGAAGAGACAATAAGATAAAATAAAGCAGAAGAGAAATTTCCTTGAAAGAGAAGAGTAACAAGAACCAAGGGCAGAAGTCAATGTTTAGCATTAAAAGGGAAATAAAGGCTCCTAGTATATTTGTATGAAAATGTAGGAGATGTTCCCATAAAGCAATAGAACTCACCTTCCAACTTGCATTTAAAATCAATGTTATTACTTAGGAATCTCCTACATACCATTACATGAGGTGTACATCTTTACTTACTGGACATTAATGAAGGAATCAGACATGTAGTCCTCTTCTTCTGCCATGTTCAACTTCACATGGCAAAAGTATCTACAAATCAAATAGGATAAAGTAACAATATCTATTATTTTAGTTTATGATGGAAATAGACCTTTCTCTGCTGCTCTCCCATGCATTCAAGTGCCTCCTGGCATCTTTCTGTGTGAAGCTCCCCAACAACTCATTCTCTTCTATCCCAAGCCTCCTTCATCCCCTATTATTTCCAAATGAATGTCACTACAATCTGCCCATTCCTGACCTCTTACAAACCTCTGCCAAGACTCTACAATACCCCTCATTTTTCCTATAGTTAAGGCATTTCTTTCTCACCTAAACTATTACAACTACTTCCTAACTGGTCTCATTGCATTTGGCCTCTCCTCTTCCAATCTGTTTCCTATATGCTCTCCAGAGTGGTTTGTTTGTTTGTTTGTTTTAAAGACAGCTCTTTTTTAAAAGCTCATTTTATTTTAGTAATCCCTACACCCAACGTGGGGCTCAAACTCACAACTCCAAGATCAAGAGTCCTGTGCTCTTCCCACTAAGCCAGCCAGGTGGCCCCAGAGTGTACTTTTTTTTTTTTTAAATAAGTCAGGTCATTTAACCTGTTTCAAATCCTTCAATAAGCTTTACTCTGTAGGCACTGGAGGACCAGTCACTTAAACACAGTAGCAGGAGGGATCCTTCATAGTCTGACCCCTGATGCTCCCTTAGGATTCAATGGTCAAGTCATAGGGGCTTCTCATTGGCCTCTGAACAGACTACAGACATTTCCTTCCTTCTGGGCCTTGGCGACCCCCTTTGCAGTCTGTGCTGACCATTCCAGGCATTGCTCTATAGCACTTCATGTCCAAGCTGCTCCTTTGGAACTTGATACAGTTAACGTCTCATGTATATGGAAACATTTTTTGAGGAGAGTTTCCATCCAAAACAGTTAAAATCATGTAACTATTTTCCCTTACAGGGATAACATAATTATCAAGAAAGGTGCATCTCAAACTTTATTATGTACAGGATAAATTGCCTCAGGATCTTCTTAAAATCCAGAGTCTGATTGTGAGCTAGAGCCCGATAGAAGCCTTATTTCCAATAAGATCCCAGGCGATATCAATGCTGCTGGTCCAGTGGCTAGTTACAAAGGGGAGTCATTGGTTGCAGTGCACACATGCTGTTTTTACCTGCATCCTTTCCTTTCGGAACCCAGCCCTCTGCTCTCCATGTGGTTCTAGTGGAGGGTGGCAATCTCAGTACTCGTACCAGGGACTCCCAATTCTGGTATACTATGTCCCAGCAACAGAGGAGGTGATGAACTAACCAGGGAAGATAAGCATCTATTTCCTTACATGATAAGAATATACAGATTGGGGGGAAAAGAGATACCTTCACTGGGGTTTCTGAACTGGAAGTATGTGAAGCTGGGCTTCAGATGGCCACCTTCCTGGCCATATGAAGAGATTCTATTCTGCAGAATGAAACCAGATAGAAAAAATGGACAAAGGTAGTCCTAAAAGCAGTGAGTCTCTAAGTCTAGTTCCTAAGACCCTGATTTTTATAGCACTTTCTTTGATGTTGTGATCTAACATTCTTCCAAGCTAGACGGACTGATAAATTTCCTCACGACTTAAACTTGGAAGAGGGATTCTGTCAACTGCAACTGAGAGTTTGGACAATTACACTGGATGGGAAAACTATTACTGTACTGTTTTTGTTTTTTTGTTTTTGTAGTTTCTTAATGTATTTTTCCTAACTGGGCTGTAAACCCCAAAGACAAGTTCCCTACCACTGTGGCCCAAACACCATAAATTCTAAATGTCTAGCTATGGTAAGAACAAGAAGAGTCTTTACCTTGTGATTTTGTAATAATAGAACACTTTTCTCCCTAGGTCATCATGTCTTAAAACAGACGTACAGATAATGTACTTTTATGAAACAAACACTCTTGTAACCAAGCGGTGGCCTCCAAGATGGCCCCCAATGATTCCTGCCTCTTGGATTTCCACATCCTTGCACAGTCCCCTTCCACAGTGACCAGGATTGACCTGTAACCAATAGGGTATTGTGGAAATGATGGAGAGTGACTTCTTGGTTATAAAAGACACTACTCTTAGTGTGTACAGCTCTTAGATCACTTAAATCACTCTAACTCTGGTTAGATTACTCATTTTAAAGAAAGTCAGCTGTCATGTAGTGAGGACACTTCAGCAACTCTATGGAAAAGTCCACATAGGAAGACCTGAGGCCCCCTGTTCACAACCATTACAAACTTGGGACATGTTTGGGACATCTTAGACATGATTGAGACATCTTAGAAACAGAGCCTCAAGTGCCAGTCAAACCTTCAAATGATTCAGCCTGGGCTACCATCTTCACTACATTTTCTTAAGAAAGTCTGAGCTAAGTTAAACTACTAACAAATTCTTGACCCATAAAGCTGTGAGAGAATAAGTGATTATAGTTATTTCAAGCTGCTATATTTTGGGATAACTTATTATACAGTAATAGATAATATAATCCATCACCCATATCATGACCCTTGTCAGCTACCTAGGAGTCCTCTTTGCCCCTACCAATTGTATAATTTTCTTACTTCCTAGTTTCATCAGCCATGTGTGCATCCTTAAACATTATCATTTTTTCTTTTTATTATAATAAGGTAAAAATATATGATTATACATAGCATTTGTGGTAATTCACCCGCTGTCTCTAAACTTCAAATTTTTCATTTTTAATAATAGTACTTTTACACATAATGGTTTAGCGCCTACCCGGTATCTCAAACATTTTTATTCCATTTAATCATTAACAACTATATAAGGCAGGAATAGTTAGTCCAGCTTATTAGTTGGAGAAACTAAGGCTCAGTATGGCTAAACACAAAAAAACCCAGGTCTCAGTGCTCTTGCTACTGCAAACCGGGTCAGATTATTTTTAAGGGACCCATTTAGCTCTTAACTGTTAGGCAGGTATGAATGGGGGTTCCAGGTTTTTTTTTTTTTTTTTTAACTCTCCCTTTGTGGGTACAATATACTTTAGCATCATCCATTCGCATCAAGCATAAGGACAAACTTCTTAAAGCGATAATCCAGGCACCGTAACAGCAGTGGAAGTGGTTTGGAGCGGTCGGATTCTGGGTATATTTTAAAGGTACAGCTAATAGGTGGGAAGCGGTGTGTCAAAGAGCGAGGTCAACGACTACTCCAAGGCTTTTCGTCTGAATACCTGGAAGAATGGAGTTAGTCAGTTTTTGAGAGTGGTTAGACCGTAGTAGGTCTGGTTCGGGTAAGGTTTGTCTTGTTTTGTTTCGGCAGAGAGCGGGCAGGGAGGCGGCAACAAGAAGGCTGCTTCAGACCTACGGAGAAACCCATTACACATCCAAGGGGAGAGAAGGGCTACGCAGCTGGACGTAGAGTAGAGACCTAACCAAAAAAGCCTCAGTCCTCCCCATCCCCACCCCAGGGACCCCTGATTCCTCCCTTCTCGCGTCCATCCCAGCTGCAAGCATCCCGCAGACTCAACGACTTCCGAGAGGGTAGTAAGTGATGGTGTGACGGGGTAGTCAGAAAAAGCGCACAGCACACCATCTTTTACTATGCCATCTGGGGTCCCCAGCGTCCCCACCCCGGTACCTGCCAGCTCTACTCTCGCCCGGCCAGCTCCAGCGAGCGCGCGCTGCGCATGCGCCCACCTCCAGCGTGGGACGTCTGAACCTCAGGTCCCACCTGCGTTTCCAAGCGAGCAATCAATTGGAAACCTGTGGCCGGCAGGACTAGGAAGATGTGATTAGTACGCTTGCGCAAGACCAGGCTTCCGCGCATGCGCTCTACTTTCGTTTCCTGCCGGCCGGAGTGCGGGAGGCGGGGCATCCGGGTCGTTTGGCAGAGGCTTCTCGCCCCGGAACTCAGCTGTCCAGCCCCTGCCAGAGTAGGAGGTGAGGCCACCCCCGTCTGCCGCCAGAGCATGCACGGTGACATGCACACAGCCCCCTGCCCCCCTTTACGTTTTCAGAGGGCTGGAGAGGAAAATCGAATTTGTAATGAACATTTTCCTTTCTCAGTCTCCAGGCTCGGTTCCGGGCCACCGTCATCTACGGTTGACAGCCCGAATGGCCCTGTTGAGCCCTGCGGCGGGCTTTTGCATTTCCCCTAGGCCCGGTACTGAGCTACGGTGGTCCTCCGAGTAGCCGGGTTAACCCAGAGGTGCAGCGCGCACAGCATCTGCGGGCTGCATTTCGCGCAGCGCCCCGAGTTGCCACTGAAGCTTCTGCCACGGGGATGTGGCCCCCTCACCCCATCCCCGTAGGAAGGCTTTTGGAGACGTCGCCACTGAAGCTTCTGCCACGGGGATGTGGCCCCCTCACCCCATCCCCGTAGGAAGGCTTTTGGAGACGTCCAGTTTGACATCTTTTTTTTTTTTTTTAAGATTTTATTTATTTATTTGACAGAGAGATCACAAGCAGGCAGAGAGGCAGGCAGAGAGAGAGAGAGGAGGAAGCAGGCTCCCCGAGAGAGCAGAGAGCCCGATGCGGGGCTCGATCCCAGGACTCTGAGATCATGACCTGAGCCGAAGGCAGCGGCTCAACCCACTGAGCCACCCAGGCGCCCCCAGTTTGACATCTTTATGCTGGAAGTTTTGACGTCCTCCTGGGCCAGGGGAGGGTAAGGGTGCTGTGCACCGAGCAGTGGGCTGGAAAAGAGGAGGAAGGATTGTCAGGCCCAGCTGGTGTTTGATCTTGGTGCTGAAGTTTTACCATTTATGGAATAAGTTAATGACATGCGTTTTGCTACGCATTTTTCTTCTGGAATAATGCCTTATTTGCCATATATATTTATATATTTTATATTTTAAGTAATCTCTATGCCGAACGAGGGGCTTGAAGCCACAACTCTGAAGTTCAAGAGTCGCAGGCTCTACTGACTGAGCCAGCCAGGTGCTCTGCTATTTACAAAATTTATTTTAATTTTCCGTTTATTCCTTTGTTCATACTTCCTCACCAAGCATGACTTTCATTTATGTTTGTTTTTGTTTTATGCTGGTCCTTTAGAATTCGGTTCTTGGGTTTTATCTCAAAGAAATTATGTAAATTTCCCCCAAATGAAGTGAAAAATAAAGCCCTACTTTTCATTTTTTTAGTGGTTACGTTCATTAAACTTGACTTTCAACATTAAAAATATCCTTACAAGTATTTTTTAATTTGTTTAGGTGTGACTTTTAAACTTCAGTAATGGAGCTAGCCCACAGTTTATTGCTAAATGAAGAAGCTTTGGCTCAAATCACTGAAGCAAAGAGACCAGTTTTTATCTTTGAATGGTTGCGATTTCTTGATAAAGTCTTGGTTGCTGCCAACAAGGTATGGTATTGGTTTTTTTTTTTTTTTTCTTTTTTCTTTTCCAGCCGGGTTTACATAACGAAGCGTATTATATGTTCATGATTTGCGATAAAACAAGCATTATGTTTTGGAAAGGTTGTGAGGTCACTTACGGAATCGAGAATGTAACACTGGAATAGGAATTGTTGTCTGTCCTTTTTCTGTTTTGTTGCAAAACCTGAATCTCATTTTAACCTTTGCCTACTTCATGTCTCTGCCTGGACAACTGAATGTGACTGGAGAAAAATAAAATGATATGACTGCCGTCATTTTATATTCATTTATCTCCAACTTCAAGTGGTCCTAAAGTGCCACCTAGCAATCCCAGTATCTTCACTTATCCCTCTGAGAATTTATAATAGTTTTTTTTTCCCTTTCTGCTTTCTTCTGCCTACACAATCTTGTTTTATCCTAGTTGCTTTTCCTTGTGTGTATGTTTTATTTTCTGTCTTTAATATTAGATACTTTCCTCAAATACCTGGTGACATTTGGCATCTGTTCAAATTTAAGAGTGAGTAGTAAGTTCCCAGGGCAGGATGAAGTTCATTAACTGTGCTTCACTGTAGCTAGTCCTATTGTTTGAGGAACCCCTGACATTGGTATCATAGGTTTCTCATAGCTACTCATTCCCTGGAATAGATATTTCTACTCTAATGGCCTAGGGTGTGTCACCAGCTGCCTAGATTCTAGGAATTCAGGATGGCTAGGGGCTTCAACGTCCAGTATGTAAACTTGCATTTAATCCCCCTGTCTTCAGTGTAGTTTTCCCAGCTCACAGCTGTGCTGAGCTCCCTAAGTCTGGAGTGGAGGAGAGATGCATGAGAGTCTTACAGCATCTAGACTCTCAACCATTCCCTCTAGCTCTAGGCGCCTAGAGCTTTGAACAACAACAAAACAAACATGAGCTTTATGGGATTCTGTGATGTAAGTTGGGTCTCTTCTCAGCTTTCCCTATTCAAGATACCTGGCCTCTATATTTTCTGTTGATTATTTTACCATTTTCTTTGCTCTTGTAGATTTGGGCTTTTGGGGGGGCGTGCCCTTTAGTATAGTTTTAGTAGTATTTCTGGAGAGACAAAGTTAATGCTTGGATTCATTTGCAGTCCTTAGCTCAAAGTTTCTATTTTCTCTTAAACTCCTTCTAAGTGAGAATTTGTTGCCTACATTTCACTGAAATGATCTTGTCTAGTCATCAGTGATCTCAGATTCTTCCAACCAGTGGTCAGTGTTCTGTCCTAGCTGACCATCAGCAGCTTTTTTTTTTTTTTAAAGATTTTATTTATTTATTTGACAGACAGAGATCACAAGTAGGCAGAGAGGCAGGCAGAGAGAGAGGAGGAAGCAGGCTCCCCGCCGAGCAGAGAGCCCGATGCAGGGGTCGATCCCAGGACCCTGGCATCATGACCTGAGCCGAAGACAGAGGCTTTAACCCACTGAGCCACCCAGGCGCCCCCCATCAGCAGCTTTTGATACAGTTGATCCTCTACCTTGAAACACTTACTCTATTTTTTGTTTTGTTGTGCAGTTGAAAAATACAAAAGTATTTGTAGGTATTTATTCCTTCAATGATATCATAATCTCATGATTTTTACTGCCATCTATACAATAATAACTCCCAGATACCCAACTACCTCTTTCTTAAACAGCATCTCAAAATTAAGATACTCAAAGCCAAATTCTTGATTTTCCCATCCCAAACCTGTCCCTTCCTTAGTGCTCATGTTCTCAGGAAATGACCATTTCTTCCTTCTAGTTGCTCAGGTCATAAACCTTAGAGTCATTCTTGACTTCTCTCTTCTTCTCAAACTTCACAGCATACACATCAGCAAGTCCATTGGTTCTATCCACCAAATATGTCCAGAATTCAATTATTGGTCATCATTGCCATTGTTCCCATCCTCCTCTCTCATCTGGGTAGCTTCCTAAGTGTTTGCCATGTTCCAACCATATACCTTGTAGGGTATTCTTTGCTCAGTATTCAGAATGTGCCCGTTAAAACATTCTGATTGCATTCCTCTTATGCTTCAAGTGCCTGCTTAGAATGACATAGAAAATTCTTACAGTGGTGTGTAAGGCGCTATACAGGGTAGACCCTTCCAACTACATCGAGATCCACTACTTCCTCTCTCTGACAATGCTCCAGCCAAACTGGCCATCTTGCTGTCCTCAACTAAGCAAGCTTCTACCTCAAGGCCTTTGCCCTTGTTCCCTTTGCTTGGAATGTTTTTCTCCAAGATGTGTGCATAGCTCACACCTTCACTTGTTTTCAGGGAGGGCTTTTCTTACTAATCCGTACAAAACAGACCTTACACTATTCATTTGTTTATTTGGTAAACTCTGTCTTTCCCCACTAGACTATAAGTTCACAAGGGCAGAGACTTTGTTGTGTTCGCTCTTCCATCCCAGTGCCTAGAATAGTGCATGGCATCTAATAAGTGCACAACTTGAATGAATGAGTGAACTCTCAGTATTGATTATGGTATATCTGAATTTTTCTTTTTATGCTGTCTACGGCTCTTGAAGTTTCTTTCAGTTTCCTTCAGTGACCTATAATTTATGAACTACTGACTTTGCTTTTACAGGGCAGCATTGCTAGGTTCTAAGACTTCAGTTGTCCACATGCCAGTATTTTACATCCTTTGACTGTTGGTTTCTTAGTAAGTTGGTGTGGAAACTTTTTGGATCTAGAGTAGTCACTTTAATTGGTAGCTACCTTCTTGGCATTGGAGGGGAATGAAGGATAATATTTAATCTAGGAAAGAGTGGTTCATTTCTTTCTTTCTTTTTTTTTTTTTTAAAGATTTTATTTATTTGACAGACAGAGATCACAAGTAGGCAGAGAGGCAGGCAGAGAGAGAGGAAGGGAAGCAGGCTCCCTGCTGAGCAGAGAGCCCGATGCGGGGCTCGATCCCAGGACCCTGGGATCATGACCTGAGCCGAATGCAGAGGCTTTAACCCACTGAGCCACCCAGGAGCCCCCATTTCTTTTTTTTTTAAGATTTTATTTATTTATTTGTCAGAGAGAGACAGCACAAGCAGGCAGAGTGGCAGGCAGAGGCAGAGGGAGAATCAAGTTCCTTGCCGAGCAAGGAGCCTGATGCGGGACTTGATCCCAGGACCCTTGGATCATTACATGAGCCGAAGCCAGACGCTTAACAGACTGAGCCACCTAGGCATCCCAAGAATGGTACATTTCTTACCAAAGTTTTCCTTATCTTGAAAATTTTCATTTATGGTTTTATGCCTAATGTAATCTAGATTTTAACTGTTCGATATTTTTTTATTTTGATTAAAAGGTAACAAAGGCATATATAAGAAAAAACTGGTAATGTTCTTTATGTTTTATAACAGACTGATGTAAAGGAGAAACAGAAAAAACTTGTTGAACAGTTAACTGGATTAATAAGTAGTTCGCCTGGACCACCTACACGAAAACTGTTGGCTAAAAATCTTGCAGCTCTTTATAGCATTGGGGATACTTTTACAGTTTTTCAAACGCTTGATAAATGTAATGATATTATCAGAAATAAAGATGACACTGCAGCCTACTTACCAACAAAACTGTAAGTACTTACTGTGACGTTTTGGTTTTTTTTAGAGTAACTTATCTTAATAAGGGACCACTGACCATAAAGACGCCCAGGTCAGTGGAACCTGCGATGTGTTGCTTGATAATGAAAGATCTAAGTAGGTCTGGGGAAGGGGTTCTTTTTCAAGCTGTTTCGTCACACCTGGGACTTTTAGAAACGACAGGGAATTGGTATGATGTCAGCAATTTGCACAGAGGTCTTTTAGTAAATTTGGATGGAAAGAATATTCTTGGCTGGGATAGAAAGAAAAGTAAAGAATTTCTAGGTGATGGGATTGAGGCAGGGCTCAGCAAACTAGCCCATAGGCCAAATTCAGGCTGCTGCTTATTTTGTAAATAAAGTTTAATTGGAATACAGACATGCCCATTCATTTAGGTGGTAGCTGCTGTCATGCTCTAGTGGCAGAATTGAGTAGCTGAGACAGAGACCATTTTGCTTGCAAGTTTACTGACCTTTAGATTAAGGCCTTACCCAACTCCTGGCTCATACTTGTGGCTTGGGTCATGGGTAGACATTTCCAGAGCAAGCCTTAAGGTTAATGGCTATAGGGTGCATCCTGTGAGAGGGTCAAATAAGAAAACCAGCAGTTGTGCTACAGTGAGGAGTGTCGTCAAGGGGAAAATAAATCATCTGTGGCCTAAGGGGAGAGCAGTATCAAGGAAGCTTCTCAAAGAAGTATCAGCCGAAGATCAACAACAGGGAACGATACATGGTGGTTAGTCAAGTAAGTGGTTAAGATGGGAAGATGGATGTGATAGGCCAGGGATTGACAAACTTCATGAAAAAGAGCCAGCTAGTAACTGTTTTCGGCTTTGTGGACTATCCATCTCTGTCACAACTGCTCACCTCTGCCATAGACTATGTGTAAATAAAAGAGCTGTGTTCCAGTGAACCATTATTTACAAAAACAGGTGGCAGGCTGGATGATGGGCCAGATTTGGCCTACAGGCTATAGTTGGCCAACCTGTTTTCTAGGTGAAGGAAACTTCTCATTGGGAGCAAAAGTAGGTTCTTTATACTTTATTTACAGTGCTTTTCAGAAAGATGCAAAATAGAGGAGGAAGCAAGTCATGAGGGGAACATGAGAAGTTCAATTCTGGGTGCACTGATTTGCAGTAGAGGAGGGAACATCCAAGGGACAGTGTGTTTGAACAGCGTGTTGGACAGTAGGTAGTTTGAAGTTGTGGTCCAGATTTCAGAGCTCTGAATTGAGTATGTAGTTTTGGCAAGTGGAGTGGAGATTAGGAACCCTTTGGTATAGACAAAGTTACCTAGGAAGAGTTACTTTTTGGGACAAGAGGATGGCCAAGGACGCATCTCTAGAATGCCATGCAAGGGGCCCGGAGCAGTATAGTAGCTTACAGAGGAAACAGAGATTATTCTGAACCTGGAAACTGAGTTTTAGGTCTGTTCTCAACTGTACAGGTATATTGTGATTAGATTTTGTGTTGTTTTGAATAGATGTAGATCTCAGAAGTTTTATTTTATTTTATTTTAATTTTATTTATTTATTTGACAGATACCACAAGTAGGCAGAGAGACAGGCAGAGAGAGAGGAAGGGAAGCAGGCTCCCGGCCAAGCAGAGAGCCCGATGTGGGACTCGATCCCAGGACCCTGGAATCATAACCTGTGCTGAAGGCAGAGGCTTTAACCCACTGAGCCACCCAGGTGCCCCGACCTCAGAAGTTTTAGAAGAGGTTAGGGAGTCCTAGTGTTTTCCAGTTTATTTTGGAATTTGAAGCTATGTTAATACTTTGATGGTTTAGTTCTCCACCACTCAGCAAATCCACACATCACTTTCTAGTTCTGCTTAAGTAGAATTTACTGTATATTCCTTATTATTCATATGTATTTCCAGTGGATGCATGGGTTTTGTTTAGGAATTCCCTAAATATTCTGGCATGTGACCTCAGTCCTTTTTAGTTTTGTTAGCAGCCTGGAGAGTACTGAAATAAGCATAGGATTTAGAGTCAACCAGGTGAAGGTTTCCCTGAGTCTACTATTTATTACATATGTGATAGTGAGGTGAATGTATTTAATATCTCTGCCTCAGAGTAACTTGCTCAGGATACGTAGCTATTATTAGGTGGCAGGTTCTAGGACTTAGTCACAGATCTGCCAGACTTCTAGGATGACACTCTTCACTCCTGTCCTGTACTCCTGCCTGTATACTAAACTCAAAGCTACCCACTTCTCTGCTATTCATAGAACTGATGATGGAGTGGTTTCCTCTGTCCTGAAGAGATGGGCTTTTGTTACATTTCTTCTTCTGTGTAACCAAATGTTCCGTGAAAGCCATAAAAATAAATTTTAAGAGTAATTTTTACTATTATTTATTATATTAAAAGGCAGGAACTGTGTGCAATAAAAAAATGTGTAAGATAGATTCCCTGTTTCCGGATTTTACATTTCCACTGGTAGGATAAGATATAACATTGTTTATATTTATTTTTATTTATTTTTTAAGTAGGCTCTATGCCCAACGTTGGGGCTTGAACTCATGACCCTGAGGGGATCAAGAGTCACATGCTCTACAGACTGAGCCAACCAGGCCCCCCAAGATATACACATTTAAATAGTCAAGTTAGAACACAGTAAATAGATTAACTTTTATCAAAATGAGTGGTTAACTTTAAACGTTATATATAATGAGAGAAGAGGAAGAATCATTATAGATTGACATAATTTAGGAAGTCTTCATGAAAGGAATACTTGGGTTTCTTTCCAAAGGAGGGTTATGATTTAATATGTGAATATGTATTTATTCTCTTATATTCCTAACAGGAATACAGTTTGATTAACCATAGTTGTTGCAATTATAAAGAATAGATAAACAAGGTGTTTTTGAAAGTTGAGATTTAAGGATTTGTAGCTGAAAGCATCCTGCACCAATACAAATTGATTTCTGAAAATTAGAAAGGTATTGTGGTATTGTATTATTAATCTGAGCACTGGTGGAAACATCACTTCTTACAGGGCTGCAGTGGCTTGTGTTGGAGCATTTTATGAAAAAATGGGGAGAATGTTAGGAAGTGCTTTTCCAGAGACAGTGAATAATCTTCTGAAATCTCTAAAAAGTGCAGAGGTAAGTTTTACAACAAATATTATTTAAATGTTTTGCTTGTGGCAGAAGTTAGATGTCAGTAAAAATATATGTTTGCCTTTTTTTCTGTCACTGTGGTACTCATACTGCTTATACTACTTATACTCATACTTGCTTAGCAAGAAGGTAATTTAAGATTATTACTTGCACAGAGTGGCTGGGTTATGGACATTGGAGAGGGTATGTGCTGTGGTGAGTGCTGTGAATTGTGTTTAAGACTGATGAGTCACAGACCTGTACCCCTGAAGCAAATAATACATTAAATGTTAATTTAAAAAAAGATTATTACTTGCAAAAGCTATTAATTGCCCCTTCTTTAATGTATATTACCTTATATTTCAGTGAGAAGGAAAAGAATGCTTTTCCTTGGCAAAAATAGGTTTACCCATTATTTCTTATTTAGCGCTGTGGATATTTTTGTACTGCCATTTTATTTTTGTGCCATAGCTAATATATTAGTTTCGTAGAGTTGCCTAGGCTATAAATGACCACAGTGACTTAAAACAACAGAAATTTGTTGTCTCACAATTCTGGAAGCAAAAATCCCAAATCAGAGTATTGGTAGGGCCATGCTTCTGAAGACTCTTGGGAAGAATCCTTCCTGCCTTTCTTCACTGCTAGTGGTTGCTGGCAATCCTTGGCGTTCCTTAGTATTCCTTGATTTCTAGATGCACTTCTAATTTCTGCCTCTATTGTTACACAGTGTTTTTCCTGTGCATCTGTATTCTGCCTCCAAATTCTTGTCATCTTATAAGGATACCAGTGATTGGATTAGGGCCCACCTGAATCGAGTATGACCTTGTCCTTATTTAATTTCTTATTTCCAAATAAAGTCATGTTCACAGGTAATGGGGCTTAAGACTTGAATGAGTCTTCTTGGAGGACACTGTTCAATCCACAGCAGCTAATACTGAGTAAAAATAGTTTTATTTTGTCACATCAATTTGGTGTTACTTTTGAAGGTTCCTTATCAACTTGATGTTACTAAAACTAGACCAAGCCTTGGATTCTCACAGTCCAATTCCTCCATATCAGAAAGCTGAAAATTTCTTGGACAGCATTTTTTCTGGGTACTACTTGCCTATTCATTTATCATAAAACAATGATTGAGGACATATTGTCAGATAGTAAGCATATAAAGATGAACAAGACATGGTCCCTGGCCTCTTAAAAGCTTATAGTCTTGTGGAAGAGATCTGTGTTTGAATGAGTGTACTCCAAGAAATATGAACCAAGTACTGTAAGAATATGAAAACAATTTCAAAATAGTTATAAAAGATGAAAGCTTACTATATCTCTGTAATAGGTTTTTAAATGTGTTGGATAGGTCTTCTTTTAGATGGTTTATATTACTACTTAACTACTTTTGGCTTACCCATTCACATTCTGAAAGTTTGGACCCTTGAGATGTGATATTGAAGTTTTTGAAATTGTTTCCATGTTCTTCATTAAGTTGTACTTCATGTTGTGGGAACATTAGAATATGTTTTCTTGTGGTAACCATATTTCTCAGCAAGATATTATTTAATTGAAGTTAATAATTATTCTTACCTTTCAGATACTTTCTAGGCTACTTTATTTTATTTTACTTTATTTTGTTTTTCCTTACTTACTGTTTACAGTGTAAAGGTAAGACTACAAAACCATGAAGCCCAGAAAACTTTTGTGTTTTGGTATGTTCTTCTTTAAACATGGAACTTGTTTTACAACATAGTTTTTAGTTTTGATTTATGTTCATGTCTAGTCTCAAGGGCGAAGTGAAATCTTAATGAGCCTACAGAAAGTTCTGAATGGACTGGGAGGTGCAGCAGCTTCCTCTCATCGTGATATTTACAAGAATGCCAGGTCCCTCTTGACTGACAGGTCGATGGCTGTTCGATGTGCAGTTGCCAAGGTTAGTACTTGTCTGATTTATAAAGCTATTCCTTTTCTGGCTTCCTCTTAAACAATGACTTTTTTTCTTTCAAAGTTTTAAAATGTGATAGCATACTTTCTGTTCTCATGGATTATATTCAGTTTGTACAATTATATACAAATGGAATCATGTGGTATGGGCCCTCTTTCTTTGGTCTGGTTTCTTTTACTCAGCATATTAACCTTGAGACTCATCTATATTGTTATATGTGTTGCTAGTTCATTTCTTTTCTTTGCTGAGTAGTAGTATGTCATTATGTGGGTGTACCACAATTAGTTTGTTCCTTCACCTGTTAAGGACATTTGAATTGCTTCCAGCGTAGGCTATTAGGAAAAAAGCTGTGAACATCTGTATACAAGTTTTTGTGTGAACATATGTATTATTCTACCTGGGTAAATACCTAGGAATGGAATAACTGGATTGTATGATAGATTCATTGTTTAACTTTTTAAAAAAATTGCCAAACTGTTTTCCAAAGTACTTGTATCACTTTACATTTCCACCAGCAATGTATGAGGTTTCTAATTCCTCCACATCCTCATTTGGTATTGTCCGTCTTACTCATTTTGGCCATTCTCATAGATATGTACCCATATCTCATTGTGTGTTTAGTTTATATTTCCCTAATGACCAATGATGAGCATATTTTCACATGCTTATTGCCATCCATATCTTCTTAGATGAAAAATCTATTCAAATCTTTTGCCTGTTGTTTTATTGAGTTGTTCGTTTTCTTATTACTGAGTTTTGATAGTACTATATAGAGTTTTTATGTATTTCTTTATCAGATAGATGATTTGCAAATACTTTTCCTCCACTGTGGCCTATCTTTTCATTCTCTAAATAGTGCCTTTCTAAGGGAAAAAAGGGAAGTTTTGAATTTTGTCAAAGTCCAATTTACCAATTTTTTTTATATAGACTGTGCTGCTTGTATTGTATAAGAAAATTTTCCCTAACTGAAGGTTTCTCTTATGTTTCCTTCTGGAAGTTTCATAGTTTTAAACTGAGATATATGATCCATTTTGAGTTAATTTTTAAATATGGTACAAGGTATGAATTAAAGTTCTTTTTTTTTTGTACATGTATATTCACTTGTTCTAGTACCACATTGGAAACACTATCTTTTCTTCACATAAATTGCTTTTGCACCTTTTTTGAAAGTTGGTTGTCCATATGTGTATGGGTCTATATTTGGACTCTGTTATGTGCCATGTCCATAACATTTGATGTCCATAACACTGTTTTAATTACTGTACCTTCATAATAAGTCTTGAAACCAGGAAGTGTTAACTTTCTAACTTTGTTCCTTTTCAAAGTAATATATTCTAGGCTCTTTGCATTTCCATATGAATTTTAGAATTAACTTAGAAATTTCTAGAAAAGTAGCATGCTGGGATTCTGATTCATGCTGGTGTTTTACAATGAATCAATAGATTGATTTGGGAAGAGTTGATATCTTAACAATACTAAATCTTCTAATCTTTGAACATGTTCTATCTTGCCATTTATTTAGGTCTTCTTTGTTTTAGCAACATTTTGTGGTTTTGATTTATAGGTCTTAGACATCTTTTGTCAGATTTATTCCTAAGTATTTAATATTTTTCAGTGCTATATTAAATGGTATTAATTTTTAAGATTTTAATTTCTAATTGTTCATTGCTAACACAGAAATCCAATTGATTTTTGTATATTGATGTTGTATATGCCGATGTTGTTAAATAGCTTTCAAGTTTTGTCAGCTCTTTTAATAGATTCTATCAGATATTCTACATAAACAATCGTGTTGTCTAAAAATAAAGACAGTTTTACTTCTTTTCCAATATGGATACCTTTTGCCGTGGCTAAATCCTTCAACGCAATGTTGAATTAAAAACACGAGAGCAAACATCCTTGTCTTACTCCAGATCCTTAAGGAGGAAACATTCAGTTCTTTGCCATTTAGTGTTAAGTATTGGTTTTTCTTGATGACTTTTATCAAGTTGAGGAAGTGCCTTTGTATTCCTAGCTTGCTAAGAGATTTTATCAGGCATGGATATTGGATTTTGTTAATTGTCTTTTGTTTTAATATTTCATTTCTTATGTTGTTTTTGTTGTTGCTGTTTTCTAGTTAAACTTCTTATTTTAAGATAATTGTAGGGACGCCTGGGTGGCTCAGTTGGTTGAGCAGCTGCCTTCAGCTCAGGTCATGATCCCGGCGTCCTGGGATCGAGTCCCGCATCGGGCTCCTTGTTCTGTGGGGAGCCTGCTTCTCCCTCTGCCTCTGCCTGCCATTCTGTCTGCCTGTGCTCGCTCGCTCTCTCTCTCTCTCTCTCTGACAAATAAATAAATAAAATCTTTAAAAAAAAAAAAGAAAGATAATTGTAGATTTGCATGCAATTATGAGAAATAATATAGAGATGTCTTTATAAACTTTTACCCAGTTCCTCCCAAAGGTAGTATCTTGCAAAAGTATAATACAGTATTACAACGAGTATAATAGTGTTGACATTGCCATAGTCCATTGATCTTGTTTAGTTTTCCCCAGTTTTATTTGTGTACAAATTCAATTTTAAGATTTATTTATTTATTTGAGAGAGAGAGAGCACTCGCATGAGTGAGTGTATAGGGTAGGGGTAGAGGGAGAAAATCTCAGGCAGACTCCCTGCTGAGTGAGGAGCTGTTCATGGGGGCTGCATCCCAGGACCTCCCCTTCCAAGGTCATGACCCGAGGCTAAACCAAGAATTGGATGCTTAACCAACTGAGCCACCTAGGTGTCCCTACACATTCAATTTTAAAAATCAATGCTGGGCTATTTAGGTTATCTTTCTTCTTTAGTGAATTGTCTGTTTCATTTTTCAAATTTATTGGCATAAAATTGTTTATGATATTCTCTTTGTTCTTTTAATATATATTGAATCTGTAGTAATGTGACCGCTCTCATTCCTGATTTTGGTAATTGGTATCTTTTTCCTTTATCTGTCTGGCTAGAGATTTATCATATTTATTGGTCATCTCAAAGAAGCAGCTTTGGGTTTTATTTCTATTCTTCCTCAGTTCTCTATTTCAGCTCTGTTATCTTTTTATTATTCTCTTTCCTCCGCTGATTACTTTGTGCTAAATTTGCTCTACATCATCAGTTTCTTAAGGTAAAAGCTGAGGTTATTGATTTGAGACCTTTCTTCTTTCTAGTACAGAAGTTCAGTGTTAAGTGTCTTCTCCTAAGTACTGAAAACTCTCTAGAGGCCGTAAGCTGGGACAATTACAGAGTTAAGTTTGTTTTCCATCTCTTAAGGATTGCTGTCCTTCATTGCCTGATGTCTAGTGTCTTGAAAACTATTGTTTCATGTATTTTAATTTTTTGGTTATTTCAGGAGACAGAGTAAATCTGATTCCTGTTGTTATATCTCTGGAAGTGGAAGTTCCAGGATGTATTTATTTATTTATTTTTAAAATTTCAGTGTCTACTAGAACTACAGAATGAAGCTGTGTTCATGTGGACTGCTGAATTAGAAAATATTGCCACTCACTGCTTTAAGGCTTTGGAAAATTCAAATTATGGGGTTCGAGTGGCAGTGTCTAAACTCTTAGGAACAGTCATGGCTACAGCGTTGATGCCAAAACAAGCAACAGGTATTATTTACCAATCCCTGATGTAGTCTGTAACAGGTATTTGAAGGTATATGAGATCTATCTAAATAAGCTATTTGTTATAGGTATGTCACTTGAAAGATTTAAATTGTTAAGTGTCTTTGTCTACCTTTTCAGGGAATGGAACTACGCAAATGGCATTTTCCTTGATATAGACAAGACATTTTTTAAACTAAATTTAATTTAGTTTTTTTTCCATGTTCCAAAATTCATTGTTTATGCATCACACCCAGTGCTCCATGCAATACAAGACATTTCTTATGGTTATAATGTACAAGATAATATATATCAAGTATACTGAATATATAAGCAAGCAAGATTTATATAATGGTTTTCTATAATCTTCAAGGGACTGGAATCTGGCACTTCATATGACTTTCAATCTCTGATGAGTAGATCCCTTTTATAGTACAGTATTATTTTTCTTTTCTTTTTGGCCATTACTGTAAGCAGAATCAGAACATTTGTCATGTGACTTCTGCTGTGTCTCATAGTTCCATAGAGGTGCCTCAGTGAGGGTTTTAAGTGGACCGTGAGGGAGCCCGGCCACGTTTGCTACTGTCCCCACCCCTACTCTAGCTCTGTGTAGCAGGAGAATCAGATGTAATAGATTCAAGTTCTAGCTCTTATGTTAATTAGCTGTGAAGCCCTTTGAGCTTTAGTCTATTTATCTTTAATGATAGTTATTTCAGTCTGTGCAATTAGATGATGATGATGACAGGTAACATTTATTAAGTGCTATGTGCCAGGCACTGAATTCAGCATATAACTGAGCTGTTTTATTTAGTCCTCACAAAAGCCCTATGAATTATGAATACTATTACTATTCCCACTTTATAAAAAAGGAAATTGAGGTTTAAGAGATTGTGTAATTTGTGTTCTCTTAAGTGTTCTATAAGCATCAGAGCTGAAATTCAAACCCATGCAGCCAAATTCCGATCTCTACATACTTAATCATGAGCTTGATACCTCTCCTACAGACTTCTTGTGAGGATTATGTTTGCAGCTATATGTGAAAGACTTTATAAAACATTTTCTGTACAAGGGAATGGCATTTCAGCTTCAGTCCAGTGACATTTTAATCTGTTGTTAACTGTTGTCTAGAGAGCATGAACTTGACAAAGTTTCTTTGCATCTACTCTGTTGAGAATGAGGGCTGTGAGTCACTTAGTATCTGCTGTTGATGTACTTTGTCCTTGTTGTGTTACATATGTCAAGGTTAACATTATTAGATTATGTTTGGCATAGATTTAATGAATTGATTTTAATTTTTAGCTCTTTCCATTTTTCCTAATATTTTTTGCTTCAAAATTGAATTTATTTTTATGAGTGCATTATAAATTTAAAGACTATAAGAAAGTGAAAGGACCCTATCTTTGTAGTAGTTTAAGGATCCTTAGAAATAATTACTTGAATTTTAAGCTAGAGTTATTAGAAAATGTTATCTAGTAGCAGTATATATTGCTTATGAATTTACTTTTCTTCCTGAAAGTAATGCGCCAGAACGTGAAGCGAGCGACATTTGATGAAGTCTTAGAACTCATGGCCACAGGATTTCTACGTGGAGGGTCAGGTTTTTTAAAGAGTGGTGGAGAGATGTTAAAAGTCGGAGGGTCTGTTAATCGTGAAGTAAGAGTTGGAGTTACACAGGTTTGTAATGCATACTTAATGAAAGAATTCTGTTCACATTGCTGGTGAAATCTCATGGAAGACTCTTAGTACACACAAATTTTTAATATTGTCTGGTGTTTTTCCAAAGTGTTTATTTTACCAAATGAATGAATTACGTTCAAATTCCAAATTACACACTTATATGGAAAGATAGATTCTTAATGATGTGTAAATAAGCTTGTGTCTGCTATATTTATGTAAGTGTCCAACAGCATTTTCCCAAATTTTACTTGGCAGAAAATCAGATGTAAAATAATTCAGTTTTAAATTCAGTATTTAAATTCAGTATTCAAATAGCTTGAAAAATTTAGATTTTACTGTTCTCCAGTGACCCTGTAGCTAACCCTATTTGTTAATATTTCAACTGGACTTATCATTAATGAGTAATCACCAATATAATTATGAAACTAATCCTGACTTGGAGTTAAAATTACAAAATGATAATTAAGCAACTAGGGTATTATGGTTAATGATCTAAGGATAATTAATGTACAAAAAGATAAAATGTTTCTTTGTGATCTTAGGCAAAATCACTCCAACTGTACATTGTTCCTGAAAACAAGTGTAAAATAGAAGTAAACGATTTTTATCTTACTGTCACAAGCAGGGGTTTCTAGTCCTAGGTCAGTTGTTCATTTAAGATATGAGAGTTTTCTTATTCCTATAACATGTTACCTTCCTCTCCATCAGGATAAATTCAGCTCTTTCCCTCCCTCCCCACCATCTTTTTGCATTCTTCAGGAAGATGCTAAGAATGGTTTTTAGCCAAAAATACTTCCACCAGTAATTCCTATTCTAGAAGTACTAAAAGGGTCTCAAGTATTAAATGTTCTCAATTTTAATCTCAAATGTAATTTATTTTGGATGCTATGTTCATTTATTTCTGTAGTTTTATCTGTAATCTCAATTCTTTTATATACTTTATCTGAAATTATATCTCTATTTATAGGCGTACGTTGTTTTTGTAACTACATTGGGTGGTCAGTGGTTGGAGCGTAGCTTTGCTACATTCTTGTCCCACGTACTTGATCTGGTGTCCCATCCTCGGGCAACGCAAACACATGTGGAAGCTGTGTACTCAAGGCGATGTGTCTCCTTTATCCTAAGAGCTACTGTGGGCAGTCTGCTAGGTGAAAAAGCCCAGATTGCAGCTGCCAAAGAAATATGCCAAGCTATTGGAAAACAAATGAAAGCAGTAGGTAAGAATTGATGGGTGTTGTTGATTTCCTTAGTCATTTAGCTTTATATTATTATTCTTAATAAATACTAATGGATCTGATTATTAGTTCATGGCATTTTCTGGACTGCATTTTACTAGTCACTTTTATTGAGTACGCTTATTTGTTACTAAAACAACATAATTACAGTGAAATAGAATTTTTAAAGATTTGAGTAGCGTGTTTGAATTCTGTTTCATTTCTAGTATCTGTACTGATGTTCTAGCTCTCCTGGTATGCAACAGCATATTGCTTTCCTATCTTTAAGGAACAGCCTATTGTAATTTTTCTACTTGGGCCTTTTGTTTTATAAACACGTGTTTGTTTGTTTCCTTTTGTTAATAGGCTTAATAGGAAGCCTTAGACAGGAACAATTGCAGGTGGTTATTAGTCCAGTAGAGGATATCCTGTGAAACCTCAATTAATTCATAATTAAAAGAAATATCCATTTTATAAATTTTTCAGTTTAACAAGTCGTTACTGAGCATCTGAGATTGCAAAGCAGTAATTCAGGGTTTGAATAACAAGTGAAATAAATGTTCCTGCTTTCATGGAGCTTGCAATCCAATTAGGGAACTGAACAAGGTAAAATCTACATTCCGTAGGTCAGTTCAGTTTTCTTAACCATTTTAATCAGGCAAATTATATTGCCTAATAGTGGTCTTTAGAAATAAGAATTTAATGGGATGCCTGAGTGGCTCAGTCTATTAAGCATCCTACTCTTGACTATGATCCAGGTCATGATCTCAGGATTGTGGGATCCAGCCCCACATTGGGCTTCACACTCAGCAGGAGGTCTCTACCTTTCTCCCATTTGCTCTCTCTTTCTGTCTCTCAAATAAATAAATAAGTCTTTAAAAAAAAAGAAGAATTTAATGAATAAAGCATAATCTGTAATTTATATTTAAAGAATATATATTAAATATTTTATAAAATTAGTAAAAGTAAATTCACAAATGGAATTTTCATTGTTTATAATAGCTTATAGACTATGCTAAGGCGTACCATTTTTTTTTTTTATTTAAAAAAATTTTTATTTAAATTTTAGTTAACATACAGTGCAGCATTGGTTTCAAGAGTAGAATTCAGTGGTTCACCATTTACATACAACACCTAGTGCTCATCACAAGTGCCCTCCTTAATACCCATCACCCCTCTAGCCCATCTCCCATCCACTGTCCCTCATCACCCCTCAGTTTGTTCTGTATCATTAAAAGTCTCTAATGATTTCATTTCCCTCTCTCCTTTTTCCCTTTCTCCTTCCCATATGTTGCTGTGGCTTTTTTTCTTAAATTCCACATGTGAGTGAGGTCATATGGTATTTGTCTTTCTCTGACTGACTTATTTCATTTAGCATAATACACTCTAGATCCATCAATGTCAAGCAAACCATTTTTGTTTTTTTATTTTTTAAAGATTTTTTATTTGTTTATTTGAGAGAGAGAGAGAATGCACATGCAGGAGGAAGAACAGAGGGAGAAAGACAAGCAGACTCTGGTGTAAGTGCAGAGACCATTGCAGTGACCCTGAGATCTTGACCTGAGCCGAATTCAAGAGTGGGCTGCCTAACCAACTGAGCCACCCAGGTGCCACAAGCCAAACATTTTTAAATGCACAGGGCTAACTGGAAGTTAAGAATTGTGAATTAAAGGGTGTTTAAGTTAATGAGGTACCGTTCTTTAGTTACATTAAAATAGTAATCTGTCCTAGGTTCACATCTTGAAATATATTTGTACTATGATGTGTTAAAGAAATGTTGAAGTGCCAGAAACACTGTGCCAGGCTGTGGGAATAAAATAGTGAACCAGATATAGAGAGTACCTGGTCAAGGAGCTGTGGTTTAGCAGTCAAAAGATGGAGTTCATGCATTTCCAAGTCCAGAAATAGCTAAAAATAGAGGTCCATAATGAAAATTACAATCTGTAATATATTAATCTATTCTATTCTGTTAGTATGTATTATATATTTTTAAATTTAAATTCAATTAACACATAGTATATCATTAGTTTCAGAGGTATTGTTTAGTGATTCATCAGTTGTATATAACATCGAGTGCTCATTACATCAAGTGGCCATTACCCAGTTACTTAATCCTCCCACCCAACCCACCCCCCAGCAACCCTTCATTTGTTCCCTGTAGTAAAAGTCTCGGAGCACCTGGGTGGCTCAGTTGGTTAAGTGGCTTCCTTCGGCTCAGATCATGATCCCAGAGTCCTGGGATTGAGCCTCACATCGTCTCCCTGCTCAGCAGGAAGCCTGTTTCTCCCTTTCCTACACCCCCTACTTGTTCACTTTCTCACTGTCTCTCTCTCTGTCAAATAAATAAAATCTTAAAAAAAAAAAAAGAGTATCTTATGGTTGTCCCCCTCTTTGATTTCATTTTATAGTCTATTAATACACAATGAATGCAAAAAAGGTAAGGAAGTTTTACTCTATTATAAGGGTTATTAATCTTAGGTCATAGATTAGCCATTTGATTTTTTAAAAATCTTAAAAGCAGAATTAAATATCCATCTGGGATTTATGGGCCAGAATATATTCTCAGTTAGTAACTTGACAAGGAATCTTTAGTTATCTCATGTTAAATACATTTCTGTTCTATTGAAAGGTCAGGGAAGGGGGCAGCAAAGCTAACAGGAACTTTGAGAAACATCTCAGTAAGAAATTCTAAAGCTAGTTTCCTTTTAGATCTGCTTTCTGGTCAGTAATTCAACAGTGTTGCTATGAATATATTGCAGCACTTGAGGTAGCAGTGATAATAATGAAGTAACAATAATGGCTGCTGACATTGATGCACGTGTATTGTGGGCAGCATTGTGCTCCATTCTTTATGCGAATTGACTTTTTAATCACCACAGTACTCTTTGAGATAGTCCCTTAACCCCCTGAGTGGTTGGAGAAATTGAGACTCATGGGGTGGCTTGCCCAGTATCACGTGGCTGACGTGACTGGTGGAGTTGGGATTGGAACCCAGGTGCCTTTCTGGGGAGCCAGTGCTTTTGTACACTGGTTTGCTGCTGCTTGCTGAAGTTAGGTGTATTCCTGGAAGCAGGCAAAATCCCTCAGTGTTTATTTCAGTACTTTCATGATGTCATTGGACAGTCACTTCAGCGTTTAGTTACACAGGTGTTCTACTAAGAAGTAATTACAGTCAGAGTTTTTAATACCCAGGCATCAATTGGTGGAAATATTGGTATAAACATGTCAACTGTATAAATCAAAAAAGTTATGTCACAATTTAATTCACCCACATCAAACACATGATTATGTGTCTCCAGAAGCAGTAGTGAATGATACCAGTGGTGAAAACAAATCTGGAGCAGCAGACATTGCAGCAAGCCAGCATGTGATGGTGTGCGCCCTCCAAGAACTCGGGAGCCTGGTGCAGAGCCTGAATGCTACTGCATCCCCTCTTATTCAGGAAGCATCTATAGGTATGATGATTCACTTACTTGCTGGAATTCTCAAAAAAAGTCCTAAAAGTGTGATTGATATTTAACTCCTGATTAGTTGCTTGCCATTATAATTAGTAAGTACTAATTATAGTATTATAATATTAGTATTATAATTATATAATACTAATTATATTAGTAACTGCATTATAATTAGAAAACAACTATAATTAGTAGTTTTCAGATCACTTGTTAAAAGCTGGGTTTTATTTGAGATTCACTAGGTTTGTGAATGTTGACTTAATAGTGAAATAAAGTTTAGGGAGACAAAAGAGTTATGTAGTTTGTTTCTAATAATTGGCTAAAATTTGTTGAATAAACATTTAATTTTTACATCAACATTTTTTGGGGATGTAATTATACTATTTTGTAGAAAATGTTCCTTTAAGATTCTCTACTATTTCTGAGATAATGTGTTTTTGACAAAGTTCTGAAAGTATTTGGGTAAAACCATAATGCTTATGATTTTAATCACTGTGTTACACGTATTCTCGTAGCTTATGAAAAAATTTGACTTTTTTAAAGAGCCATTTGTTTTTGTATTTCTCTTTAGGACTTTTGGAAACTGTGACTTCCGTGCTGCTTCATCCAAGTATGGCTGCCCGGCTTGCCGCCGCCTGGTGTTTGCGCTGTGTGGCGGTGGCATTACCATTCCAGCTGACACCGTTTCTAGACAGGTGTGCAGAACGGCTCAACAACTTGAAAACTTCACCAGAAGCTGTTAGCGGATACAGCTTTGCCATGGCTGCTTTGTTAGGTGGAGTTCATCAGTGTCCGTTGGGCATTCCTCATGCCAAGGGAAAGGTACGAAAGAGACCGTGGAATTTTAAGTGCTGTCATGTGGGGTTTAGTCTCATTGGAACGCCTTCTGTGTTTAATGTTGAGCTGGATGATCAAACAACAGTTTTACTACAGTAATACAAAAAATGGTGTTCTGCCAATAATGATATTTAATTCTGCGTAGGAATAGTACATTTTATTTGGGTACAGAGTCATTTTATTTTAGAGGGAAAAAACCCTTACACTAATTATGATGAAATCAGAGCTTTTCTTTCAGCTTTTAGAGAGAAAAATTCATATTGTTGTATTCAAAGATGTCAGGAGACTATGTTATTGCATTTAGCATTTTGATAATAATAGTTGAATGGTTTTTATGAGTCAGTTTTTTTTCTTTCTACTATACCTACTAATACTATTACAGTTTTTTCCTCACAAGAATATTAAGTGTTTATGTAAATATTATTTTACATATGTAGATCAGGGCTAGGTTTTTAATTTCTTATTCTTTCTGGGACATTAGGACTAGATTCATTCGTTCTTAGGAGTTCCATAGCTACTACTCGAATCTCGGCTTCCATCTCGTTTTGTTCTTCGACTGCCTCCTCTCTGATTATCCTGCTTGCAGTCTTTCTCCCCTCTCCCCACACCACTTCCACGTCTCACGTTAGCTCGGAGACACTTTGGGACTACACAGTGCTCAGAGAATAAATATAATCCCCTCTGTCTGGAAAACCGGCACCTCTGCGGTTCGCCTTCATTCTACCCATTCGTTCTCATTTCCCGCTATTCTACTTAGACCAGTCATCTTGCTTCCTTCCCATGCCTTTTTCAGCCTTCATGCCATTATTCACACATTAGAGTCTCATCCCCCTTCTTGGTTGCCTGTACCAAGCTTATCCATTTGTTTAGAAGCCTAATTCAAGTGCCATTTCTTTAATGCAGTCTCAATAGAGCTACCCCATCTAGGATAACCTCCCTTTTGCAGACCACGACTGCATCGGTCTTACTGTTGTGTCATTTAATCACGTGCTGCTTGTTACTTCCCGTTTTCCCTGTGACAGATTCTCTAAGACTCTAATTGCCGTAAGACTGGCTTCATGGCGGAAACATAATAGGAGTTCAACAAATCTTTGAATATAGGATAACGGTACTACCAGTAATAGCATTTATGAAGTAGTTACATGGGCCAGCACTCTTCTGAGTGCTTTGCTATATTAACTTATTCAGTCCTTGCTGGAGTGTGGTTGGCATTCCTATGATTCCTGTTTTACCATTGAGGGAACTGAGGCAGGGAAGTTAAGTTATCCCAGTCAGAAAGCGGGGAAATGACAAAGCTGGGATATGAACCCAGGCAATCTGGTTCTGGAGCGCTCTCTTAACCACTGTGCTGTGTGGGGTCTCCTCAAAGACAGCCGTGCCATCTGGATTAAGCAGGTCTTGATGTTGCCTCTTTAACATGTTAACAGCAACAACAAAAAAGGACAACTTCTTTTTTAAATTAAGCATACTAGCTATGTATTTTCTTATTTGATTTCTTTAACTTGTTTCAGTTAAAATCCAATTGTAAACTTCTCTTGCAGATGGTAGTTAGTATTGCTGAAGATCTCTTACGAACTGCTGCCCAAAATAGCAGGCTGTCTTTACAGCGCACCCAAGCTGGATGGCTTTTACTTGGAGCACTTATGACTTTAGGTATAGTCATATTTGAGTAGGATCTTGTCTAACTGTATGACTGTCAGTAGACGCTAAAGAAAACTTAATTTAAAAGTATTCAACTTCACATTCTAGACTTTGAATGACACAATAAAATTGGTGAAGGCGTATTTCCTCTCATCTGGGCGTAGATTTCTATTTTTGGTAATTTCTGCTTAAGTACATTTAATGACAAAATTATTAATGAAGTTTCATCTTTACTATCAGAATAGCCCTGGTCTAACTAATTGGCTTAGTGTTCACCAAATGAGATGACAGTATGGGGGCACTTTCCATCCCCAGAGTGACATGTATGACATGATTTTGGTAGGGGGATAAAGTCACATTTAAATGGTTTTTGGTGCTGCTTTTCTGGGGTACCCTTCTGCATTTCACTTTCCTAAGTGCTATGACAAATCTGAGATGCAGGCAGAGTTTAGCACTGTACACAACAGAGACATGTTGTCATGGCGAAGAGATGTGTCTGCCTTTTAGTTTGTACATTCAACTTCTGTAAAAAGTGTGTGTGTGTGTGTGTGTGTGCACACGCTACAGAGTCACTCACCACTTTGAGGATCTACCTTTTGGAAGTTATACTTTGACCTAGTTTTCTAAAGAAAATAAAAAGTGCTAACTTTTCCAGAAATTTATGTTAACTATGTTATGTGGTATGTTAAAGGAATTCCTTTGCAATATAAATTTTTAGTTCTAAACATACTGCTCCTCTATAAAATAAAATTAGCCATATCAGTTACCCCCCAAATGGAGGAATATATAGATGTGTGTGTGTGGCACTGGGTGTCTATGTTTATATGCATGTGAATTAATAGGAGAGACATCGTAAGATGTGTCCCAGGAGTAGTTCATTATTGACAGTGCATAATCCACCATTCTGAATATAGTTTGATAATATATAATTCACCATTCTGAATATAGGTAATTTCTTTTAAAGTACTTGTTATGGATTTATGTTTGACTGCTAAAAATATTGATACTTTGTAGGTGAGTGTTATTATGCTTTAAATAGATATGTTATTTTAATTACTGAATAAGAAACATTTAGAGGTGGGGGAGGAGGAAGTGGAAGCTAGTGGTGAAAAGGTATAGCCTTGCAGTTCTAAGCTGAATAAGTACAGGGCTGTGGTGTACAGCCTGGTGGCTGCGGATCATACTGCTGTGTGACAGGACAGCTGGTGAGAGAGTTAGTCCTAAGAGTTCTCATCACAAGGAGAAAATTTTTTAAAAATTGTTTTTCATGTTATTGTGTCTATATGAGATGGTGAATGTTAGCTGCATCTTTGTGGTGCTCATTTTACAATTATTTATAACCCAAAACATCATACCGTATGCCTTAAACTTATGCAGCAGTATATTCAATTATTTCTCAATCAGACTGGAAAATAAAAGATGCATGTTGAAAATCTTACTTTTACAGATAAAGATAGAGTGAAACACTAGGTGTTGTTAAAGCCTGTGCGGGGCTCTCTGACTTTTGTTTGAAACATATGTTATATATATATAAGGTTTATATGTATGTTTTCGCATTCTTGTTTTCTCCAATAGGACCATCTGTTGTTCGTTATCATCTGCCCAAGATGTTGTTATTGTGGAGAAATGTTTTTCCTCGTTCTCTAAAGGAGTTGGAGGCTGAGAAGGCCCGAGGCGATTCTTTTACTTGGCAGGTAACATTGGAAGGTCGTGCCGGAGCTTTATGTGGTAAGAACTGAAAGGATTGTACTCTCAGAATATTATTTTATTACTAAAATATTTGTGAGGGGAAGGAAAATCACTGCTTCAAATTTTTATTTTAGTGTGTAATGACAAATTCATAGACTTGTAGATTTAGAGAGAAGCATTATAAATAACCTGTGCCGGTTTGCTAATTTTGCGATGGAAATGAAGCTGAGACTCTGAGAGGACGTTAGCATTAGGGGTAAGGTGAGAGCCAGAGCCCAGGCCTTTGATTCCCAGTGATTGCAGTTGTCCACCTGTCACAGAGGCACTGGCCACCAAGTAAACAGCCTGGTGGGTATTCGAAGAAGAAACTCAGGATCTTCAAGGTCACTGAGTTGACAGTAAGTCTTTTCATAATGGACACAGCTAGCATTTTCAAATCTGCAAATGCTGATGCATTTTTTTCCAGACATCATTGTTACAAAAATTATGAATAAAGTTATTTTTGTTTAGAAGCTAGCAACTTACAGGAAAGGCTCACGTTTGGTTTCCTTTGGGAATTAGAATTACACTGGGTGATGCTATTCTTTTTTGGTTTATCTCAGAGTGAAAAGTGCTTCTTTTTCCAAGTTGTGGGAAACAGATATATGCTAAAGCATAAGGGCGGCAGGGCAAGGGGTCCTTTTTGTTCCCACACATCTAAGAGCTGTTTTTGTCTTAGTTCTGTTGCTAAAGAGGCAGCAAAGATGTTCCCTCTCACTGAGCTATTTTGTGCGCTCTCGGTTTTATCTTGAAGCTGCATTCTTTGTAGTTATCTGAATTTAGTGATGTTATAAGACCTTTGATTTCCCACTCACAGAAATCTCCCTACTAGATACCTTCCCTCCCTCCACCTTTCTTCTAGGCTCTTCTAATGATTTTTCTCTGTAGTTGCAGTTAGTTCTTCTTTCGGTTTGACCTGATTTCAGAGCCTTATATTGTATAATAATGGAGAACTATAGGTATCTTTATGTAATTCTGTAATTTTTTAAATTTTCACAAAAGCTATCCTAAATCTGTTCTTTTAAAAATTTTATCTAGCAATGAGGAGTTTTGTTGCACATTGCTCCGAGCTCCTAACTGAAGATGTGATTAGAAAATTGATGACTCCTATTGAATGTGCCATGACTATGATGTCACAGTAAGTAAGCAATTAGGACAAATTAACATCAGTTTTACATATTTATAAACAGTGATGTCTTGTACTTCTCTATAATATCATATACGAAATGTATAAAACTTTACTGTTTTAAAATGACCTTAAAAATTATAGTAATGGTATGGATTGAAATAAAATTGTGTTTTATAGTGTGCCAGTAAAGGCCACAGAATAAACTAAAATGAGAATGTAATACTCACCAGTGTATTTTGGCGGCTCATCGATACATTGCTGAAAATGCTTTAAGTAATACTTACTCTGGTAAGCTGTTACCAACTATACTTTTGATATTTTAGCATTCCGTCTGTAATTAAAGCCCATGGAGCTCATCTGAAAGCCAGTGCTGCAATGGTCCGTTTAAGACTTTACGATATCTTGGCTTTGTTACCTCCAAAAACTTATGAAGGTAAATAAAATTTATGGTATCTAGTAAAAATTCTTCAATTTACCTCTCCAGTTCTTCACACAGTATTATAGAGTTCTGACCAAGGCTCTCCCATGACTTTGCAGAGGAAGACAACTATTTTACTTTTCTTCATATGAAGAAACTAACACTTGTGGGGCACTTACTGTGCTCCTGGTCTGTTCTAATCCCTTTACATGTATTATCTCCTTTGACTCTAACCACAGCTTTATGACGTAATTCAGCTATATTTTATAGATGAAGAGCCTTGGGTACAGAGAGGTAATGTAACTTGCCCAAGTCTGAGATTTAGTAAGCGGTAGAGCTTGGATTCAGAGCCAGCTGGTTCAGCTTTAAAGCCTATGCTTTTATTTATCTTTTTAAAAGATTTTTATTTATTTGTTTGAGAGAGAGATTGAGCACAGTAGGGGTGAGGCAGAGGGAGAAGCAGACACCCCACTGAGTAGGAAGCCCATTGTGGGGCTGGATCCCAGGACCCCAGGATCATGAGCTGAAGGCAGATGTTTTACTGACTGAGCAACCTAGTCACCCCTCTTTCCTCTTAATTATTATCCTGAACTGCTTCATATATATTATAATATAGACAATAATTTAGGAATCTTGACAGAGAATAATAATATACTTTATAGACATCAAATATTATATAAAATGCTAATGTTAAAGTAAGCTATTGATCTGTGTTCAGTTTAGCCATACCCAAGAATTCTGATGTGTTATGGTTCAGTGTTTGCACATCATTGCATAATTTTTTTTTTTTTAAGATTTTATTTATTTATTTGACAGACAGAGATCACAAGTAGGCAGAGAGGCAGGCAGAGAGAGAGGAGGAGGAAGCAGGCTCCCTGATCATGACCTGAGCCGAAGGGAGGCTTTAACCCATTGAGCCTCAGGTGCCCCTCATTGGGTAATTAATAATAAACAATAATTGTGTCATATTTAATATATTTAAAGAGATATTTAAATCATTACGATATATTTAATATATTTAAATTTATTAAATTTAAGTGTGAACATTTAATAGAAATATTTCCTCTGAGTGTTTCTGTTACTTTAAAAATTTGGGCTAAAAGGTATAATACAGTAATACACTTGATCTTAGACAAAAGGCTGGGAAGCGATAGAAAGGCATAATACCATTATTGTAGGTTAAAATCAGCATTAAAATATTTAATACAGATTTTTTTTTTTAAAGAGAACAGGGACTTAATTATTTTATCCCTGTAGAACATGTTGCTTCTTTTTGTGAGCAGTGATTGTAATTTTCATAAAAATTATTCTTTCATGTCTGATCTGAAGTTCTATTTTTTAGGATCTTTCAACGCACTTCTGAGGGAACTGGTAGCAGAATTCACTTTGACTGACAATTCGGCGAACACAACTACTTCCCTCCTCAGATCCCTCTGCCATTATGATGACAGCGTTCTTCTAGGTTCCTGGCTTCAAGAAACTGATCATAAATCAATTGAAGACCAGGTAGCAAACCGTACAGGGAACTGAAATATAACTTAATCAAAAGCAGTGGTGTTATTATACATTGTCATTTAAAAAGAAAATATTGCAGACTAAAGTTTAATTTTATTTTGGCTTTCTTAGACATTTAAGGATAGCTTCCTGATGTAGATAAATAGTGAAAAAAGGTAAATTTCTTATGTTCTTTCAAAAGAGTTACCACAGCTTCTTTTAATTTTTTTTTTTTTTTGTGGGTTTAAGTTATTCCTGATATTGTTTTGCTTGCACTTTTTAAGGTGGGCAGTATAAAAATGTTTTAGAATAAATAAGCATTCTTAAAATTATATAAGATATAAAATTATACAATTTTATGTATGTGTAAAATTGTACAATTACTGATGGCTTTTTTTCTGGATAAATCATATTTTTATCTATTTAAAAATTTTGTGATTCAATCATTCTTGTGGGGTTTTTTTGTTGGAAATTTTCAGATTCAGTCATTCTTGTTTTTTTATTGTTGATATTGCTAACCTTTTTTTCTATCTCACATTCTATTTTTCTTGACTAATACTCATTCAAGGAGATTTTGAATGATTTTTACGTCATTTTTTTTTTTTTTTTTTGTAGCTCCAGCCAAACAGCGCATCTGGAAGTGGGGCTCTGGAGCATGATCCATCCTCCATTTACTTACGCATACCTGCCGGAGAAGCTGTGCCTGGTCCTCTCCCACTTGGGGTTTCAGTCATTGATGCTTCCGTGGCTCTTTTTGGTGTAGTGTTTCCTCATGTGTCTTATAAACACCGGTTAGTATAAAGGCTATCAGGTAATTTTAGTTAAATATAAATTCTACCAGAGGAGTGGTGGTTAGCAGGATGGATGGGTTAAGGAGGTGATGGGGATTGATGAGGGCGCTTGTTTTTATGAGCACCGGGTGTTGTATGGAAGTGTTGAATCACTAAATTGTGCACGTGAAGCTCATATTACACTGGATGTTCGTTAACTGGAATTTAAATAAAAAGTTTAAAATAAAATAAATAAATAAAATTTAAAGTATTTAACATAAAGTTATCTATTAGGAAAAAAAATACATAAATCATACTCAAAGATTTTCCCATCCCAGTTACCTACAATAAAGTGAATTACTACTTAAATAATAGGCTTATAAATTTAATGACCTAAGTGACCACATACATGATTGAAAAAAAATTGCATGAAAATTCCATATAATTTGAAGCTGTTTTTAAGATTTGGCTCTGTGTACTAGCATCCGGTACCATTGTCTTGTGGACTGTGTCTTAAACAGCAAGATTTTCATTTCAGTAGTTCATTTTCCAGTTTATAAGTAGGTTTTCACTATATCTTTAATGAGGAATTCATTAAATAAGTTTGCTAATAAGTCTTTTGTTTTTGTTGCTGACGAAGTTAATGAGTGAGGTATTTGCTCTGTAATAAGGTTTGTCATTCCTTTTGAGTCTGGAACTTGGGAAATTAAAATAACGGTTGTTTTTCTAAAAGGAGCATGTTGGTTTGCTATATTCTTTGTACAGACACTCTCCCTAACTTTATTAGACATTTTGTCCATGTATGGTGGTTTCTCAAACGGAAGAGTGAAAATGTGTATACCATGTTTACATATATGTACATGTATAACTACAAGAGTAGTTATTTCTGGTTAGTAACTTTTTGTTACTAGTCTTCAAATTAAATGAAATGAATATTTTATAAAAAAAACTTTTTTAAAATAAATTGTTTTAAAAGATTATGTACTTAAGGTCAGTTATAGGCAAATGATGCTTAACAGTAGTGTTGGAGACATGGGTCTCTTATGTGTGTGCTTGAAGTCAGTGTGAATAGTGTGCTGCTTCCTCATCCACAGAAGATATACATAGCATTAAAGTGGTCAGTTTTAGCCTCCAGTAACTCTAACTGGAGCTGCTACTGGAGACTAGATGATTTCTTCCTCAGTGATTTTGGAGAATGCTCTGACCTGAGACCTATGGGCTATTTTATACTGAGCTTAAATCCTTATAGTGACCTTAGGGAGATACTGATTTCCTGCTTTAGTTCATAGTTATTTTAGTACTAAATCCAACTTCCCAGCATTCCTTTGCCCAACCCATTTATTTTTAGAATCTGAAATGATCTCATTCTCTTTTATCAGAATAGTCTCAAATGGCTGTGATTTTTTTTTTGCTGTCTCATTTAAATAATTTGAAATAATAAAAAAAATTCACTTCTGATTTTCTACATTAAAAAAAAAATTACCACAGCTAAATCTTTTTCAAAATCTCCCAGTTAGCTTCTGAGAATAGGACATGAGTTACTGTCTTCTTCCATGTGAGGTATTTTATTTTATTTTGTATTTATTTATTTATTTTTATATGTTTAGTTAGCCACCGAATGGTACAACATTAGTTTTTGATGTAGTGTTCAGTGATTCATTAGAGTATTTTAAAAGAAGAGAAAAATTATGCCACATTTTAACATTTCTAACTTAAAAATCTTCTGCATAGATGCATAATTAATGATTGTTATTCTATTCAAGAAACCTTGAGCACCTACTATATGCCAGGCACTTTGTTAGATGCTGGGGTTAACATCAGAGAACATTGAAATTATGACCTTATTTTGTTAATTGAAACTTAATGTTTAGTTGCTTGCTTTGTTACAGTTTTTTTTTTAAATTATTATATTCAGTTAGCCACCGCTTTTTGATGTAGTGTTCAGTGATTCATTAGTTGTGTATAACACCAAGTGCTCATCATACCACATGCCCTCCTCAATACCCACCATCCCCATTCCATCCCCAAACCCTCAGTTTGTTTCCCAGAGTCATAGTCTCATGGTTCATCTCCCTCTCCCTCTCTTATTTGTGCCCCTTCAGTTTTCCCTCCCTTCCCCTATGGTTCTCCATGCTATTCCTTATGTTACACATGTGAGTGAAACCATATGGTAACTGTCTTTCTCTTTTCTCTGCTTGACTTATTTCACCCAGCATAATCCCCTCCAGTTCCATCCATGTCTTTACAAATGGTGGGTATTCATCCTTTCTGCTGGCTGAGTAATATTTCATTGTCTATATGGACCACATCTTCTTTATCCATTCATCTGTTGAGGGGCATCTCAGCTTTTTCCACAGTTTGGCTACTGTGCCAGGTAAAAACCACATGTCCCTGTATCAATTCAGGAGGAAGAGATCTGGTTTAAATCAGTTGCAGGAATGAAATAGAAATGAAACAGCGTGGGACATTATTTGTTATACACTTAGCTGTTGCTCTTACTTCTGTTTTCTGAGCCATATATGAGTGAAAAGTATTGCTAATGTTATCTTTCTTCTATGATTATAGATTACAAATGTTGGATCACTTTGCTGAATGTGTTAAACAAGCCAAAGGTGTCCGCCAGCAGGCTGTGCAGCTTAATATTTTTACTGCTGTTCTTAGTGCATTAAAGGTATTTACTTTTAAAGCATAAGTATTCTGAAATAAGATTTTAATTAATGTCTTTAATAAGACATGTATATCTAGACCATTATGATAATTATATGTGTATCACTTGATAACTATGTTTTTATATTAAATTGTTAGAAACTACTTATTAGGCTCATTGTAATTAAATAAGTGTTTTCTATTTTAATAATATTCAAGTTCATGTTTCAATGTGACCTTTCAGATTTTACAAGTGCTAGTAAGTTCTTTCAGAATTTTCAAAGATGTCTAATGCAATCTGATATTCTACTGGAGGCTGACCAGACAAAACTTAAGTTCAGTTTGTGGTTAGACCATAAATCAGGAGAGGCTATGTAGTACACCTGAAAAAGGCTGCATTGGGAGACTCTGTTCTGGTTTAGCTCTCGTTAGGTTTATGTCTTGTGCAGTTCCTTTAATCTTTTAAACTTTGGTTTCTACATATATGTAGTAGAATAACGTATTTTGCCTGTCTCTCAGAGTTCATGTACTGTTCTTTGCAGCCTCTCATGATGTATTTGAAAACTTTTTATATTGCTCAGCACTAAGCTTATTATAAAGTTTTATTTGTAAAATAAAATGGCAGCAAGTACAAGTGTTTAAATGGGCATGAATTAAATCATGTTTTGTAAACATTGTGGAAGAGGGACATAGTTATTGATTATAGTAATACAAGTTTATATCATTTGTATAACTGTTAGTATATGCCCTATTTAAAGACCATCAGCTAAGACCAACATCTGAGTTTTTTAAAAAAGAATTGGGTAGTCATGGTCTCCCTTAGTGTTTGGAAGGCTAGTGTACCAACTGTAATATTTGTCCACAGAACACTTGTCTTCATAGATTTGCTCACTAATGCCTCTCTTGTAGTTAACATTTCCTTTGGCACCATGAGTTGGATTTTGTTATCAAGTTCCATGACAGTAAGTGTACCTAGAACAGAGATAATTGACATTTAATATGATGAACAAACTGTATCAATATTCAGTTACTGATATTTTTACCCCATTTTGTCTTTTTATACTTACTGAATGTACTCTTTTTTAAAAAAAAATTATTTATTTATTTGACAGAGAGAGACAGGGAGAGAGAGGGAACACAAGCAGGGGGAGTGGGAGAGGGAGAAGCAGGCTTCCCGGTGAGCATGGAGCCCAGTGTGGGCCTCGATCCCAGGACCCTGGGACCATGACCCGAGCCGAAGGCAGACGCTTAATGACTGAACTGTCCAGGTGCCCTGAATGTACTCTTGATGACATAATTATCTTCTCTGAAATTTTTATATAAATAAATCAAAGTTTGTACTCATCAGACCTTTTGCTTACTTAAAGTTCTAATGATAAATGTCAATCAGTTGAATGATAGTTGATTTAATAGTAGAGTGTCCTTGGGGCGCCCGGGTGGCTCAGTGGGTGGCTCTCTCTCTGCCTACTTGTGATCACTGTCTGTCAAATAAATAAATAAAATCTTTAAAAAAAATAGTAGAGTGTCCTTTTATATAAAAACAATTTATGAGCATAGTCTTTGGATAGAGACACTTCTAGGGATTGTTCATTTTAGGGCTGATTGACTGTAACTATGTTATGTATCATGTTCTGAATCATGTTTAGGAAAGTGATTACTGTCGATCTAACAGGTTGATTCTAGATGTAGTATATACATATGAAAGATGGTTGAAGAGAGGAATAGGTAAAATCGGTGAAGGGGATTAAGAGATACAGATTTACAGTTATAAAATAAATAGGGCACAGAAATGTAGCACGGGGAATATAGTTAATAATAGTGTAATAATGTTGTGTAGTGACACATGGTGACTGCACTTATGATGAGCTAGCTTAATGCACAAAATTATCCAATCACTGTGCTGTACAGCTGAAACTAATGTTGCATGTCAACTATACTTCAGTTAAAAAAAAGATGGTTGACACACGCACCCCTATTTTATAGAGCATTATTTATAATAGCAAAGACATGGAAGCAGCCCAAGTGCCCATTAGTAGATGAATAGATAAAGAGGAGGTGGTATATATATGCAATATTACTCAGCCATAAAAGGAATGAAATCTTGCCATTTGCAATGACATGGATGGACTTAGAAGTACAATGCTAAGTGAAATAAATCAGAGAAAGACAAATACCATATGATTTCACTGATACGTGGAATTTAAGAAACAAAACAAATGAGCAAAGGGAAAAAGAGTGATAAACCAGGAAGCAAACTCTTTTTTTTTTTAAAGATTTTATTTATTTATTTGACAGAGAGAGATCACAAGTAGGCAGAGAGGCTGGCAGAGAGAGAGAGGAAGGGAAGCAGGCTCCCTGCTGAGCAGAGAGCCCAATGCGGGACTCGATCCCAGGACCCTGAGATCATGACCTGAGCCGAAGGCAGTGGCTTAACCCACTGAGCCACCCAGGCGCCCCCAAACTCTTTAACTATTGAGATGAAACTTGTTATCAGAGGGGAGGTGCATGGGGGGATGGGTGAAATAGATGATGGGGATTAAGGAGTGCACTTGTCATGATGAGCACTGGGTGATTAAAATAAAAACTTAAAAAAATGAAAAGGTGGTTGGAAAAAAGTGGGTGAAGTGGATATATTTACAGAGATTGCAGCACATTTTTTTAAAAAACTTTATGTGAATTTTGAATTGCCTTTTTTTTTTTTCTTTTAAATAACTATAGGGTCTGGCTGAAAACAAAAGTACGTTAGGACCTGAGGAAGTTCGTAAATCTGCTCTGACTCTGGTTATGGGTGCTCTGGACAACCCAAACCCCATCTTACGATGTGCAGCAGGGGAAGCTCTTGGAAGAATGGCTCAGGTGGTTGGGGAAGCAACCTTCATTGCTAGAATGGCCCAGTATAGCTTTGACAAGTAAGTGGGTCTGTGTACTGAGAAATACGTTTCTTATAGGGGCAAAGATGTCTTTTAAAGTAATCAGTAAATATAGTAATTGGATGATAGGTTTTCCACATGGTATAACATATGACAAAATTTTGTGTTTTTTTAAATGATCTTAAATTTTTTTTTAATATTTTATTTATTTATTTGACAGAGATCACAAGTAGGCAGAGAGGCAGACAGAGAGAGAGAGAGAGAGAGAGAGAAGCAGGCTCTTGGCTGAGCAGAGAGCCCGATGCGGGACTCGATCCCAGGACCCTGAGATCATGACCTGAGCCGAAGGCAGCGGCTTAACCCACTGAGCCACCCAGGCGCCCAATGATCTTAATTTTTTATTCAGTAATTGTTTAAACTCTATAATCTGGGAAAGTCATTATATTGTAGATACTTTCAGCATGATGAGGTTTCAGCCTTTGAATGTTACATAATGGAATCAAGAGGATAGTTAATAGGACTTCTCTCAATTAGTTACATGTATTCTTCTCTGAAATGGTGCTCTGGTAGTCCCTTTCTCTCTCCCCCCCCCTTTTTAAAATTCTATTTTATTTTTTCAGTGCTCCATGCAATATGTGCCCTCCTTAATACCTACCACCAGGCTCACCTAACCCCTTATCCCCCTCCCATCCAAAACTCTGTTTGTTTCTCAGAGTCCACAGTCTCTCATACTTCCTTTTCCCCTCCGATTTCCCCCAATTCACTTGTCCTTTCCTTCTCCTAATGTCCTCCATGTTATTCCTTATGCTTCACAAGTAAGTGAAACCATTTGATAATCGGTAGTCCCTTTCTCTTATCTCTGCTCCCCACATTATACTTCTTGTTAATTAGTCACTTTTTGGAATAAGCCATTCTTTTCCTAACTGCCAGCAAGTTTATCATCTCTTAAATCATCCCTGAAACGGGAAAGGTTAGTGTTAGATTTTAAGGATTTCTTTGCTGTTTTAATTAAAAAGAGTGGTCTCAGAGCTCCAAATAAGTATGATTAAGATGATGCAGTTATTAATGACTCTTGGTTGTTAGGCAAGTACTTAAGTAGAGAAGTTGAAAATCAGGTGTGGTCAAGAACTGATACTTGAGTTAGGTAATAACTATTCTCAATGGTTATTTATTTTGAGTACTAATTACACTAAAATAGGCCATAATCTTTTTTTTTAAAGATTTTATTTATTTATTAGAGAGAGAGAGCATGCACAAGAAGGGGAGGGTTAGATGGAGAAGCAGACTCCCCACTGAGCAGAGAGCCTGATGCAGGACTTGATCCTAGGACTCCAGGATCATGACCTGAGCTGAAGGCAGTCACTTAACCAACTGAACCACCCAGGCGCTGTAGGCCATAATCTTTCATGAGAGAGGTGGGGGGAGACTATGGTGGTGAAGCAGTAGTCCTGAAGAAAAAGTATTTTCTTTCTTGGTTATGGGAGGATGGTTTTCCCTGTTGTCAAACATGAACAGCAGTTTGTCTGGTTATAGGATAATGCCCCAGTGGATTGTTTGAATCACTAAGGATAATACGAACAAGCAGAAGATATCTATTCCCAGATACTTCCTCTTCTGCAGGATGACTTCTGCCATTTTCTAGCAACAGAGCAGTTTTGCTTTTCCAAGTATATGTCATTGATTCTAAAATCGGTTTTCGTTAAAGATGTTTTTAAATATACAACAGATCTTACCTTTTAATGGTTTGTGCTCTGTTAGTAATAGGTAAAATAAGAATGTATTTGTTTGGAAAACTTCAGAGTGGTAATTTTGTTTTGTAGTTCAAGGAGTTTTAACTTTACAAGTATTTTGAGTATTTATTTTTTACTTATTCTGGTGAAACACAAAGACTTTCATTTATACCTGTCTGGTTAATGCTTTACAAGTATTTTCAGTGCCTAGTTTCATTAACTTTTCCAAATCCTTGATTATGATTTAAAGTTAAGTATTACATGCATTTTAAGTTACCCATTTTTCACAATTCATCTGACATTAGAATTTGTTTTAAATTTTCTGTAAAACATCATAATTAATCGGCGGCATTTTTTGTTTTTTTGTTTTTTATTTAAATTCAATTAATCAATATACATTTTTTTCTTCATTTTATACTACCATATAAAGTAATGGTACATTTAAAAATCTGTGGTATCTTTTTTTTTTTTAAGATTTTATTGATTTATTTGACAGAGATCACAAGTAGGCAGAGAGGCAAGCAGAGTGAGAGGAGGGGAAGCAGGCTCCCTGCAGAGCAGAGAGCCTGATGCAGGGCTTGATCCCAGGACCCTGAGATCATGACCTGAGCCGAAGGCAGAGGCTTAACCCACTGAGCCACCCAGGTGCCCCAAATCTGTGGTATCTTAGGGTCAGTTGGGTGGCTCAGTGGGTTAAGCATTGGCTCTTGATCTCAGCTCAGGTCTTGATCTCAGGATCATGAGTTCAAGCCCCACATTGGGCTCTACACTGGATGTGGAGAGTACTTAAAAAAATAAATAAATAGGGGTCCTTGGGTGGCTCATTCGGTTAAGCCTTCAACTTTTGGTTTCAACTCAGGTCATAATTTCAAGGTCTTGAGATCAAGCCCCTACATGGGCTCCCTGCTCAGTGGGGAGTCAGCTCACCCCCCCTCTCTCTTTCTCTCTCTCCCTCTGTCCCTCCCCCTGCTCGTGCACTCTCTGTTTGTAAAATGAATAAATGAATCTTTGGAATAAATAAATAAATAAAAGTAAAAATAAGGATATGTGGTATCTTAGATTAGCTTTAAAAAGTCTCAGTGTCCTCCTGTTTCGTTATAGTAGAATGTTTTCACCTACACTATCTTTTGTTGATTTAGTATCTATGAAAAGCCAAAAGTACTTACACATACAGATCTGTCAGCTATATTTACACACTGAAGTCTTATGCCATCTTAGCATTTAAAGAGGAATCATTCCTATAAACCGTTCTAGTTAACAGGGAGCTACTTCAACTGCTTAAGTTCAGAGGGAAATAAAATCATTACTGGTTGAATTTGTTTCCATTCAAACTGAAAATCACTTTGAGACCCCTGGGAAATATATATTCTTACAGCTTAGATTATTTGCTCTATATTGAATAGATGATTATCACTGAGACAAGTGACCCAGCTTTTTATCTCACTGAAATGTTGCCTTTCAAAAAGTACCAACATGAAAGCAGTTTTGTAATCTATGTAATGCTTTAGAATTCACAGATTGCATTCATTCTTAACTTCTTTCATTCCCCAAAATGACTGCAATGGAGAAACTGAGTCATAGTGAGATAGAGGTTACTTATCCAAGGATGTAATACGTTAGAAATACTGCTAAGAATAGACATAGTTTACTTCCTTCATTACTACATTTCTTCATATCTGTTTCATGATAGCCCTTGGGATTTTTCTTTCTTCACCGTAGGCAAACTGACCAACCACAGTCTTGGTGATGGATTTTTAATCTCTTGGCTTTATTTTACTTTTATGGGTTTAACAGAAATTTGGTCATGAATGACTTACTGAGAGTTATAATACAATTCTGAAAATGCAATCAAAGTTTATCTCTAGACATCTTTGTTATTTTAGGTGTTCTGTTTTAAACTCTCTACATTGCTACTTACATATGAATAAAATAATGAAATCTATTCTTTCAAATAAACATTAAAAATCTATACAGGACTTGCACTGCCAGTCATGGTGGAAGAACAGGGGCTGGGTTTTTGCTGCAGTCTTAAACAATTGGAAAGCCAGATAAAATAAATGAAAGAATGGTTTTCAGATATTGGACAACAGCCAGCATAGAGCAGTGATCCCTGAGAAATGGGAAACAAACAAGGGGAACACTATAATTGCTCCAGATTTCTGCTTGGAAAGAGTTTCCAGGCTGAAATGCAGGGATAGGAACCCTAAACCTAACTGAGGTAAGGAGAAAGAACTTGGAGTTTTGAGAAATCAACGTAGCTAGAAGGTGTGGAATAGAATATGTAAGAGGAGAGAGCTGTACAGAAAGAGAGCTACGAGCAGAGTCATCTATGTGCAGGAGGAAACTGACCAAGACCAGGAAAAACAAACAAACAAACAAAAACCCCAGAAAAGAACAGGTGAATAGGTGGACAGAGTATGAAACAATCCCCAGGGCTCACACATGATTCCTACTGTCCAGATTGGAAAAACCTCCTAAAATGGAGTTGTCAGAAGGATACTGCCTTAGTAGTGAAGACAATATTGACCCACTCTAAAACAATTTAAAAGCAGGCTTTGAAAGGATCAAACTAATTCTAATGAATAAGAATATTCTAGAACAAAGCCCAATAGTATTTAAAGAAACACCGCTAATGTAGCACCTAATATCGTAAAACGTATAGGACCCACTATCCAATCCAAACTAAGATGTTTAAAGAAGCGGGAAAGTAAGATCTGTTACTAAGAGAGTATATCAGTCATTGGAAACTGGCCCAGAAATGGAAGAGATGATGGAATTAGCAATGAAGAATACTGAAAAATATGCTCCATATTTTTAAGGAAGTATAAGAAAAATCCGAGCATGATGAAAAACAAAATGAAATTCATAAAACAACCCAGGGAAAACTTCAAGAACTGTAAAATACTTCAAATGAAAAAAATGCAGTGGTTGGGATTAACAGAAGATTAGAAATTGTGGTAGGAAAAAAAGTGATGTTGAACACCTGGAAGTAGAAACTGTTCCAAAGGAAGCACAGAAAAAAGACAGGGCAGAAAAATGAACAAGAGTCTCAGTGACTTCTAGAACAATGTCAAGCTTACATTCATGTAATTGAAATCTTAGAAGTAAGGGTAGATCAAAAAATATTTGAAGAAAGAGTAGACAGAAATTTTCAGTTTTGATGACAACTATACATTTACAAATCCAGTGACTTCCAACAAACCCCAGATGGAAGAAAGACAAAAGAAAAGTATATCATAATCAAATTCCTTAAAGCCATGATAAAGAGAACATAAAAGCAGCCAGCGGGGAAAAGACATCATGCAGAGGAACAAAAATAACAATTTCAGCAGGCTTCTGATCATAAACTGTGCAAGCAGGAGACAGTAGAATGACCTAGAACGTTATACCCAGTGAAAATGCTTTTCAAAACTGAAGTTTTAATAAAAACTTTCAGGCTGTGAAAAGTTGGGTAATTCATTGCTTACAAGGTATACCATAAGAAATGTTAAAAGAAGCTTTTTGCACACATACAAAAAAAGATGATACCAGATGGAAATTTGGATGTGTATATAGAAGTGAAGAGTGCCCAAAGTGGTAGATATGTAGATGAATATAAAGATGCATTCGTCTATAAGTCTATTTTAAAATGACCTGTTATTTTTATTCTCATTTTTAATTTATTTCTTATTGTTGTTGTTTGGTTTTTATTTCATAATCATATACTTAACTGTGCAATCCAGTTAGACTTGGAGGGGAATAAGGAGAATATGGTACTCAGAGAACTGCAGCGAGAGCGTAAAGATTTTAGGGTATTTTGAACAGATGAGGGTGAAAGGGTGCTCTCCTGAGCTACAGAAGTAATGGTCTGGTAGTTAAGATAAAAGGCAAGTCAAATTTAATAGATTTGTCCACAATCAGCAATAGTGATCTCTTTGCTGGTCTTGCCATTCCTGGACGCAGAGCACTCTATGGCTTCCATAGTATTCATGCCCTCTTTCACTTGCTAGAGACCACAGCCTTGCCATCCAACTGCTCACTCTTGGCATTGCAGGTGAAAAAGCTGGGGACTGTTTGTGTTGGGTCTGGCATTTGTTATAGACAAAATGCCAGGACCCATATGCTTCAGGATAAAATTCTCAACATTATATTTTTCCCCATAGATGGACTTGCCACTAGTGCCATTATGGCATGTGAAGTTACCACCCTGGCACAGAAATCCCCAAATAACCTGTGAAAGCAGGAAGTTGTATAACAGAATCCTTTCTCCTCAGTGCTCAGAGCATGAAAGTTTTCTGTTATCTTTGAAACTTTGTCTGCAAAACAGCTCAAAGGAGATGTGACCCAAGGGGTCACCAACCATGACAATGTTGTACATGGTAGGATTGACCATGGCTGGGTGGCATGGGCAGCTCCTGGGCAGCACAGTCTACAAGCTATTTTTATTCTCATTCTTTTAAAATGTCTTGGAAAGATAATTGACTCTTTAATGCAAATAGAACATATGGTAGTATTTTAATATACAGAGAAGTAAAATACCTGACAACAGCACAGAGAATGGGAAGAGGAAATGGTAGTATACTCTGGTTGTGTATAATATACATGAAAGAATATGATTTTCTTTGAAGGTAGATCATAATGACTTAGAAATATATATTATAAGGGCGCCTGGATGACAGTCCGTTAAGTGTCTGCCTTAAGCTCAGGTCATGGTCTTGGGATTCTGGGATCCTGGGATTGAGCCCTATGTGGGAGCCTCCTTTTCCCTCTACCCTTCCTCCCTGTTTATGCTCTCTCTTTGCAAATAAATAAATAAAATATTTTTTTTAAAAAACAAAATATATAACTAATAAACCAATAGTGGAGATAAAATGGAATCATAAAAAATACTAAATCCAAAGAAGAAAGAGGAAAAGGGAACAAATTAAACCCAACCATACTGATAATTGCATTAAATGAAGTGGTCTAAACCTTAAAAGTAAAAGTTAGGGTTTGTTAGATTAAATAAAAACAAGATCAGGCTCCTGGGCATCTTAATTGGTTAAGCATCTGCCTTCAGCTCAGGTCATGAAGCCAAGGTCCTGGGATCAAGTCCCACATGGGGCTCCCTGCTCAGCAAGCAGTCGGTTTCTGCCTCTCCCTCTCCCTCTGCCCCTTCCCTGGTTGTGCTCTCTCTTGCTCACTCTCTTTCAAATAAATAAAATCTTTAAAATAAATAAAGAAATAAATAAAAACAAGATCTAGGAGCTCTTGGGTGGCTCAGTTGGTTAAGTGTCTAACTCTTAATTTTAGCTCAGGTCATGATCTCAGGCTCTTGGGATTGAGCCACATGTTAGGCTCCCTGCATATCGGGGAGTTTGCTTCTCCCTCTCCTTCTACCCCTCTCCTTCTCCTTGCCCCCACTCATGCTCTCTTCCTTGCTTGCTCTCAAATAAAAAATAAAATCTAAAAAAACAAAAAAAAAAACCCCAAAACAAAAAAGATGATCTAACTGTATGCTGTCTACAAGAAATCCCTTTAACTAAAAGAGAGAGGTTAAAAGTAAAAGGTTAGGAATAATATACGATGAAAACACTAATCCAAAGAAAGCTGAAGTGGCTCTGTTATCAGAAAAAGTAGATTTTGTAACAAAGATTGTTATCAGAATAAATGAGTGATTTCATAATGATAAAAGGATGTATTCCCCAAGAATACATAGCAATTCTCTATGTTTATGTATCTTATACAGTTTTAAAATACATGGAACAAGGAGCACCTGGGTGGCTCAGTCTGTTAAATGTTTGCCTTTAGCTGATGTGATTTCAGGGAACTGGGTTCGAGCCCTGCTCAGTGGGAAGCCTGCTTCTCCCTTTCCCTCTGCCTCTCCTGGCCAGCTCATATTCTCTTTCTCTCTTTCAAATAAATAAATAAAATATTTAAAAAAAATAAGATAAGATAAAATACATGGAACAAAATCTAATAGAAGTGAAAGTCCATAGTTATAGCTGGAGATTCAGCATTCCTCTCTCAGTAATTGATAGAACAGATGCTTCCAAATTATTAAAAATGGATTTTGCCAATATAATCATCTAACTTGGCCTAACTGACATTTAGAGAATACTTTACCCAACAGCAGCAGAATATACATTCTGTCTTTCTGTCTCTCCTTTTCTTAGGCAGTTGAAGGATTTATCAGTGTTACAGTTTTTTTTCCAAAAACCAGCTTTTGGTTTCATTGAGTTTCTCCATTTTTCTGTTTTCTCTTCTACTGATTTCTGCTTTACCTTTTTAACTTGCTTCATGTAAGTAACTATGATTACTTTTTGGTTCAGTTTGCTTTTGTCTTTCTAGGTTCTGAAGGTGGAAGTTTAGGTAATTGATTAAAAACCTTTCTTTACTGATACAAGAATTTTAATGCTATAAATTCACCTTAAAACAATTTAGCTGCATACCATAATTTCCATTTTTTGGAATTAGTTATCTGTCTTTATAAATGTTCTACGTATACTTGAAAAGAATTAAAATTGGTGAATTTTATTGTATACAAACATCTCAATAAAGCCTATTTTAAAGAGTAATATACAGTATCTCCTTTTTATATTTTTTAATTCATTAGGTAGATTTCACAGGGAAAAATGCTTGATGCCTTTAAAGAGGTTCAAATCATAATTAGAGATAATTTTTTATGTGAAAGTTAACATTTTCTTCAGTTCTGTGACTAGAGATATATTTTTTTATATTTTTAAAACTAGTTATAAAAGCAGTTCTTTTATCTAAAACACCAATAATAGGGGCACCTGGATGGCTCACTTGTTAAGTGTCTGCCTTTGGCTCAGGTCATGAGCCCACAGTCCTGGGATCGAGCCCCGCATCAGGCTCCCTGCTCGGTGGGAAGCCTGCTGCACCCTCTCCCACTCCCCCTGCTTGTTTTCCTACTCTTGCTATCAGTCTCTCTGTCAAATAAATAAATCAAATCTTTAAAAAAGTAAAATAAAAAAAAATAAAACACCAATAATAAAAATAGTTTTCAAATGATTCTTGACTTTTTTTTTAAGATTTTATTTATTTATTTGACAGAGAGATAGAGAGCACAAGTAGGCAGAGTGGCAGGCAGAGGGAGAGGGAGAAGCAGGCTCCCAGCTGAGCAGGGAGCCCCATGTGGGACTCGATCCCAGGACCCTGGGATCATGACCTGAGCTGAAGGCAGCCACCTAACCGACTGAGCCACCCAGGTGCCCGATTCTTGACTTTAAGGAATGATGTTTAAAACTGAGAAGTTGTGGGGTGCCTGGGTGGCTCAGTGGGTTAAGCCCTTGCCTTCGGCTCAGATCATGATCTCAGGGTCCTGGGATCGAGCCTCACATTGGGCTTTCTGCTCAGCAGGGAGCCTGTTTCCCCTCTCTCTCTCTGCCTGCTTTTGATCTCTCTCTCCCTCTCTGTCAAATAAATAAATAAAATCTTAAAACTGAGAAGTTGCGATTCTTCTTTCAAATTTTCTCTAAAATAAAAGTAGGCTTTATGCCGTGAAATACATGACTTTAACCAACCATTTTCATTAATCTATATCTCTTGGTAGGGAGTGGAGAAAGAAGTAATCATAACTGTAGTCTTTTCTAATTTCCAGAATAAAGCCCTTTTATGGCTTATAAGCTTTAAATTGCCATAGGGAAATAGGAAAACCAATTCCTGAAGCACAACTTTTTTTCAGGTTGAAATCAGCCCGTGATGTTGTATCCAGAACTGGCCATTCATTGGCTCTGGGTTGCTTGCATCGCTATGTTGGTGGTATTGGCTCAGGACAACATCTGAAAACCAGTGTCAGCATTTTATTGGCTCTAGCACAAGATGGAACATCCTCTGAAGTTCAGGTATAATGTTGATTTTTTTCTTTATTATGAAGTTTTTAAATAATATTTTTAGGACTGTTGTAAAATATTAATGATTCTGCTGATTTAAAAAATGTATTAGAGTCTTTCTCTGTCATTTTATGAGTCTTTTTAATTGTAAAAGTATACAACAGGATTTTATATTTTAACCTAATCTTAAATCTGTCTTATTCTGGGAATTTAACCCAATCATATATGTTTCTTGAAACATAGTTTCTTTTCATTACTTACTGTCTTTTGTACTTGTTTTCTCTTTTCTTTTGCATTTCCTTACATTTGCTAAATTGATCTAGTTTCTTTTAATAACCATTCTGTGTCTCTTCCCACTCATACACCATTCCAGGTCCAGTGTTTTTGGTTGAATCTTCAAGTATCCTCCTGGAATTCTTTGTTTGTTTCTCTTTAAAAATTTTAGTTACAAAGAAATACAACCGCAATGAAAGGCAGGAGGTTTGCTTGTGTGAAAATATACTACACTCTATATACTACACTCTTGATTTGCCACCTCACACTGATGCACCTGTGAAGGTCAGGAGTTTATGAATCCAGTAGCATTCAACTTACCAGCTTTGTACTGGGACTGCAAGTTGGGAAAAGAGACAAATTCATTTGGCATTAGGGCCTACCATTAGTTTATTAATAAATTCGTTCCTGCACAATTAGATAAGAGACAATAAATCCATCAGAGGCTCCTAGTCTACAAGCTTAGTTTGCCTTTGACTTCTTGGCAAAGTTTCCAGCTATGTAAAGCTCAAAATTCCCAAAAGGGATAGAAACAAAAATCAAGTAAGCTTATCCCGTAATAGGTGCTACTACTTTTTTAAAAATTCTGTTTTCACAGTAGACTAGAAGAAAACTATGCCTACAAAGTTGCTGCTTTATTTTATATTTTAAATTTAATTTACTTTTTTTTTAGAGCATGCAAGCAGGGGCAGGGTAGGGGCAGAGGGAGAGGGAGAGAGGATCTCAAGCAGGTTCCATGCTCAGTGCAGGGCTTGACATGGAGTTTAATCTCACAACCCTGAGTCATGAAATCAAGAGTTGGACGCTTAACTGACTGAGCCACCAAGGTGCCTCTCTGCTTTCTTCTTTTATGTCAAAGAGCAGGGTGGCAGTTTGTTTTCTTTTGTCTTCACCTGCTTCTCAGCCTTCTCTTGCTTTTAACTTCTTAAAATCATATTTCTTTAAGTGACCACTCTGCACAGTTCTTTTTATATGAGAGGACATTTTACTATAATTTATATCAATTACATTTCCTCAGCACTAAGGTATATCTGCACAAGAAGAATATAATAGATTTTCTTAAGTTTTCCCTAATGTGTCTTCTTTTTTAAGAATTCTAACTCAAGGGGCACCTGGGTGGCTCAGTGGTTAAAGCCTCTGCCTTCGGCTCGGGTCATGATCTCAGGGTCCTGGGATCGAGTCCCGCATTGGGCTCTCTGCTCGGCGGGGAGCCTGCCTCCTCCTGTCTCTCTCTGCCTGCCTCTCTGCCTACTTGTGATCTGTCTGTCAAATAAATTAAAAAAAAAATTCTTAAAAAAAATAAATAAAAAAAAAAGAATTCTAACTCAAAAATTGATACTTTACAGTCCTATTATTGGCTACATCTATTTAACTATAATCACTAGAGATTTATTTTTCAACAACTTTTTTCTTCTTTATATCCTCAACTCCTGTCTTGAGATCTTTGTTCCTTTTTACATTTTTATTTGCTAGGAAAAATTCTTTCAACAATCATTAGCTTGCATGGTATACTTTTTGAATGCTTGCATATCTAAAACATGGCTTTATTTTGCCATCACATTTGAGTAATATTTTAGTTGAGTGTACTTTTCCTGGCACACAGTCATTTTCTTTCATTATTCATAAATGTTCAAGGTTTTCTGTATTGGGTATTGCACATAAGAGGCTAACAGTAGTCTTTTTTTAAAGTTAAATTACAGTAAATACTAACTTTTCAAATTTTAATCATTTATCTCTAAAAACATTCAACTATGTTCTTTAGGAAGTAAAAGGCAATATATAAGTCATAATCAAAGCAACTGGTGTATAAATGTGTTTAAAGTTTCTCTGCAGTGTGGCTTTGAGTATCCAGAAATGAGACTTCAGTGACAAATTCATTTTCCTTTATACTGCGCATGCATTTCACACTTGCAAAAGACAGTGGCTTATGTGATAAACTTCTGAATTAATAGATACTTACAGACATCACAGCAATCTGTATTCCCCATCTTTTTGTTGCTTTTGCTAAGAAATTTATCTGAAAGATGTCTATATGTCTGTTACTTTACATTCTTGTTTGGCAGTGTCTAAGAATTTTCCTGCCTGTGAAGTTCATTAAATTCCATATAAGTTTATCTTTTTCTCTTTTTGGACCTAGTATTAGTCATATATTTGATCTTGTCTTTTTTCCTCATTTTCATTTTTTGCTGTTTTCACTCAGTGTTACAAGATAATCTTCCATTTGATCCTCAATGTAATAATTTTTTTTTTTAAGATTTTATTTATTTGCCAGAGAGAGAGAGAGAGAGTACACATAAGCAGGTAGAGAGGCAGGCAGAGGCAGCAAGAGAAGCAGGCTCCCCGCAGAGCAAGGAGCCTGATGTGGGACTCGATTCCAGGACTCGATTCCAGGGATCATGACCTGAGCCGAAGGCAGTGGCTTAACCAACTGAGCCACCCAGGCGTCCCTTAATAATTTTGGTTTTTAGCAATAGTTATTTTTTCCCAGTTTTCCATTGCATCTTTAATATAAATCCTGGGTTTTTTAAAAAACACTTCAAGAATCTCCTTTGTGCTTTAATTATGTGGCTTAAAAAAATTCTTATTACAGTTTCATTAAAGTGATTTTTGTTTCTTACTCTTTTTTTTTTCCAAGTAATCTCTACACCCAAGGTGGGGCTTGAACTCACAACCCTGAAATCAAGTGTTGTATGCCCTACCTACTGAGCCAGCCAGGCGCCTCTGTTTCTTACATTTAATCATTTTCTCTGGAAAGTTTGCTCTAGTCTTCCTCCGATAAGGTGCTATATCCCAATTATTTTTGCTAGCTCGTGTCAGTAGATGTGGTTTCTGTACATACCTATCCAAGTCAGGTTGCTGAGTTCTCTAGGATTATTGTAGGTTCACAGGTAGTAGAAGCTGAGGTGTGGATTTTTTTTTTCCCCTCTGTTGGCAAGTTGAGATCTCTCTGTCCTTGGCCCCGTAGTATAGCTCTCCTTTTGGGCTGCCTACAGCAGAAATTAAAGGTAAGTTCTTCTACAGCTGGATATAGGCAGTTGAAAGGACTTTTCATTTTCTCAGGCCTATGCTGATTACAGTATGCTGCTCTGGGATTAGTTTTGTAAATGCTATTAGCCAGTAGGATTACTTTGTGTTTAGTAGGCATAAATAGGGGCTTGAAATGGTTCAGTGCACTTGAAGAGCTGATTTATGAATATCATTGCTATAGAAATGTATCTGAGTACAGAACATTGTCATGGTCATTGTTTAATTTCAGGCTCATTATTTAGCAAAACTCTACAATATAGGCAATAAAAATATATTTGATGTCCATAAGCATCCACTAAATCAAATGGTTATTATTTGAATTTATGAAATAGATGTACCTTATAGTAGAAGAAAATAAATTCATCATGGAAAATTTTATTTGACACTCAAAGCCATGCTGCAGAGAAACTTAAACATAACATTTGTACATCAGTTGCTTTGGTTAAAGTACTTTTGGATCATTGATTAAAAAGTAAGATGTTAGTATTTATTAACATTTAAATTAAAAATCAATTCAGTATACTCAAATTATTCCTTATAACTAAATAAAACTGTCTTTCCTTCCAGACATGGTCTCTTCATTCACTTGCTCTTATAGTGGATTCTAGTGGCCCAATGTATCGTGGATATGTGGAACCAACATTATCTCTAGTTCTTACCTTGCTGTTGACTGTTCCACCTTCACATACAGAAGTTCATCAATGTTTGGGTAGATGCCTGGGTGCCATAATAACTACTGTTGGCCCTGAGCTACAAGGTGAGTAAATTCATCTTAAATTAAAGGAATTAGACGTTGCTATCTTTCAATTTCCTGACTGTCACTATCATGTTGCTTAATGAAAACTTGTAATAATAATAATAATTACTGTGTACTGAATGTTTCTTATTTACCAAAGGCCTACAATTTAGCTTTTTTTTTTTTAAGATTTATTTATGTATTTGAGAGAGAGTGAGTGAGAACGCACAAGCAGGGGGAGGGGCAGTCAGAGGGAGAGGGAGAGGCAGACTCCCTGCTGAGCAGGGAGCCTTCAACTCAGGGGCTTAATCCAAGCACCCTGGGACTATGACCTGAGCCAAAGGCAGGCACCTGACAGACTGAGTCACCCAGCTGTCCCTCAGCTCTGCTTTTTATATATACTATTTTATTTAATCCCTACAACATACCCATGACTGACTGTTACTTGAAGTTTTGAGCAGAGAAAGCCTTATTTTTCTCCTTTTCTTTCTTTCTTTTTCTTTTCTTTTCTTTCTTTTTTTTTTTTTTTTTTTTTTTTTTTTTTTTGAGAGAGAGAGAATGTGTAAACTGAGAGGGCAAAGAGAGGGAGAATCTTAAGTAGGCTCCACACTCAATGCAGGGCTCAATCTCATGATCCTGAGTTCATGACCTAAGCCGAAATCAAGAGTTGGAGACTTAACCCACTGAGCCACCCAGGCACCCCCAGAGAAAGCCTTTCTAAATTGAATTTTACCTGGAGTCTCATGAAGACAAAGGTCAAAGTGGAGTTCCTTTGTCCTGGAGTACCATCCACTTGTCTTCATGGACTTCTGCTTCACTGATTTTTGAGCTCTAAAGATCAGGAACGTAAATTGAAAACGCACTCCCATAAAGGAGGTAATATTATGTAATTTTTCTGTGAGCAACCAAGCTCAGAGAAGATAAGTAACTTGCCTAAAGTTACTTAACTGAGTGGCAGATTTATGATCCTGAGGCCTATGTTCTAACCACACAATTCCACGGATATAATTTTACTAAAAGTTGAATAAAACACAGAAGACAAAAAATCACTATGAATTGATCCTGAATGTATCACCCATTTTCAGTTTTCCCTTTTGCCCTATCATTTAGTAAATTCTTTCAGTGAGTCAAGATTTTTATACATATTATCTGTCTCATTTAATTCTTTTTTTTTTAAAGATTTTATTTATTTATTTGACAGAAATCACAAATAGGCAGAGAGAGAGAGAGAGAGGAGGAAGCAGGCTCCCTGCTGAGCAGAGAGCCTGATGTGGGGCTCGATCCTAGGACCCTGGGATCATGACCCGAGCTGAAGGCAGAGGCTTTAACCCACTGAGCCACCCAGGCACCTCTGTCTCATTTAATTCTAACAGCATCCTGAGATAGGTGCATCTCTCCATTTTACAGATGAAACTCCAAAGCTGGGAGAGGTTAAGAACTTTTGTACCGTTTTGTATAGCTAATGAGTGGTTGGAGCCAGAGGTGAAGTCCAAATCAGTTTCCTTTGCATGCATTCTTAACCACTATGCTCGTTGTCTCCATCTGGACAGATATTTTAAAAAAGAAAGAAGCCAAAAATGAAAAGATCTTAATGAAGAATGTTACGAATTGGAAAATACTTGATTTAGACATGTCTTTTTCTTTCACTCAGTGTCCTCTTTGAGAAATTGGTAGTTTTTCTTCCAGTATTATCACAGGATATGGACAAGATAAACACGTGCCTGATTAAATATAGGTGTATACCAAGTGCTTTCTGATGCAGTGATGATGAGGCCATATGTATTTCAAACTAGAATGTGACACTATATGACTATGATTTCCTTATTTCACATTATATGTATATAAAATTATTTTATTTTACATTTTACATTGGCAAAAAATTTAAATCACTTATATTAGGGAATTAAGATGTTTTTACAAGTATATAATACTACTATTCTTTTTCCTGACTATCTCTGTAAAAGTTTTCATTAATCTTCTTAGGAAAATAGGATTTGAAGTTATTAAATAATATAGTGATAATATTGAACAGGGAATGAGGAGTCTTCTGGCTCTTTCAAGTAAAACGGTAATGGGTTTAAAGGACAATATAGTTTCCTAGGTAATTTACATAAACCTAGCTAAGTCTAGGAGGGATATATTATTGTCATCCATATACAGTCATGTTTTGAAGTCATTTCTATGGACTTCGCAGACTTTTTTGTCTTCAAAACAATCTGAATAGTGATCAGAAAGAAGAATTATTGAGAAGAAAATTGTTTCCTAGGAATATTTTCGGTAATACTAATAATAGCTTTTTGCATTTTCTTTTATTTTGCTACCAGGGAATGGAGCGACAATTTCCACCATCCGTTCTTCCTGTTTGGTGGGTTGTGCAATAACCCAGGACCATTCAGATTCTCTGGTTCAGGCAGCTGCCATATCTTGCCTTCAGCAGCTTCACATGTTTGCACCACGACATGTCAATCTCTCTAGTCTTGTTCCTAGCCTGTGTGTAAGTATAAAGCTGCTTCATTCATTGATTTATTTAGGGAGCCCCAAATTTGTTTCCCCAAAGATTGAACTAGATCAAAACAAAAAATGTTAAGTTTTCTGGATTGTACATTCTAGAGTTTCACCTTCAGTAGTCATTTTATGACTTTTCATTTTATTTATTGGTTTCCTTTTTCACCTTTTAAGAAATATTTTGATGAACTGTTTATTTCTTGGCTAAGAATGCATCATATTTTTAGTCTTTCCCATTCAGAATTTTGTGTCCTGAAGTTTGATTGTAACTTCTGAGGGTCTGTTGCTATCACCATAGTCATTAATTTGTTCACTTAATTAGTACTTATTGAGAGCTGGCTATGTGTCACATACCATGCAAAGTTCTGGGAGTACATTTGTAGATGAGACAAGATGAAGCTTCTGCCATAGTGAAATTTGTAGTTTACAAGGGAACAAGGTCAATAATAATTATTTACAAATAAGATAAGTGCTAGAAGGGGCTTATAGGAAAACACATAACAGGGTAGCCTGTCAGAATCCAGGCATTCTGCAAAGATTTACCTGAAAAAATGATCTTGAAGGTGTGGTCTGCAGGATAATTAAGAGTTAGTTCAGGAGAAAGCATGTTATTGCAATAGACAGAATTTATTTTTAGGCAGACAGAAAAATATGTGAAAGGCCCCAAAATGGGAAGGACTGCGACACAATTGAGAAACCATTTAGTCGGTATGGTTAAGGCTGAGAGAGAAGGGGTGAGTGGAGCCTGGGCACAGAATGAGGCTGGACACTTAGCCAGGTGAGAGATCATGCAGACTTTTTATATGTATTAAAACTTTGGACCTTATGACTTTGAGAATTATGGTGGTCTAGGAGGGAGATGGTAATGTCTTGCTCTTTATTGGCAGCAATGGGAATAGGGAAAGATAAATAGAATTGAGTGATACTTAAGAGGAAGAATCAGTGGGGGCACCTGGGTGGCTCAGTTGGTTAAGTGTCTGCCATCCGGTCAGGTCATGATCCCGGGGTCCTGGCATCAAGTCCCATGTCGGGCTCCTTGCTCAGCAGAGAGTCTGCTTCTCCCACTCCCTCTGCCCTTCCCTCTGCACTTGTGCTCTGTCTCTCACTTTCTCTCTCTTGCAAATAAAATCTTAATTTAAAAAAAAGAGGAAAGATCAGTAGAATCTGTTGATTAATTGGCCATAAGGAAAAGAGAAAAGGATGTAATCCACATTCCGACTTGAACATAGTAATGTAATTTCCTGAGACTGGTAACACCAGGAGAGGAAGAGGTTGGGAAGAGTGGGTATCATTAAATCAGTTTTAGATAATTGGTTAGTTTCATGGCCTGGAGCTCAGAAAAGAGAAATTTGGTTGGAAACATAAATTTGGGAGGCATAAGAATTTAGATGGGAAATAAAGACAGGAGTAGTTAAGATCACGAGGGAGGGAATGCTAAATGAGAACCCCAGCATATAAAATTTAGGAAAAGAAAAAGAATCAGGAAAACTATGAAACAATATGAGAGATTAAAGGAAATTAAGAGTTTGTAGTGTTCACAGAAGCCAAGTGGAGTAGACAGGAGTGGTCAGCTATGTCACACATTGTTGAGAGATCAAGATGAGAGCTGTAATGTGTCCTTTGACTTTTGTCATGTGATGTCTTTAGCAAGAGTTCATCTAGCAGAGTGGTACAAATAAAAGCCCAAATACATCGGGCTATGAACAGAAACTTCATTCTGAAGTTGACTTTATAGGAGAGGACTGAGGGCCTCAAAGGGGTGATGGGGTCAGGCAAGACTTTTTCTCCTACAGTAGTGAGAAGTGAGGGTGTAAATGCTGAGGAGATGGAACCAGTAGGATGGGAGGTGTGGGGCAGAGAGTGGATAATCATCCAAGGTTTCTAATGGAATGGAGTTTCCAGGGCACAAGTAAGAGAATGTCTTTCCCAGTGCAACATGAAGAAAAGAGGAGAGGATGAGTATAGATAGAGGTGGGTTTTTGGATTTGGTGGCTGGAAGTTGGGGAAGCTATCATCTGAAGACTTTTACTTCTTAATCAAGTAAAAGGGAAGATAAGTTTTATGAGTGAGGGAGCAAAGAAGAGGGCCAGAAGTTTGAGGAGAGTGGATGCGGGAGATTAACTGGAGAAATAGAAGATTCTGTGGTAATACTGAGGGTTTAGCAGAGGGTAGTAACCCTTTTTTGGATCCATTGTGTGATTCATGATGGTAGCAGTTTTCACCTTGTAAAATTTTTCTCCAGCATCTATAACCAACCATTGAGCGGCCAGATACTTTGAAACATTCATAGTTGGACTTTGGCCAATGAGATTCAAGTAAATGATAGCAGGATGAAAGAAATAAGGATTTTAACAAGACATTGCTAAAATAGTAATGCATCATGAGGTCTCATTTGGATAAAAGAGGAGGGAAAAGACAGTAGGAGCCTGATATAGGGAGAGAAAGAAATCCTGTAGATGTAACCATGAGAAGATATCACCCACATAAAGGGAGGAGAAGGTTATTCAGGATGAGGTGAAGGAACTGAAAGGCCAGCATATTAGATGTTAGATCTGATGTGGTATATTTAACTTATGCAACAGGAATTTCTCTTGCTTCACCATAGACCAGGGGGAACTGAACCAGTCCTAGACCATCAAAAGAATCTGAGTATGCTGCAGGGCAGAAACGAGATGCACATAAAATGCATACAGGAAACATCCATTAAAAAAATAGTTGATGAATAGTTTACATCTGATTGCATTCTGCAGCAAGAAATGTGGCATCCTGCCAAAAACCATGGCCTAATGCCTAACCTCTGAGGGCATTGGTGACATCTCTTGAGCAAGGTGGCTCTACATGAGCAAGCTGTTTCATGATACAGCTTAGGTAACTGACAAACGTGATGGAAACACACACACACACTCTTTAGGTTATCTGGTTCCTCCATTTTTTTTCTCCTTAAATACAATTACACCATGAAGGTTGACCTTCTGAGATGGAACACATTTAAGAGGATCTGGTAAACAATGTGAATTTCGTTACCTCAGTGGAGGTTATCAATAAACCATAGTCTACACAATGAGCTTCCTGTGTATTAACGTGAGAAAATGCCTCAAAACTCATTTCCTTAGCAGAATACCAAGAGTTTTATTACACAGCATGTTGGAGCCCTTTCCTGAACCCTCTCCAAAAGGGTAAGTAGTTAGATTACAGGTAGCTGGTTGGAAGGAGAGGGCATGGCAGGATAGAGATGAGAAAAGGGGCCACTCAAGGGTTTGTCTTATTTTCACATTGCCGAAAGCCCCCACGCAGTCTCTCTTACCAGATCTTTCGACAGTGAAAAACAGTCCACACATGGGTTCATCCAAATTATTGAAATCAGTTCAGATTCTTATAAATCTCATTTTCATTTTTGCTCAGTCATTGCCATCAGAAATGGCAATATTACGTGATACCACATGTAATATCTAACACAAATGAAATGAGATTTTTTTTTTCAGCGAATGTATTGAGAGGTGAGTTTCACCATAGTAATCTTTAAATGATATACAAGTATTAAAATTTGATTTTAGATGTTAGAACATTCAAAATGTATCTTTGAAAGAAAAACCACCACTCTGAATTATTGTTATTTCCCTCTGGGCAAGCAACTGCTTTATTTTTATTTATTTATTTTTTTTTTTAGAAAGAATTGTGTGTGCTTGTGTGTGCACATGCATGAGTGGGGTGGGGGAGGGGCAGAGGGAGAGATAGAGACTCTTTTTTCTTTTTTTTTTTTTAATTTTTATTTATTTATTTGACAGAGATCACAGGTAGGCAGAGAGGCAGGCAGAGAGGAAGAAGCAGGCTCCCTGCTGAGCAGAGAACCCGATGCTGGGCTTGATCCCAGGACTCTGGGATCATGACCTGAGCTGAAGGCAGAGGCTTTAACCTTTGAGCCACCCAGGCGCCCCTAGAGAGAGACTCTAAAGGTCAACTCATGCCCGTTGACCCTGAGATCATGATCTGAACCGAAATCAAGAGTCAAACACTTAACGGACCGAGCCCCCTAGGTGCCCCAGCAACTGCTTTTTATACCATGTGACCACAGTTACACGTTCTCTTGTCCTGACAGAAGTATTTTGCACATAGGCGCTTATGTCATCTAGGATAATTGTAGGAAATGTCAATGAGAGAAAGACTTGAGCTGAATGTCCACATCATCACTATGAGAGCAGGGGTGTCTGGTTGTCAGGGATGTGTATACAGTGGGCACAGCAAGAGATAGCAAGGTGACATACAGTGTAAAATAACAGGCATTTTTACAGGAAGATGGAGCTCTACTGTAGGAGCAAGCAACACAGTGTTCCTGAGGTTTGTGGACTCTAAGAAAAACAAAGAAGCTTCTTTGGAAAACAGTTCAGCATAATCTTAAATAGTTGAATATATGCATATGCTGCGACCCAGAAACTTCACTCTTAAGTAAACACCTGACAAATACACACGCATGTGTGCCAAAATACATGTGCAGGAATGTTCACTGCTGGGTTATTCATCATAGCCAAAACACAGAGCTGACCTAAATGTCTACCAGTCAGCAGTGGATAGGATGATGTCATTATTCAACAGAATACTACACAGCAATGAAAATGAACAGTAAAGTGTAATCATATGGATGAATCTCACAGACAACTTGCTGAGAAGAAGCTAGACACAGAAGAGAGCGCACAACATGTTTCCATTTATATAAAGTTCAAGAACAGGCTAAATGAAACTATAATGATGGATGTCACTATAGACTGTGATTATCCCCAAGGAGCTAAGAAGGGCCATGAGGAAGCCACATATTTTTATCAAATTTAATATGTTTTATTCTTTATTTTGTGGCTTTTACCAAAAAGTGTCAAGGGAAAGTTTTCAAGTAAATATGTCTTTATTTTCCCTGGTTTATAGTGACTCTAAGACACCATCAATTATAATTTGCATCTCTAATATTAGAGATTTTAGAATGGAAAAAATATGCATCAGAATCATTAAAATGGAGTTTTTGAAAAGACTTGGTAAACTAAAGGGTTTTTTTTCCCCTTTGGCTCTGCCAGTCAATATTTGTTGAGTATATTTTCTTAGCTAAAATTCTTTTTTTTTTTTTAAGTAGATTCTATGTCCAACAGGGGGTTTAAACTCACAACCCCCAAATCGAGTTCCATGCTGTGTGGACTGAGCCAGCCAGCACCCCTCTTAGCCACAGTTCTATTCAGTTGCAACTAAATTAAATTTTTATGGTGTTCTGCTTTATATATATATTTGGTCATTTGATTCTTACCACATTTATTTAGGATAGAGCTGATAGAATCAAGAAACTAAGAAACTAAGTGACTTGTTCTTCCCATCTCATATGACCATGCTTAAGATTTCTAAGTATAGGATATTTGAAAGTTCCAGAATGTCTCCATTTTAAGGAGATGAAGTGAGTAAAACATTTTATTGAAAAAAACTGTCAGGTTTTATTCCCTCAGTTTTATATATATCAGTTTTATATATATATACACACACACACACACACATATACATACTTATATATACTTATATATATTTTAATACTTGGTATAAATTTCACAGGGTATAAATCTTATGCAAATATATCTTGAATTACAAATGTTATATTGGTAGCATAAAAATATGCTAGTCAGCATTGTGAAGAAGTGGTATATTCCATATATTTGTTCTCTCCTCCACTATTTCTGGATGACACTTTTTTTTTTTTAAGATTTTATTTATTTATTTGACAGAGAGAGAAGTCACAAATAGGCAGAGAGGCGGCAGAGAAAGGGGGAAACAGCCTCCCTGCTGAGCAGAAAGCCTGATGCTTTGTGGGTCTCAATTCCAGAACCCTGAGATCATGACCTGAGCCGAAGGCAGAGGCTTAATCCACTGAGCCATCCAGGTGCCCCTCTGGATGAGACTTTTTCCTAAAATATATTACTTATCTTGCTTAAAAAGCAAGTGCATGGAACATAATTTAATATTTTCTTGATGAGTCAGATTTATAGCAATAATGATAATAGCTAATATATATTGAGCAAGTGCCATGTCTCAATCACTGTTGTAGGGAAAATACTTGCATTAACTTTATTTTATTTTCACTATATTCCTGCAAAGAATCACTCTCCACGTTTACATATGGGCAAACAAGGCACAGAGAGATTAAGTAAGTTGTCTGAGGTCACACAGGAGTCAGTGACAACCAAGATTCAAAGCCAGTCTAGTAACCAGAGCCTGGGCTCTTACTCATTATGTTGTGCTGTGTCTTATACTTTACTTCATGTATTAAGGTGTACTACATTGACTCTTTCAGGAACTTTTGAGATGAAAAATAGGGCCTATTTTGGAATTCTTTCCAGATGTTTATGTTTGCTTGATTTTATTTATTTTATTTTTTTAAAAGATTTTATTTATTTATTTGTCAGAGAGAGTACAAGCAAAGGGAGAGACAGGAAGAGTAGGCAGGCAGAGAGAGAAGCAGGCTCCCCACTGAGCAGGGAGCCTGATGCGGGTCTCAATCCCAGGACTCTGGGATCATGACTTGAGCCGAAGGCAGGTGCTTAACCGACTGAGCCACCCAGGCATCCCTGTTTTTTTTTATTTTAATAAATACCCTTCTTAGCCTTCAATTCTTACTCTGTGCTCTGCCTCCCAACTTTTCATTGACTATGTATAATCTCCATGCACTTAAAAAATTTAGATGATATTTAGTAGAACCGTGTGTAAAAATAAGATGTGCAAGAGATTCTTCTGGATTTTCATGGAAGTGTGTAGTATCATCTTTAGTGACGAGGTCTTGGGACAGTTATTTTGGCCACTAAAATATTCCTTGTCTACTTTAGTGGTATTCTTTTTTCAAAAGTCGATTATTTGACTATATATTTAACAACTGCTGCTGTTAAATAAAGAGCCTCTTCACAAGTAAGGTGTTAATACATATTCATTAGGCAAATGAGATTGCAGTTTTTTAAAGAAAATTGTCTAATATGTTATGGTTTCCAGGTTCACTTGTGTAGCTCCCATTTGCTACTTCGCCGAGCAGCTGTGGCTTGTCTCCGGCAGCTTGCACAAAGGGAAGCAGCTGAAGTGTGTGAATATGCCATGAGCCTAGCAAAAAATGCAGGTGACAAGGAGAGCCCTGGTACTCGTAAGTTACTTTATCAGTCAGTATTCTTTTTAAATACTTCAACATTTCAAATGATTATCAGTCAGTATTCTTTTTATTTAAATACTTCAACATTTCAAATGAGTATTACTCTTTAAATAACATTTTTGCTTTCAAGTATGGTCAATCTTCTTATTCTTTCAACTTAAATAAAACCATTATCACTTTAAAAATTACAGTATTGTTTTCTTGGTACTTTTACACTTTTACCTTTTTTAAGGTTTGGAGCTAAAAAGGAAAAAAAAAGTAAATAGCATTTAGTGTCAAGGTACTCAGGCCATTCCTTCTGGATAATTTAGCTATATAATGGATAACAAACTCTAAGGATATTGCTTTGTATCACAAGTAGATTTCTGGAAAGAGAAGTGATCTATTTGGGGGGTACATGAAAGCTTCCAGTCTCTGATACTAGTTGACCCTTTGTGATGTAACTTTTCCTCAAGAAGGGAAAGCTAGGGTAACCAATAAAAGAAATATCAGGTGTTTGGGTAGCAAAAGGTAGATCTTTGCTTGCTTCCATTCTTTCTGCTTTGGGGGGGTTGGGGTTAAGTATAGCTTGAATTTCATAGCCAGCCTTTTGGTCTCTAGGGATAGTTTGCTTGAGAGCTTTTTCAGAGCTTAACTGACAGGTATTTCCCCTATTGTGAGAGAAAATTTTTACTTGTAAGAGCTTTCTAATGCAGAGAAGTTGCTTGGGTACTAAGAAGCAAGATACTAAAATAACTTCAATTTTAGGATAATATAAGAGCTCTATTAACAAATACACTATATTGCATAATATGAAAGAAGTTACTTATACAGTAAACAGTATTGCTTTTCTTCTTTTTAAAGATTTTATTTATTTATTTGACAGAGAAAGAGATCACAAGTAGGCAGGGGCGGGGGGAGGGGAAGCAGGCTCCCTGCCGAGCAGAAAGCCCGATGTGGGACTGGATCCCAAGACCCTGAGATCATGACCTGAGCCAAAGGCAGCGGCTCAACCCACTGAGCCACCCAGGCGCCCCAACAGTATTGCTTTTAAGAGAGAAAACATAGCACCAAAAATAATTATAGAATTCTCCTGAATACATAGAAAATTTTAAAACTTATACACATCAGTCACCATAATCAAAATTGAAAGACAAACTAAGAGGGGAAGTACTTGCAAATATTTATTAATTTATTTTATTTATTGAAGTGTGCATATTTACATTTTAATGTTTTTAAAGCTTAGTGTGTTGAGGGTTTTAAGACCACCCTGAGGTATGATGATGTACTTGAAGGACTTAGCATATAGTCATGCTTATGGTTATGATTTACTATAGGAACTGGACACAAAGCAAAATATGTAGAGGGAAAAGGCACTTGGCGTGAAGTCTGGAGCAAACCAGGTATAGATTTCCAAGAGCTCACCTGCCATGCAGTCACACAGAAGCTGCTTGAGTTCTGACAACATATATGAAATGTCTATCACAAAAGCTTGTCAGGGGCTTGGTGCCCAAGATTTCTCTTGGGCGCTGGTTGATTAGGCATGGTCTGTCAAGCATATTCCAAAAGTCCAGACTTTCAAAGGCAAGCAGGTGTTCAGCATAAGCCATACCATTTGTACAGTTTTAGGCATAGTGAGCCACTTTTACCAGAAAATGGTGGGAACCCTCCTGAAACCCACTTCACTGGGAGGCTGGCTGAAGGCTAATACGAATTTCAGGCCTTACTAAGTCATCTCAAGCATCCTATGTTAACTCTCTTCTCCATCTATGGAAAAATCATGAGAACATAAAAAACACATTTTATCAAAGAAGAAATATCAACTTATGAAATATTTTCAACCTCCAGTGATTAAATAAATATAAGTCAATACAATCATAAGATAGCATTTTTCTTCTATAAAACTGACCAAATTAAAAATAATGGTTATAACCAGCACTGAGAGAGATATGAATAAAAGAGAAATGTCTTATACTACTGGTAGAAAGAAATGTAAAGTCGTACAAATTTTCTGGATTTGTCAGTATTTTTTGTCAGCTTACCCTTTGACCTAGTGATTCCCCTTTTAGGAATTTTTCCTCAATGATCAAGCAGTGTTCTCTCTCTCTCTCTCTCTCTCTCTCTTTTTTTTTTAAAGAGGGAGAGAGAAGCTGAGTGCGGCAGAGGGAGGAGGAGAGAGAAAATCTTAAGCAGGTTCCATGCCCAGCGCAGAGCCCGACATGGCGCTCAATCTCATGACCCTGAGATCACATCAAGAGTGGGGTGCTTCACTGACTGAGCCACCCAGGCACCCTCAATGTTTTCTTAATTCAGTGGTTTGTTGTATAGCTATGAAAATTCATGTTGTAGAAGCGTAATTCCTGATATGGAATGTACTATCAGCTGCTAAGTAAAAAATAGGCCTCTGTGCCTAATTTCTTGCTAATCTTCTCTTTCCTTGGAACTGAACCTTTTGACTTTTCCTACTATCTGAGTTCCTCTCACTGTGGCTATTTTCTGCAAACTTCCCCTTATTTTGTCTTTGGAGTGACTCAACTAAAAGAGCGGCTTTCAGTCTACATGCCTTTGTCTCACTCTCTTCAAGGTTCAAAGGGCTTCTGTCTTTGGAGCCTCAGTATTCCTTTTTAAGATTGCCAGTTGTACAACTTACACTGTTTCTAAGAAGGAAAAGATTTTCAGATAAAGCAGGACATTTAACTACTATTTTGTAACAGTATGACTTTTTTAATTGAAGTGTAATTGACATACAGTGTTTTATTAGTGTCAGCTATACAACATAGTGGTTCCACCGTTCTGTACTTGATGCAGTGCTCACCGTGACAGGTGTAGTCACCGTCTGTCGTCATATGTTATTACAGTACTACTGACTATATTCCCCATGCTGTACTTTTCAACCCTGTGACGTACCTTACAGCTTGAGGTTTGTGCCTCTTAATCCCTTCCACCTATTTTATCTATCTCCCCACTCAGTATGACTTTTTGATCGAATATTTCTTAGAAAGTATTTTCCCAGTTTTTAAATGATCTTTTAGGATACAATCCATTTGTAACTTGTGTTCCGGCTTTATAGATTTTTAAAAACCTAAACTATAAGACTAAATAAATTTCAGTTTGTTCTTCCAACAAATATAGCAATAATTATTTTTTAGTCCATTAAATTAAATCTACTTAGAAATATGTCTCTTTCCCACACTTAATTTTTTTTGGAATGAAATATATATTTATGAGCATTCCCTGGAGATTTGTTTAAAATACTGCAGAATAATCAGTCTTAAGGAGTCGAGTTTTACCCATATTGTCAGATTAAATTCTAAACCTAAGGATATATAAACTGGAGAACATAAATTCTATATATAACTAGCTTGTTTTGTTGTAATAGTGAATTTACATGTAAGTCTTGGTCTTTATTACCTATAGTACACAGCAAAACCCTATACAAATTCATTTGTAAAATTTGCTTTTCAGATGTCAATCCTTTTGCACCTGGAGTCAGTTCTCGAAGTGATATCCACTGCCGGCACCAAGGTGTTAATATAACAGAAACTGGTCTCGAGGGACTTCTTTTTGGAATGCTAGACCGGGAGACAGACAGAAAATTATGTTCTGATATTCATGATACTTTGGGGCATATGCTTTCATCACTGGCTGTAGAAAAACTTTCGCATTGGCTAATGCTTTGTAAAGATGTCCTGGCAGCTTCTAGTGGTATGTATATAATATATTAAATATGTTCTTAAAATAATGACTGTTTTACCTCTGGTATATATCTGTATATGTACCTGTACATGTATGTATCTGTATATGTAAACAGAAATATATACATATATATATACACACATTTGAGCTTACATTAAAAAATGCTAATAAATTTTAATCTATAAATCTGTATAAATGTTGAAGGTTAAATTATATTACAGACTAATGAGCTTTCTTTGATTTGGGGGAAATAACTAAATTCAAACTAAATTTTCGCTTATAAAAACTCAGGTTACTCTGTATTCAACATAGTATGTAAAACTAGTGAAATATGTAAAAACACTTTTATGTTATCCTTTCTTTGCTTTCTGATTGATGTAAAAAAGACCGGCCAGTTCTGCTGTTTCCAAAGGAATGAGAATTTAGTCCTTTTTTATTAGAAATCTTGTAACATTAATGCAAGTTCATTTTGCCATACGTGAGGTTGTCATAATGTGCCTTGTTTGTGTTATAGATATGAGCACTGCCACTCTCGTAAGTAGTGGAAAAGATGAGGAATCTGAGAAGAAAGATGAGATGGATGATGATACCATGTTCACCACACTAGGTGAAGAAGATAAATCAAAGCCCTTCGTGGCACCTCGCTGGGCCACTCGGGTGTTCGCGGCAGACTGCCTGTGCCGAATCATCAATTTGTGTGAGAATGCGGACCAGGCCCACTTTGACCTTGCCATGGCACGTTCTGCTAAACTACGAAACCCTACAAGTAAATTTAAAATCAGTATTTCTTTTCCCCAGAGTATTTTTCTAGGTTTGTAATATAGGTTTGCTGCTATGGAACATGGTTTAGACTCTGCCTTTCATTTCTTACAAGTTTCTTTTACCTTTTTTTCTGTCGCCTAAGCATACTACTATCTTCTGACCTATATTTAGAAGATAAGTTGAAGAAAATGGTCCAAAGGTGTACGCCTTCATAAGGTAGATGTATCTTAATCATGTGCCCTAAAGATAACAATGGTAGTAATTTACACATCCTTTGTACTTTGTCCTAGTTTAGCATTTAAGTATAAAAGAGATGGCAAAATGTTAAGGTACATAAGTAAAGGTTATGTAGCCCAGCCATGGAGAATATCAGAACTCATGCATGCCATCATTTAATTCAACTCAAACTCTCAGATTTCAGAAATGCTGCTAGGTATTTTTGAAAAGGTGAAAACTCTTACTGAAACTCAACACTGTTTTTTATCTTTTGTAAACTTTTTATATCCCATAATTCTCTGGATCAGATGTTATAGGGAGTTTACAAAGAGATCGTCAGATCCAATATCCTCATTGTACAGATGAGGAGACCCAGAGAAGCCAAGAGCGGTGCAAGAGTAATGGACTCTCTGTCTTGTACTTTGTGGTCTCTTCATCACCCTGTCATTTTTTTTTAACATATGTAAAAACAAATTGTGCGTACTAATAGTATTGAAATCTATACATTAAAACTCCTTTTAGTTTACTTGATTACAAATGCCTTTTAGTTTATTGGAACTCAAAGTTGGATTAAAAAACAAACAAAATGGGGCGCCTAGGTGGCTCAGTGGGTTAAAGCCTCTGCCTTCGGCTCAGGTCATGCTCTCAGGGTCCTGGGATTGAGCCCCGCATCAGGCTCTCTGCTCAGCAGGGAGCCTGCTTTCCCCTCCCCCCCGCTTTCTCTCTGCCTGCCTCTCTGCCTACTTGTGATCTCTCTCTGTCAAATAAATAAATAAAATCTTAAAAACAAACAAACAAACAAAAAATAAAACAGTGGTACTCCACGTATAAAATGTGAGTCCAAATGTACAGTTGTCAGCAAAGCACAATATATCACGAACACGGTGTCCTTATTCGTGCTATTATTTATCAAATATTTACCAAACCCTATTCTTTGCTACACATTGGGGATGCAAAGAAGAAAAAAACATAGCCCATATCCTTGAAGAATTTCTAGTCTAGAAGACAGAAAGACTTTCTCTTAAACAATTATATGTCTAAATACTATTATGACAGAGTGTTTTGGGGGCATAAACAAGTAGTATGCATTTTCTGAATATGTAGGGAAGATCTCACAGAAAAGGTGATTTTGAAACTGGATTTTAAAGGCAGACAAAAGATTTTCCAGGTAGAAGCTGGTTGTATTTGTTTTCTATTGCTGTTCTAACAAATGAAGACAAATTCAGTGGCTTAAAACAATACACATTTTTTATCTTATTGTTCTTATAGGTCAGAAAATCCAACATGAGTCTCACTGGGCTAAAATCAAGGTATCAGCAGGGCTGCATTCCTTTCTAGAGGCTTTCCAGGAGTCTTTTCTTCTCGTCTTCTTTGGCTGCCTGCATTCCTTGGTGGTGGCCCCCTCTCTCTGTCTCTTGGAGGTGGCCTCCTCAAAGCCAACACTGACTTGTCTTAGTGATCCTTCTGTAGCTGTCACAGGGCTGTGAGCACAGCCAGGAGTGGTACTCTGCTTTTCAGGATCCTGTGATTAGATTGGGCCCACTATTAAATTTGGGATAATCTCCAGTTCAGAGCCCATAACCTTAATCACAACTACAAACCCCCTTTTGCTATATAAATTAACATATTCACAGATTGTAGGGATTAGGGTAGAGACACATTTGAGCACCAGTGTTCTGCCTACCACAGTGGTTTATTACAAGCAAGGACAGTAAGATAATTTGCTTGCTTTAGATTTTATTTATTTGTTTGTTTATTTTAGAGAGAAAGAGAGTGTGTGTGTGTGCATGCACACCAGCATGAATGGTGGAAGGGAGAGAGTGAGAGGGAGGGAGAATCTCAGGCAGACTTCGTGCTGAAGATGGGGGCCCACCACGGGGCTTGATCTAATGACCCTGAGATCATGACCTGAGCTGAAATCAAGAGTTTTACTAATTAAAATTAACCAACTGAGGCGCCAGGCACCCAAAAAGTGAAGAGAATTTGTAAAGGCATGGAAGTATAAGTGTGCATGTGACATTTAGGGAGTAGTGCAGATCTTCAGGTTGGCTTTCCTTTCTTTGTATTTAACACTTTTTCTCTCGTTATTTGTATCTTGCCCACATGAGAAGAGATCCTCACAAGTTTTTCCTTTAGATCATTGATAATGTTTTACTGTTTGTTGCCCCCATAGTAGATCTTGTCTTCTTTTGTTTTTAGTTTTCTTTTAATTTTTGTCCTTTTTCTATTTTCATTACATCATATCCTTTTTTTTTTTTTAAAGATTTTATTTATTTATTTGACAGAGAGATCATAGGTAGGTAGAGAGGCAGGCAGAGGGAGAGGGAGAAGCAGACTCCCCGCTGAGCCAGAGAGCCCGATGCGGGGCTCGATCCCAGGACCCTGAGAGCATGACCTGAGCCGAAGGCAGAGGCTTAACCCACTGAGCCACCCAGGCGCCCCACATTATACCCTTTTGACTCCTTATGATTTTCTGTTCTTATTCCATAGCAGCCATGATTTTTTGCATTCTGTTGAAGTGCCAGGTGATTTTCTATATTTTATTCTGATTTTTATAGAAAATTATTTTTGAGATTAGCTCTTTCTGAATCTTCAGAATCTTTATTTTGCCTGTGTGTGTTTTCTTCATAGGCTTATTTGTTCATATATCCTTGAAAGAGGAGAGCATTCTCCATACTTGAAATTTGCTCAAAGTGTGTGTGGGGTGGGGGGTGTGGATTGTCCATATTCTTGGTCTTTGTTTACTTCACATTGGCAGCTGGATAGTAAGCTGATATAACAGCTTTCCAACCTAGATTCCAGTATCTGACATGCTTTGTTCTGCTGGGCTGAAACAGGATCCTTTCTAGTTGCCATTGCCTGTTATTCTGGACAGTCATGTTAGCATGTATTTTTCAAAGTTATAGACCAAATATATGTGCTATCCAGGCTCTTCCTGTATCATCCTTACCTCCCTTTGTATCCACTGAACTTTAGTTGTATGGAACTACTGCTCCCAGAATGTAATAAACCTCTAACAGCCCCCCAGTTCTCTCCCCATTTTAGAGTTTCTGCCTCATGCCCCTTCCTACTCCCCTGCTTTAGGAGTTCATCTCCTTGGACTTGGAAAAAAGATATGTTGACTTTATAAAAGTCAGAGATAGAGATTTGTGTAGAGAAGCAAAATACTTTCAGTAATAATTGCCTAGTTTTTGGTTGGTAGATTGGTATCTTTCTAGACCTTTTTAATTAGGAGGAGTAGTGGGTCTTTTTATTTACTTTTGGGTTGGCATAATATGAATAAGCTCACATTAGTCCAGTTCCATCTGCCTTGGAAATTTCCTCCCAACTTCTGGCAGTTCATTATGCCTAATTTTTTTAAGATTTTATTTATTGGGCTCCTGGGTGGCTTAGTCTTTAAGCATCTGCCTTCGGCTCGGGTCATAATCCCAGGATGCTGGGATTGAGGCCCACATCAGGCTCCCTGCTTGGCGGGAAGCCTGCTTCTCCCTCTCCTACTCCCCCTGCTTGTGTTCCCTCTCTCCCTGTGTCTTTCTCTGTCAAATAAATAAATAAAATCTTTTAAAAAAAAGTTTTATGGGCGCCTGGGTGGCTCAGTTGGTTGAGTGACTGCCTTCGGCTCAGGTCATGATCCCGGACTTCCAGGATCAAGTCCCGCATTGGGCTCCCAGCTCCTTGGGGAGTCTGCTTCTCCCTCTGAAACTTCTCCTCTCTCATGCTCTCTCTCACTCATTCTCTCTCAAATAAATAAATAAAATCTTAAAAAAAAAAAAAAAAGTTTTATGTGGACCTCAGTCCCAGGACCCTGGGATCATAACCCGAGCTGAAGGCAGACACTTAACCACTGAGCCACCCAGGAACCCCCATTATACCCCCATTATACCTAATTTATTGATGATGTGTTTTTGCCTCCCTTAAATGAGGAAGTATTGAGATCTTCCAGCCAAATTTTTAAGTCTCTCCTTTGTTCTTCTTCTCCAAACCAGTAGATATTCTTTTTTAACTTTAAGATTCTAAAATTGGAATTTTAGGTAAGCACATGAAAAAATTAGAAGATACTTGTCTTATAACCTTCACAATAGCAACAGCCACAAAAACCTGTTTAAATAGGAACTGTTTGGGAATCCAGCTGAGCCACAGATTGCCACTGCTTCAAAAAGATTTTGGGAGTCTTGCAGCCTCCTCAAGAATTTGAGAGTACTTGAGCTTGATAAATTTTTTAATAACTTCAGTTGCTAGGTCTTTAAGGTCACCAGTATTTTCTTCTTCAGTATCTAATCACTAATAATCTTATCCAGTATATTTTTCATTTCAGGTATTTTATTTTTTTTATTTCTACGAGTCTTATTTGTGACTTTATTTCTACAAGTCTTATTTATGATTGTCCCTGTCTTTTACTTCTCTCTTAAACATGCTAAGGTTTTTGTTTTCTATCTTGAATATAGGCAACGTATTTATGATAATTCTTCTAGACTCCCTGTCTGCTAATTTCATCACCTTTTCATTTCTGGATCTGTTTCTGTTCACTAAGTTTTTTTTTTTTTTTTCCTTGTTGCAAGGTGTATTTTCCTACTTCTTTGCATCCCTGATAGTTTTTATTACATACCAGATTTGCAAATTTTATAATAGTAGTGCTGGATTTTGTTGTATTCCTTTAAATAGTGTTGGACTTCATTCTGGGATGTAGTTATATTACTTGGTATCTTTTGAATCCTTTTGAGACTTGCTTTTAAGTTTTGTTTTGGCAGATCTGGAGTAGCCTTTAAAAGGAGGACGACTTCCCTTTTCTACATCTTATCTGTATAAAAGTCTTTTCTAGAGGTTGGGAAACTACTTCCTACAGTCCAAATCCAGACCATAGCCTGTTTTTTAAAATAAACTTTTATTGGAACACAGCATACTCATTTAAATACATGTGATCTATGACTATGCTCATTCTATAAAAGAAGAGTTGAGTAGCTGTGATAGAAATTATGTGGCTGGCAAAACCAAAAGTATTTACCATCTAATTCTTTACAGGAACAATCCGCCAGCCCTATTCTAAAAGATGACAAACTCCTTTTGGGAAATCCAGTAATGTCATCTGTATTACACATATTGTGTAAAGGTTTATCAATATTCTTGAGAAATTATGACACACGAGTTTTATTGGAAGTGTATCTTTGTTATTTTAAAACATAGTGGAATTGTGGAACATAAGTGCTTTTTTTAAAAAAATATATTTTATTTATTTATTTATTTGAGAGAGAGAGAGAGGGAGGGAGAGTATACAAGCAGGGGTAGCAGCAGACAGAGGGAGAGAGAGAAGCTGGTGTGGGGCTGGATCCCAGGACCCTGAGATCATGACCTGAGCGGAAGGCAGATGCTTAACCGACTCAGCCACCCAAGCATCCCAAACATAAGTGCTTTTTTAAAGAAGTTTATTTCATTTCATATTTTTGTGTTGTAATACCTATTTTTGGAGTTTTCCTTTTTGCCTTCTATTTCTATTTTTAGATGACCTGTTGGTACTTCATCTCTCTGACCTGATTCGCATGGCATTCATGGCTGCAACGGATCATAGTAACCAGCTGCGGATGGCTGGGCTCCAAGCACTTGAGGACATTATCAAGAAGTTTGCATCTGTGCCTGAGCCAGAATTTCCAGGCCATGTGATTCTGGAGCAATATCAAGCTAACGTGAGATACTCTGTTTTGTTTTGTTTTGTTTTATTTTATTTTAAGAGATACTCTGTTTATTTAAAACTTAAAATTGTTCCTTCACATGATCATTAAGGGAGTGAAGAGTCCCTGGAGAAATGTATTTGGAACTTCAGCTGCATATCTTTATTCCCATTGTCAGTTACATAGTTGAATCCCACAATTGAAGAAACAGTAGTATAAAACTTGTCACTATTTTCGAGTTCTGATAGTGTATTGGTGATAAAACTAGAATAGAATCGCAGCCTAGCTTTTCAGTCTTGTGTTTAGATGTTTAGCCATGCCATTTAAAAGATAAAAGGACATTCAAAGAGTGTTGTGGATTTGCTGACATTACTTTTATATGTTAAGACTTGATAAGCATTTTTAAAAATACAAAGGACAGCTTTGTAATGCTGAAGGATAACTTCTAATAACAGCAGTTAAAAATATTACTGAAAGAATTACTTACCTTCAAAAAATATTTTATTTTATTCTGAACAGAGATACTTGTTTCCCCTGAAATTTATAACTTTATTTGTGTTCTTGAACTGAGGCACAATAGATTTAATCCTCATAATGATGGGTTACATGAAGACAAACTTAAGTTAGCAAGGAAAGAAGATACATATATGTGGGTGTGTGTGTATATATTCTATATATATATAAAATATATATTATACATATATAACATATGTATAATTATGTATATGTATAATATATTATATATAAACATTATATATAATATATTTTAATATAAATATCATACATATATTTTATATATATATATATTTTTTATTGTAGTTATACCAGAACCTTAGCTTCAGATACACAACACCTCATCTAAAAGCTATACTCAAGCATACACAAAATTAAAAAGGGTGAATAGTGTATGCTCCATTGTTTTTCCATCATAAGCACAGGTGAGGAAGTTATGGCTTCTAGCCCAGCTGCCTATGGAACACCCATATACAATTATTTACTCCTAAATACCCAACCTGGAAGAATGAAGGTTTGTTGTTTTGTTTTGTTTTGACTTTTTATTTAGGAATAGTTCTTTACTTCAGGAAAATTGAAAGAATAATTATTTAAATCTGTAGCTTTACCCTTGAATATTACAGTCTGTATTTCCAAAGGAAAAGGACATGTCTCATATAACCACAGAGCGGTTATCAACTTCAGGAAATTCAGCATTGATGTATTACTTCTATATAGTCAACCCTTCTATATCAGTCAACCCAGTGATCTCTTTTATAGTATATTCTCTTTCTTCTTCAGTACAGGGTCCAGCACCAGCTGTGTGATTAGTTGATGACTATACTACCAATACTGCAATTAGCCGCCATGTGTTTTCAGTCATGGAGAGGAACACTTGATTCATTTCTAAACTGCTATTGATATATCTCAGTGACTGACTCTCTTGTGCAAAGAAAGAAGTCTCAGAGTAGGAGTTGACCATATCTAACTCCTTATTCAGTTCATTCATGTTAAATCTGATATATTTAAGAATCTGTGACTGGGTTGGCTTATTAAAACTAAAGCTCACATTCCTTCTCTTAATACTATGACAGTGGTACATAAACTAATATTCCTTGAGCATCCTTTTTTTAAGAAAAATTTTTTAAGATTTTACTTATTTATTTGACAGAGAGAGAGAGAGCACACAAGCAGGGGGTGTAGCCGGGAGAAGGAGAGGGAGAAGCAGTCTCCCTGCTGAGCAGGGAGCCTGATGCTCTCAGTCCCAGGACCCTGAGATCATGACTTGAGCTGAAGGCAGACGCTTAAGCAACTGAGCCACCTAGGCACCCCAAGCATCCTTCTTTTAAAGTTTTTTTTTTTTTAATTTTTAAAATTTTATTTTATTTTTTCAGTGTTCCAAGATTCATTGTTTATGCACCACACCCAGTGCTCCATGCAATACGGGCCCTCCTTAATACCCACCACCAGGCCCTCCCAACGCCCCACCCTCCTCCCCTCCAAAACCCTTAGTTTTTTTTCTCAGAGTCCATAGTCTCTAATGGCTTGTCTCCCCCTCTGATTTCCCCCAACTCACTTCTCCTTTTCCTTCACCCAATGTCCTCTGTGTTTTTTGTTTTTTGTTTTAAGGTGAAATGGTTTCTGAGATCTTTCAGTGACTATGTGAATTTTTAGTAATAGTTATTAAAGGAATTGATCCAGTTATATGAGATTCACTCATGAGGTAAATACTGTTAGAAATATATTCAGGAAAATATAGACAGAATTTTTAAAAAAAAAGATAGCAGTTTTCTGTTATGTCTAGGAACATGTGACTTTGTCAGAAAATCCTGTTTACTATTAAACAAAAACAAAAGAAAAAGAAGATTAATTTCCTGTTTTGGTATAGCATTCATATAGATTTGATAATGATTATAACCTCCTGGGAAGCAAAAGAAAAATGGTATGTTTGAGTTTATTGTAACTGAAAAGAGAGATAAGGGATATGTGATAAAAAGGAAAATAAAAAGATGTGTTTTGTGTGTTTTCATCTCCAGAGACACAAGAAGCTTTATATTTACTACTTATCTTTAAAAATAAAATGCTCATATTCATTTTTTCAGGTGGGAGCTGCTCTAAGACCAGCCTTTTCACAAGATACCCCATCAGACATAATAGCAAAAGCTTGCCAGGTAAGAAGAAAAATAGGGTTTTCTATAGTTACCTTCTTTAAATTAAAGAAGAAAGAGAAAAGAGAAAAAGTAAGAAAGAGAGAAAAGGTAAATATTTATTTTTATCTTGGAAATACAACAGTGACAGTTCCTTCTTCTATTCTGTATCAAATGATGACGTAGTAACTGTTAATTGCATCCCTTTTTTTGTCATAGCTGAGGAAATGACTTTGGGATACATAGGTCTTTCATCAGCCAGAAGTGAATAATGGTATAAAAACCATAAGAGGGACTAAAAATAAAAATATGATAATAAAATAATTAAATAATGCATATTAATGATGGTTGAGTAATAAAGGATTTTTTTATCATAGTTTGTGAAAATTTATAAGTTTCTGGAGAATTTCACAATATGGAAATTTCATTGCAAAATTAATCCCAGAGGATTATTCTCACATTATTATATTTTTAAAAAGTCACAAAATGTTCCTACACTTTTAATAAGTTCCTCTTTTTCATGCCTCATTCTGAAAATGGATTCATGCAGTAAGCGCTCATCTTTCAGGAAATCAGATTCTTTATCTGCTTTCCTAAGGATAGAAGAGAAGCAACTCTCTACTTCCCAGTTTTCTGGAGCACAGGGCTGTGGTCCATCATTATTGCTTAGAACCCATAATCAAGCTACGTGTAGCCTCTAGACAGAGAATGTTCTGCTATTTACAATGATAAGCGGGAAGTTCTTACTTTGTTCTCTCTCTGGCTGATTGGGTTTGCCTCTTCCTGCCACGGTTAAGATTTTTCTTTTCTTTTCTTTTCTTTTTTTCTTTTTAATAGGGGGTGGTGGGGTAGGGGCATTGGGAGAGGGAGAGAATCTTGAGCAGGTTCCACACTCAGCAAGGACCTAACATGGGGCTCAATCTCACAACCCTGAGATCATGAGCTGAGCTGAGATCAAGAGTCAGGTGCTTAACTGACTAAGCCACTTGGGTGCCCCCCATTGTTAAGATTTATTTCTCTGAAGTCTACTGTCTTAATGATGGCCTTCAGAGAAATCAACTCCTCTTACAAACAGCAGACCAGAAAGAAAAGAGGGAGTCTTGTTTAAGATAGATGTCTGTGGATCATGATACAAATCTCAGAGTTAGAGCAGATCATTTGGTATGAGATACTGATGCACAGACAATCAGAAATCATAGTCCTGTATAAATAAATGTCTTGTGATGATGTTTCAGAGCATAGTATTTAAGCAGAAAAAACTTATAAAGCTGTTCATAGAAAAGCAAAAGCTATCCAGATTTCATCTTGTGGATGAGTAGTATGAAAAATTCCTGTTACTGAATTTGCCTTCAACTTCTTTTTTTTTTTTTTTTTTTTTTAAAGATTTTTATTTATTTATTTGACAGAGAGAGATCACAAGTAGACAGAGAGGCAGGCAGAGAGAGAGAGAGGGAAGCAGGCTCCCTGCGGAGCAGAGAGCCCGACGCGGGACTCGATCCCAGGACCCTGAGATCATGACCTGAGCCGAAGGCAGCGGCTCAACCCACTGAGCCACCCAGGCGCCCCTGCCTTCAACTTCTTATTCTTTATGTAGCTCTAGCTTTTTTTTTTTTTTTTTTTTTTTTTAATAAGAAGTTTCTTCTTTTCTGCTGGAAGGCTTAAGTTTTTGACCTCCTGTCCTGTTTCTGGGAGGAAAGCTAATTTTGAAACAGATGGAACAGTAGGTTGCAAGTTCCTTTTTCTTAAGGGAAAGTGAAGAGTTGGCTTTGGACAGATCATGAAACATTGCATCCCACCTTATTTACTAGGATAGATGTCATGTTAAACCTGAAGCTGAATCAGGGTAATTTTTAGATATTATAGGAAGACTCTGAAGTGCAATACAACTGGAGACAGGAATCAGTGGTTTAATAAAAGAAAAATTCTTTAAATCAGCATAGGAATCATAACCATAATATATATTTTAAATATCGTATTTCAAGTTAAATTGGTTAAGCGTACATTCACGTAACACTCTCGATGCAAGTCCAGGTCTTTTCTCTGAGTACGACTTTGCTGATTTAGTGCTGCTTTATCTTTTTTCATAAACCAAATTTATAATGCAGAACCTACAGTTTCTAGTTTCATGCTCTTTATCTTTTTAGAGATTTTATTTTCAGGTAATCTCCACACCCATCATGGGGCTTGAGCTCACAACCCCAAGACTAAGAGTTGCATTCTCTACTGACTGAGCCAGCCAGGCGCCCCAAATTTCAGGTTCTTTAAAGTTAGAACTTGTGGTTGTGGAAGCAAGCTCGCACCACCAGACCACACCTTCCTCCTCAACATTCTTCCTTTGGTTCCAATGTCACTGCCCTTGCCTGGTTTTCCTTTTGCTCTTCTGGCATTTTCTTTTCAATTTCTTTCGTTGTTGGTTCTTATTCTGCTTGTCCCTTGTAACTATGTTCCTTGTGTTCTGGTCTTACACCTTTTTTTTTTTTTTTTATACCTCAGTCTTTGAACAAATTTACCTGGTCGTTGAAGAAATTTACCTGGTAACATTGCTTTAGTTATTATCTGTTTGTGGAGAGTTCCCAGGTCTCCCTAGTCATTGTTTTTTGAAAATTTTAATTCCAGTTTAGTTATATTAGTTTTGGGTGTACAGTATAGTGATTCAGCAGTTCTGTGCATTACTTGTTGTTCATCACAATAAGTGTGCTCGCCATCCCCTTCACCTAGCTCCCCTCCTCTCTGGTAACCAACAGTTCTCTATAGTTCATAGTCTGTTTCTTGATTTGTCTCTTTCTTAATGTTTGTTCAGTTTTGCTATTTAAATTCTACATGTGAGTGAAAGTATATGGTATTTGTCTTAGTCTCTGACTGGCTTATTTCACTTAGCATTACACTCTCTAGCTTTATCCATGTCATTGCAAATGGCAAGATTTCGTTCCTTTTCATGGCTGAGTAATATTCCATTTTGCGGATGTGTATATCCACACACATATATATGCCACATCTTTACCCATTTATCTATCAATGGACACTTAGGTTGCCTCCATAATTTGGGTATTTAAAAAAAAAAGAAAGTAAAAATAGAACTATCCTATGATCTAGTAATCATACAACTAGGTATTTACCCGAAGTATACAAAAACACTAAATCAAATGGATGCAAATATTCTGAAAATGTCTATGCTACGTAGAGTAATCTACATGTTTAATACAATTCCTGTCAAAATACAATCAACTTTTTTCAAAGAAATGGAGCAGATAATCCTAAAATTTATATGGACACCAGAAAAGACCCTGAATAGCCAGAGGAATATTGAAAAAGAAAAGCAAAGTTTACAGCATCACAATTCCAGACTTCAAGCTCTATGACAAAGCTGTATCATCAAGACAGTATGGTACTGGCACAAAAACAGAAATATAGATCAATGGAACAGAATAGAGAGCCCAGAAATAGACTCTCAACTTTATAGTCAACTAATCTTTGACAGAGCAGGAAATAATGTCCAATGGAAAAATGACAGTCTCTTCAACAAATGGTGTTGGGAAAATTGGATAGCCACATGCAGAAAAATGAAACTGGACCATTTCCTTACACCACACACAAAAATAGACTCCAAATGGATGAAAGACCTCAATGTGAGACAAGAATCCATCAAAATCCTTGAGGAGAACACAGGCAGCAACCTTTTCGACCTCAGCTGCAGCAACTTCTTAGAAACGTTGCCGAAGGCAAGAGAAGCAAGGGCAAAAATGAACTATTGGGATTTCATCAAGATCAAAAGCTTTTGAACAGCAAAAGGAAACAGTCAACAAAACCAAAAGACAACCGACAGAAGGGGAGAAGATACTTGCAAATGATATATCAGATAAAGGGCTAGTATCTAAAATCTATAAAGAACTTATCAAACACGGGCGCCTGGGTGGCTCAGTGGGTTAAGCTTCTGCCTTCGGCTCAGGTTATGATCTCAGGGTCCTGGAATCAAGGCCTACATCAGGCTCTCTGCTCAGCCAGGAGTCCGCTTACCTCTCTCTCTGTCTACTTCTCTGCCTACTTGTGATCTCTCTCTGTCAAATAAACAAAAATATTAAAAAAAAAAAAGAAAGAACTTATCAAACTCAACACCCAAGGAACAAATAATCCAATCAAGAAATGGGCAGAGGACATGAACAGACATTTCTGCAAAGAAGACATCCAAATGGCCAACAGACACATGAGAAAGTGTTCCACATCACTCAGCATCAGGGAAATACAAATCAAAAACACAATGAGATACCACCTCACACCAGTCAGAATGGCTAAAATTAACCAGTCAGGAAACAACAGGTGTTGGTGAAGATGCAGAGGAAGGGGAACCCTCCTACACTGCTGGTGGAATGCAAGCTGGTGCAGCCACTCTGGAAAACAGTATGGACGTTCCTCAAAAAGGTGAAAATAGAGCTACTCTATGACCCAGCAATCACAGTACTGGGTATTTACCCTAAAGATACAATTGTAGTGAACCGAAGGGGCACGTGCACCCGAATGTTTATAGCAGCAATGTCCACAATAGCCAAACTATGGAAAGAACCTAGATGTCTACCAACAGATGAATGGATAAAGAAGATGTGGCATATATGCACAATGGAATACTATGCAGCCATCAAAAGAAACGAAGTCTTGCCATTTGCAACAACATGGATAGAACTAGAGGGTATTATGCTAAGTGAAATAAGTCAATCAGAGAAAGACAATCATATGATCTCTCTGATATGAGGAATTTGAGAGGCAGGATGGGAGTTCTTGGGGGAAGAGAGGGAAAAATGAAACAAGATGGGACTGGGGAGGGAGATAAACCATAAGAGATTCTTAATCTCAGGAAGCAAACTGAGGGCTGCCAGGGGTAGGGAGGGAGGGATAGAGTGGCTGGGTTGTGGACATTGGGGAGGGTATGTGCTATGGCAAGTGCTATGAATTGTGTAAAACTGATGATTCACAGACCTGTACCCCTGAGCAAATAATACATTATAATGTTTAAAAAAAAAAAAAAAAAGACCTGAAGAAAAAAATGAAAAAAGCAAAACAAAAAAACAAAGGGATGTATGCAACCCGGGTTTATTGAAGCATTATTTACAACAGCCATCTTTGATTCCTCACAATTTTTCAAGTTTCTGGCCCCTCCCCTAAAAATATTTAATTGGTTTCCAAATACTGTGATTTCTGCCTCTAAGTCTTTCTCTGGTGACTCTCCCTTTTCATCCCATTCCCAGCTTGATTTCTATCATCTCTGTCCCATAATACTGTAATAGTCACATAACTAAACACATTGCTTACCATCTAAACATGTTCTTTCCTGGCATAAATACTGGAACAATCTTCCTAAAGTACAATTTTTTGTTTTTTAAGATTTTATATATATATTTATTTATTTAGGGGTGTTGGAGGGGTAGCGGGAGAAGGAGAGAGAAAGTCCCAAGCAGACTCTGTGCTGAGCTCAGAGCCTGACATGGGGCTTGATTCCATGATTGCAAGATCATGACCTAAGCCGAAATCAAGAGTTGGACGCTTAACCAGCTGAGCTACCCAGGCACCCCAGGCACAATTCCAATTGTAATCTCCCTGTTCAGAAGCCTTGGAAACTGCCCATAGAACAAAGTCTGAATTCAGTTTACATGGAATTTAAATTGTACCATAATCCCAGTTAACTTTGCTAACCTCATATCTTTTCCCATGTAACTCCTCTGTATTTATGCACACAGACCTTCCTGATAGTCTAAGCATTCCCATTTCTTCTGCCAGAAGTAATCTCTCCCTTCTCTGTTTTTGAATTGTAGTATTACAGTCCTAAAATGTTCATTCAATCTGTGTTTTCTTTCTTGAGGACAGGGACTAGATTTTTCCCCTTTATTTATTTATTTTTTAACCTCTTCCATAGCGCCCAGAATAATCCTTTGCCTGTGGTAAGCAGAAATGTTGAAGAATTATTCACAACTGAGGTGATTCAGAAAGAAATTTATTTTCTATTAAAATTTTTGTCATGGGTGCCTGGGTGGCTCAGTGGGTTAAGCCTCTGCCTTCGGCTCAGGTCATGATCTCAGGGTCCTGGGATCAAGTCCCGCTCGGGCTCTCTGCTTAGCAGGGAGCCTGCTTCCTCCTCTCTCTGTCTCTCTCTCTGCTTGCCTCTCTGCCTACTTGTGATCTCTGTCTGTCAAATAAATAAATAAAATCTTAAAAAAAAAAAAAAGAAAGAAAACATCACCTTTAAAAAAAAAATTTTGTCTCATTAGTCAATGGAAATATGTTAAATAAATACTGTTAGTTTTGCGTGTAAGACATAATAAATTCCATCCTTGTTGTTGATTTGTTATTAAAAAATAAAGTTGGGATGCCTGGGTGGCTCAGTGGGTTAAAGCCTCTGCCTTCAGTGCAGGTCATGGTCTCAGGGTCCTGGGATCGAGCCCCTCATGGGGCTCTCCGCTCAGCAGGGAGCCTGCTTCCCCCTCTCTCTCTGCCTGCCTCTCTGCCTACTTGTGATCTCTGCCTGTCAAATAAATAAATAAAATCTAAAAAAGAATAAATAAATAAAATAAAGTTGAAGCACAGCATTTGGGGTTTTTTTGTTTGTTTTCTTCATTGGTATTTTGTCTCTTCCCCCAAGGGGGGAAATATATTTACTTCATACTCTTATAGTTAAATATTAGCTTTTTATAGAGAATTTAAAATTTCTTTCTTTGGCTAGGTGTGTAGTACATGGATTGGAAGTGGAGTTGTCAGTGATCTCAATGACCTCCGTCGAGTGCACAATCTACTTGTCTCTTCTCTGGACAAAGTGCAGGCTGGAAAAGGATCTTCGAGCCAGCTGTACCGAGAGAGTGCCACAACCATGGAAAAACTGGCTGTTCTCAAAGCGTGGGCAGAGGTAACCACAGCCTATTGTTTGTTGTTGTTGTTGTCATTTATTAACATACAGTGTATTATTCACCCCAGGGTACAGGTCTGTGAATCATCAGACAGCCTATTGTTTTTGAACAATTTCTCCATCCATGAGAAAATGTTCCCCTAGTCCTGTAGGTGAAAAAATTTTGGTTTTTTTTGCTTTTTAAAGTGACCTTTGGTATAAAATGCTTTTTGGAAATCTGTTATTTGCTCCATCTCACTGAAATATGTATATTTATGTCTCAAAGAACTTTTTCAAACCTTTGAAAGTTATGTTTGTTTATTTTTTTAAAAGATTTTATTTATTTGTCAGATAAAGAGAGCAAGCACGTGAGGAGGGCAACAGCAGGCAGAGGGGGATGTGGGCTCCCCGCTGAGGAAGGAGCCCGATGCAGGACTCTATTCCAGAACCCTGGAATCATGATCTGAGCTGAAGGCAGACACTTAACCGACTGAGACAACCAGGTGTCCCGAAAGTCATGTTTTTTAATCAGTTTTTTCAAAATTTCTATATTGAGAAAGGGCTCCCTTAACTAGTTACGTGGAAATTAGGCAGCACAAGGTTTGATGATCATAACATCGGTTGTCAGTCATCCAGTTCTTTGCTGACTTGCATTAATATGCTTGACTCACCTACCAGGAAGACTGGTGTAGTTTAGTATAAAAAGCATTAAATGCTGATTCAGAGGCCGTAAACAAGTTCTCTCTCTATAATTTACCGTCTTCTTGACTTTGGTCAAATGGTTTGATCTCTCAGAGCCTCGGGTTTTTGGTTTTGGTTTTTTTTTCATTATAATGTGGAAATAATGTCGTCTTTTTTTTTTTTTTTAAGATTATTTATTTATTTATTTGACAGAGAGAGAGAGAGAGAGAGTAGGCAGAGAGGCAGGCAGAGAGAGGGGGAAGCAGGCTCCCTGCTGAGCAGAGAGCCTGATGCGGGTCTTGATCCCAGGACCCCGGGATCATGACCCAAGCTGAAGGCAGAGGCTTAACCCACTGAGCCACCCAGGCGCCCTGAAATAATATCTTCTTATAAGGCAATGTTTATCAAAGGACATTGTCGCTGGCACTGAATGGAAGATAGATTATTGCTTTCAAAAAATAGATCAGGGCGCCTGGGTGGCTCAGTTGGTTAAGGAACTGCCTTCAGCTCGGGTTATGATCCTGGAGTCCCAGGATCAAGTCCTGCATTGGGCTCCCAGCTCCACGGGGAGTCTGCTTCTCCCTCTGACCTTCTCCCTCTCATGCTGTCTCCCACTGTTTCTCTCTCTCAAATAAATAAATACAAATCTTTAAAAAATGAAATAAATAAAATAAATAAAATATTAGATCAGAGTCTTTTTTTTTTCTTAAAGATTTTATTTATTTATTTGACAGAGAGAGATCACAACTAGGCAGAGAGGCAGGCAGAGAGAGAGGGAAGCAGGCTCTCCGCAGAGCAGAGAGCCCGATGCGGGGCTCGATCCCAAGACCCTGGGATCATGACCTGAGCCGAAGGCAGAGGCTTTAACCCACTGAGCCACCCAGGCGCCCCAAGATCAGAGTCTTATATAACTAAATTAATAATGCACATTTTTGTTGACACCTTTTTCTTTTTTAGGGTAATTTGTACTATAAAGATGTGCACCTCATGCCTCAGCCTTGAAAGCCATCTCATAATTCTTTTACCTGTTTATCTGCCTTTTCTTCATCATGCTCTTCGGATGCCCAGCATATTCTAGATTTCTCTCCTGAAGACCTCTCTTTGCTTATACTCTTTCACTCAGAAAGCTGAGGATATCCATTTTCCATCTCCTCAGATTGTTACCTTGAAATCTTTAGATTTACATGAGTTGGGAACTGTGCTTTTACCTGTTAGTTAATGTTAGTTAAACATGAGTGTGAAGGGGAGACTTTCTAGCTCAGTGCTATCAGTCATGCCCACTTCTGTATCTTCAGCTTCTCCCTCTATGTGCTCACTCTTCTTGCTTGCCTTCCTCCCCACCTAAGTGTATCCTCCTCACTGCTTTCCTTCTCTCCTCTCATGTCTCAGTTCACTGATGGAGTTTCAGTATCTTCACTACCTCAACTCTTGGTCACCTGCTTCTCAGTCCCCCACAATGTGGGGTCATTCTCACTGATGCAGGCTGGCTGGGTCTGAGGACCCAGAGGGGTTCCTGTAGGACCAGCCAACAGAGTCCTTGGGTTTGAGCAGGATCAAAGTCAAACGCAAGCCAAAAGGAAATGAGAGCAGAGCTTATTGAAGATACAGAGACAGTAGATACAGACAGAGCATCTGGGAGACTTGAAAAGGAAAGGAGAGTGAATCTCATCTTTGCTTGGGGCCTGGGATTTTTATTGAGGATGGTGGTCTGGTGTATGTGCCCTCTCAGGCATCCAGGAACTAGTCAGACAAGGAGTGCTCAGGTGTCCTGTGTAAGTCCCTTATGCGCTGGAACTAGGGGTCTTGGTGTCAAGGTGTCTGGAGTCAGTGGTCTTGGAAAACTTACATGATGGCCCCACCCGGTCATTCCTTAGGTGTTGTCTGTTGTGCTGAAAGAATCTGAAGAAGTCATTAAGTGCTTGACCTTTACAAGGAGGATATACAGCATGTGTAAGGGTGGGGGTGTAGATATCAGCAAGAAGAGAAGCAGGAAAAGGACCAAAAAAAGCAGTTTTTCATGAGGTCCCTTTGGTTTCCCTGTGTCATCACCACTCCATTGGAATCATTCTCACTAAAGTCACAAAGGAGAGAATTATCTGTGGCGCTGTGCACTCATCAGTCCATGTTCCTTGGCCTCCCTGCAGCATTTGATATTGTCTCCTCTAGAAGCTCTTTGTTTTCCTTGACTTTTGTGACACTCCTCTCTTGCTTCTCCTCTTTCCTTTTCATTGTTCCTTCTCAACATCGCTTGCTGGCCTCTCTTTGCCTGCCCGCTCTTTAAATGTTGGTATTTTTCTTGTCCCTTTTCCCTCTCTTCGTACTTTATGGGCAACTTTATCCATACCCATAACCTATTGCTTTAACTTGTATATTAAAGATTGTAATTCTGCTTTTCCACTCAGACCTAAATTCCAATCCCATATTTTTAGATGTTTATTAGACATCTCCCCTTGGATGACCCATAAGTACCACACACCCAAGATGTCTTAAAAAAATACTGTGCTTTCTCTTACTTCTTTTATCTTCTTTATCCCAACTACTCGTTCTACCTTCTATCTTCAGGCCAGAGCCTAGTATCAATATTAACTGCTTCTTCTTCAGTCCCCTTCATCTTATATCTAGTCAGTATCTAATTCCTATGTATTTGACTTTGTTAATACTATCTTTGAAGATAATATAATTTTGTTCTGATAATAAAAATACCAATTCACTGCACATATTCAGAATATAGAGAAGAGGTATTATTTTTTAAAAATCTGTAATCTTATCCCCTCTGTAATCTTCTTATCATCCAGAGATAACTATTAATATTTTGGTGTATATCACTATGCATATGTGCACATGTAAGTCTTTATATGCCTTAAAATGTGTGTATCTATATCTTTTTAAAAAAATAAAAATGGAATTTTATTCAACATAACGACTATTTTTTAAATTTAGCAATGGATTACATACACCTTTTGCATATCTATAAAAAAAAAATATTTCCTTTCTTCTGCCCTTGCCTTTAGTTTGAGTCCTCATCATCTGTTACCTGGTCTGTGCAGTTGCGTCCTAATTTTCTTCTGCTGTTAGCCTTCCCTGCCTCCACTGGCAGCTATTCCTGTACAGATTCTCAGCATAATCATTCTAAAATGCAAATTTTGGGCAAAGAATATGAATCAATGATTCACAGAGAGGAAACAAAGCTACACATAAACATATGGAGAAGGTGAAGAAATATAGAAACATTTCCCAGCAAAATTAACATCATTTTTAGAATGATAGTAAAATTTTTCTAAAGAGTGAGATATATCAAAACACTTACTAAAACCAGTTTATCCTAAGGAATATTAAGGATATACACAAAGACCCTGCTATGGTGGTGTTTATTACAATGTTTATTTTTCTCAGAAAAAATGGAAATAACTTAAACGTATGTCTTGATCCCAAGAGATGATGGAATTAAGTGACTAACAAATTTGGTTAAAAGTTATTCACGGGGGTGGAGCGGGCACCTGGGTGGCTCAGTGGGTTAAAGCCTCTGCCTTCGGCTCAGGTCATGATCTCAGGGTCCTGGGATTGGCCCCGCATCGGGCTCCCTGCTCGGCGGGGCGCCTGCTTCCCCCTCTCTCTCTCTGCCTGCCTCTCTGCCTACTTGTGATCTTTTTCTGTCAAATAAATAAATAAAAATCTTAAAAAAAAAAAAGTTATTCACAGGGGTGCCTCTGTGGTACAGTTGGTTGGGCGTCCAACTCTTGGTTTCAGATCAGATTGTGATCTCAGGGTCATGAGATTGAGCCCAGCGTTGGGCTCCACACTCAGTGGGGAGTCTGCTTGGGATTCTCTCTCCTTCTCCCTCTGCCCTTCACTTCTGCATGCCTTCTTTCTCTCTCTGTCTCTCTCTCAAATAAATAAATCTTTAAACAAATTTTTAATTAAAAAAATAAAAGCTATTCACAACACAGTATTATTTAAGACTATGTATATACAACATGTTTAGAATGCTAATGGTATTTTCTTCAAGTTATTTACACTTCTGATTTTTCTATTTTTCTTGTGTAGTGTCTAATAAGAAAGATAAGCCAAACATTGTTTAAAAAGAAGTCTAAAAAATATATTCTCCTGTATTGCTAACAGCAATATAAATTATAGAACCCTTTTAGAAAGGTTTTGGCGGTGTCTGTTCAGAGCCATAAAAATATCTGTAGTCACTGATGCAATAATTCCCTTCCTGGGACTTTATCCTAGGGAAAAATATCTAAAATACAGGAAGGAAGTGTTTACAAAAAGCTTTACTTGGAACATTTTAATGTGAAGAATTATACACCTTTTGTCTTTGAAAATTATATCTTGTTCAGATTCCCAAGGCTGAATCAAGAAACAGAAATAAATACAAAATTTCAATGTAGGGAAGTTGTTAGATGTGTTATGGCTTATCCCCTACAGCCATTAAGAGTAATGACTATGAAGATGCACATTCCATGGGAAAACATTATGATATTTTAATAGATAAAATTAAATACAAAATTCTTTGTACAACAAAATTACAATTTACAAGGATAAAATATAGTAACCTGGAAATTGGGATTTTGAGTAATTTTAAAAACTCCTTTTCAAAACTTTTTATGGTATAATTTTAAAATAAAAGTTCTTCCTGAACTTACATAATATTTGATCTATAAATCCTGCAGTGACCGCTTCCCTTCCTCATTGCCTATAGAGTAAAACCTTCACCTACTTCTGCCTCATATTCTGTGCTCAGTCTATGCTAGTTGCCAAAGCCTAAATATCGGTACAAAAACAAAAATCAAAAATAACTGCAACAAAGAAAAATCTTTAAAGTTATGTTTTAGTAAGTTGCATTTATACATCATTTTGGTCTACCAAGTGGAGAGAAAGGATACAGATAATATATATGTGACTAGTAAATTATATGCGTGGTTCAACTCTATTAAAAAGGCCAGATTGCTAAGTATCACTTAAGAGGCTAGAAGGATATTTATGGAAATCCTTTCTCTGGCCCTTCTCCCATTCCCCTCCAGTCTTTTTCTTTGAATGTGCTGTCTGATGGTGTCTAATAAGTCTGTGAAAGTAGAGGCAGTAAACAGGAAGTTATACCCTAGGACAAAAAAAGAAAAAAGACACACATAAAAGGGGGCTTTGTAAAGTATAACAAGAGAAGCCAGAAACATCTCAGTGAACTCTACTAAAGGAATATTTTGTGAGAGGAATAGTCAGCAGTCAGATCAATAAGAAAAGATTGTCTCCAAAGCAGGTGGAATTATTCTTTGGAGGTTGTCAGGAAACCATGAAGTTATAGATTTTCCAGGGTCTAAACTCAATTACTTTCAAAAATTCAATTGTATAGCAACTTAGATTAAGTCATTTCTTAACATTATGCCTTATTATTTTCTCCTCCTGAATATCTTACTAGGTGTATGTGGTTGCTATGAATATTAAGAAGGAAGCAGAGTCAAAGCCAAAAAGAGCAATGAAAAGTACTGATGATGATGATGATGATTATGGTACCATAGATGAACTACCACCAGATAGTTTAATAACACTTGTGCAGCCCGAACTGCCAACACTCAGTCGCCTGTGGTTGGCAGCATTAAAAGACTATGCACTTTTGACTCTGCCGGCTGAGTTTGCTAGTCAGCTCCCCCCCGATGGTAAGTACTACATTCAGAGTTTTGCCTTTATGGAGCCTAGAGTAGTAATTAAACAAAATGTAGTTGGTGGAAGCTAGCAACAATAATAATCAATAATATTATAGTGTAACTTACCCACCTTGAATTTATAAAGAGAGTAAAACCCCTTAAATTTAATTAATTATTAATAATGTAGTAATCTAGTTTAAGATGTGGCAATGACATTTTAAATTTCTGTAGACTTAAACGTGGCACTCTGTCACTTAGGGCATGTTGTCCATAATTCAAATGCAGCATTAAGCTCCATTTGTTAACCCAAGCAAAAAGTTCTCACTGTCACAGTAATAATTGTATGAGCTAGAGTGCTCTAAATAACCAGGCGTAACAAGTCATTATGCGTAACTATGATGAAGTTGATTTCTGGGCTGGTCAATGTATGCAGGGATGGATGGGGGAGTCCTCAGTTTGGTAGTGAAAACAGGAGTTAAGGAAGAAAGGCAGAGGAAGGAGGAGGAAGAGACAGAGTTCCCTGGCTGGGGCAGGAAGAGAAGGTGACCAGGGTTTTCGGGAGTCTCTGGCAACAGTGAAGAGGAAGCCTGTGACCACAGGGTAGAGAAAGGTGGAGGATCCCCGGTGGCATCTGCAGTAGCGGAGAAAAAGCTGGAAACCCTAGCCCTGGTGAGGAAGGCACAGGCCCTCCAGTTCTGCAGCTGCAGGAAAGACTCACTTTTGGTGGCTTTGTAATAAAGAGAATCTCTTTGGCCAGATTGCTCTTTAGTATGTGCTATGATCTTTAGTATGTGCTGAATTTTGTGTCCCCTCCAAATTCGTGGGTTGAAAATCTAATCCCCATTGTGATTAGCATCAGGAAGCAGGGCCTTTGGGAAGTGCTTGGGTCAGGAGGTGAAACCCTCTGCAATGGGATTCGTACCCTTAGAGGAAAGACCCCACCCACACTGTTCCCTGGCTCCTTCCACCATGTAAAAATACAGCTATGAGTCAGAGACATGGCCCTTACCTGAGCGTGGAGGCAGCCTGATCTCAGACTTCCACCCCTCCAGCACTGTGAGAAATAAATGTCTGCTGTTTAATAGGCCACCCAGTCTGTGGTATTTTGTTATAGCAGCCCAAATGGACTAAGACAGTAAGTAATGAGGATTTTTAAGTTAGTCGTTGATGAATGGTTGACCACTTTCAATAAAAGTAATGGCTTCGATTGGCCTGTTTTACAGGTGGAGCATTTTATACTCCCGAGACCATTGATACAGCTAGACTTCACTACCGGAATTCGTGGGCCCCGATTTTGCACGCAGTGGCACTTTGGTTAAATAGCACAGGATTTACATGTCCAGAGTCTGCAGAAGCAGCAGCAATGCCTGGCTTACAGAAACGTGCTACGCCCGTCAATTTAAACCAGGCATCGGGAGCAATGCCTGGTGCTAAATCTCTGCCAGAAATTAACAAAGACAGAATGCATCTGATTTTAGGTAGGTGTGAACATTGACGTATTTCAAGATGTGTCACTTCTGAAATTCATATCTGTAGGGAAGAAAAAATTTCCTTCTATCCTTTTAGGTTGTGTGGCTGGCCTAAGAATTAAATTGACATAAGACAGATTAACAGGAGAAAAGCATACGGATTTAGTATTTTCAATCTAAAGTAGCCATTAGGCCCAAAAACTATGCCATTTTACACAAAGAACAATAAATTGTGGGGATGTGACCAGACAAAGGGGGTTTGGGCTGGGGGCAATAAATTGTGGGACAGGGATTAGGAAATATATGGGGGAAACTAATTTTAGTAGGTTTGTTTGTACAAGTCTGTTTCAACATTGACTCCCAGTCTTCTCTTCCTGATACGGAGAGAGCACCTTTCTCACAAGAAATGTTGACTTGTTTTTAGGTGGAAAGGGGTCAGAGAACCCTTACTGCATCTGCTGTTCATCAGGTACCTTCAGCTGAAAGTAATCAATATGTCAAAGTGGCATATTTTGGTGTGGCATGTTCTGAACTCCTTCAGATGTTTCATTTTAATGCTATAGAAAAGTTTTATATACCACAGTCCAGAGAAGGAATAAAAAGGAGAGGATTTTTTAAGCACATGTTCTAAATTGTTAACTGAATTTTTAATAGAAAAAGTTAATTATTAAAAACTATTCTAAAAATTTTAGCTGCTGTGTTCACTCACAGAGCAATAGTAAATAATTTTCAAGAAAAAAACTACATTTTTCTTTTTCAATGGCAGATTTTCTTTTTACTTGACACTTAACAAATTGTCTATGAGGAAATAATAAAATGCAAAGTTAAAGCAAATTTGAATAAATCTCAATTTATAATTGCTTTATAGATGCTCTTTTAATATTAATATATTATAGATTCTAATGAGGCTCTTAAGCAGTTTTATATTTTTGGGAGGGAGGAAGAACACAGTTGGTAAGGTGAAATTATAGAACTTGTCAGTAGATCTCATACATGAAAATATGAAAGACTTATAAAATAATGACCTTACCCTTATGCAAATTAAGAATAATTGTTATCCATGATATCCATTATGTCTCCGTAGCTTGCCACTAAAAAATCCTTGTAGACATGAAAACTGTTTGACAACCATTTAATGAGAAGTAATTTTATAATTTACATAAGTTTATTTTTAATGTATTATTTTTTTAATTCCTAAAAATAAAAAATTGAGTATCTTCTTAACTCCATGACCTTGGAACTGCCTCTCTCCCCCAACCTTCAACTTGATTATTAACCTAATTGCAAAGCTACAATCTGTGTTATAAAGTTTTGCAGCTGCGTTTGGTAAGCATTTGACTCTACTTTAAGGTAGCATTAAATAGGTGTTAAAGTAATCTGTAAAAGAATAGAGGAAGAATAGAGAAAAAATCTGATGTCAGAGCAACAAAGTGTTTTATAGTGACAAACGTGTGTTTTTATTATGTACGTCGCAGGTGTGAGCATACAGTTCCTTTGTTCCCCCAGACCTGAGGAGCCTATTGAACATGTCACAGCATGTCTACAGGCCTTACACACCTTGCTCGATTCTCCTTATGCCCGAGTCCATATTGCAGAAGATCAGGTACAGTATATTTCTATAACAGATAATAAATTATACACTTTGTTTTCATACTATTTGTCTTAAGATAATTTTCTCCTGTATGAAATAAATATATAATAAGTATTTAGAATTTTGACTTTATCGTGAATGTTGGATGACACGGCACTGCCAGCATAGAAATAGTCAGTGTATCTTCTTAGATGTGTTTATCGGTAATCAAGTAAAACTAAAAATTAAGGGATGCCTTCAAACCCAGCTAATGATTCTATTGATAAAGGCCTGAAGTAATTTATAAGGCTGTTAAATAAATTATACTACTTTTAAATGTTTGATAATGTTTTATCTCTCATTTAATGAATTTTTTTTGCACTGGCTCAACTATTCATTAACAATTTAATGAATTGCTTTTTCTAATGTACATATGTAATTTAAGAGGACTTTATTCATGTTATAGAACCAAGCTACTGGTGGATTTGTCATTCTTTTTAATTAGAAATTCTTTTCTTTTCATAAGAACCATCTTTTTGGTCACCATCACACCTACAAGGTGGGGTAACTTTCCATAAAACACAGACAGATAAAGAAAGTTGAGAGCATTCATTCTATCAGATTAGTTGTGCACATGACGCTGACCAAAACCAAAATAAAACAAAGCATATGCTTTGTGATTACAAGATTCACTCACTGATGAACTCTTCTTGTACCCCAGCCTTGCAATCTGAAGCTGTTCCTCAGCTAAACTACAGCTTACTGCAAGAAACTTGTGGTTTTTATAAAATTTAAAACTTAATCTGTGAATGAAGAGAGAATACTATGTTTACACTCGCTCATTTTTTTTTAACATAATACATCCCACACCCAACTACCTAGCTTTTTTTTTGGACCAGTAATGTTTTGTTTATCCAAGCACTGCTTTACAACTGAATGGATTCTATTTTTTTTCCTGAGTTGGATCCTATAATTTTAAAATCATCAGTATTATATTCATTTACCCAACAACTTTCACTCTGTGCCTGTCCTGCATCAGGCACGGTTTGAGACTATAGATACCAAAAGTACAGGTACTTTTGATACAGGTACTCCTGATCCAGATACAGGTAGATCAGGATGCTATGACAAATGCTGAGCTAGTAAACGTATGTAAAGTCTGATGACAATAGAGGGAAGGAGCCCTGACATCAAGGAAAGTAAGAAATGGCTTCTCAGTGGAGATGAGGGTTGGATTAAATCTGAAAAGAGAAATTAGTGAGGCAGCACAAGAGGGATGGGTTTTCCTCTCTGGGAGAAAAGCAAATCCAAAGACAAGGAGGCGTGAGAGAACGTGACAAGTTCAAGGACACTACTGTCATTTACTACAGCTGAGACAAATAGAGCATGTGAGAGTTGTTAGGAGATGAGGCTGCGCGACAGGTAAAAAGCCAAACCATGAAGATTCCTGTATGGCCTGTGAAAGAGTCTAAAAATCTGTCTTAAAAGTGATAGGAAATCATTAAAAATGTTAAAATAGAGGAATGACCTGATTAAACTTGTATTTCAGAACATGGTATATATATAGAATTTGATCACCTTTATTGACTTTGTGAAATTGGTCTATAGGACATGATAAGGGAGGCAGGAGGGCCAGTTAAGAAGTTCTTTGAATTTTATTTCTAGAGAAATAGTGAGTTACACTGGCCTAGGAAAACTGAATAAAGGAAGAAAAAAGAGGGCTGGGACTGGAACCTGAGGGTATATTACAAACAGCAAATAAGGATGGAGATGAGGGAAATAAGGAGACTACTAGAGAGGTAGGAAGAGAACTAAGAGAGAACAGAGTTACAAGGGCAGGGGAGAGTTTCACGGATAGACAACAGTCTCAAAAGAACCAGAATCCAGTATATGAAGATAGAAGAGGATCCAGGGAAGGTTACTAGCGATCTCAGACGGAGCATTCTCTTAGTTGGAAGAGTGAGGGGTGAATGTGGGGTGAAGGAAGGAAGCCTCTGGGCTGGGACCAGAGGAAGCACAATAGAGATACAGGACATGGGGACAGAGAAGGTTCTGAGAGGATTTGGGGGTGGGGGGGCGGAATAAACAGGAAAGACCTGAGTGTTTTCCTTACACTGGGAAAGGAACCGACCTAGACAGAGAAACTGAAGACATGTGGAATGCAATCAAGGTCCTTGAAGGATCCCTGGGAGGTCAGGTAAGATAGGACAGGAAGCAAATAAGGAAAGATGAATCAGCCTTGGGTGGAATCTAGACACTTGATCTTAAGGAGAGAGGTAAAGGTAGGTTTGGTTATAGTTAAGTTTTTTTCTTCCTCTTTAAAATTTGAGACAGGTTCATTGGATGGGTTTGATGTGGATGATTGTAAGAGGCTTAAAGTGAGGGACGCCTGGGTGGCTCAGTTGGTTAAGCAGCTGCCTTCGGCTCAGGTCATGATCCCAGGGTCCTGGGAACGAGTCCCACATCGGGCTCCTTGCTCGGCAGGGAGCCTGCTTCTCCCTCTGCCTCTGCCTGACACTCTGCCTGTGCGCCCACATGCTCTCTCTCTCTCTCCCTCTCTCTAACAAATGAATAAAATCTTTAAAAAAAAAAAAAAAAAGAGGCTTAAAGTGAGTGGTGAAAGTTTGTAATAGTTGCTGAGATGAATGGGAGAGGGGCTTACGGGAAGTACCTGGTATCCACAGTAATTTGTTGACTGAAAATTTGTTGGGATAGAATATGACCATTTCTCAAGACTGTTAGATTGTTCTTACTTGTTACAGAGTCATATATATTAATTTTAGTTACCAAATTTATTTATTTTTACATGCATATTTTCTTAGATTGTAATATAATTTTGTCCTTTGAAATTAAGATTAATTAAATTTACCTGTATTAATTTATACTAGCTGATTGGTGTTGAGTTGCTAAGTGTTCTGCACCGCCTCCTATTGACCTGGAACCCACCCTCTGTTCAGCTGCTGGTCACTGGGGTCGTACAACAGATAGTAAGAGCTGCTCAGGATTATCTGCAAGAAAAAAGAAACACTCTAAGTAAGCACTGGAAATTATGCTAATTTGGAAGTAGATCTTGTTTGTACTCTAACGTTTTAAGTATCAGTGCCAGGAAGTTTTTAATTAAAAGTGTAGTCATAGATGTATAAGATTGGCAATTGATTTTGCTTTCATTGGGAAAAACCGAATGAGGGGCACCGGAGTGGTGTACTCAGCTAAGCATCTGACTCTTGGTTTCAGCTCAGGTCATGATCTCAGGGTCATGGGATCAAACCCTATGTCAGGCTCCAATCTCTGCTTGAGATTCTCTCTCTCTCCCTCTGCCCCTCCCGCTTGTGCTCTCTCTCTCAAATAAATAAATCAATCTTAAAAAAAAAAAAGAAGAAGAAGGAAGGAAGGAACCAAATGAAATTGCTGGTAGTCAACTATTTTTCACCTTCAAAAGTGTCAATCTCACATGGTTCAACCTAACATATATGTTCCTCATAATATGAAATACATTCCTAATAAAAATACCCAATAAAAATTTTTGAAGTAAGAAATGGATTGTCCTTTACTTTTAGAGAGAGGCCAGTAAACAGAATTATAGCAAGGCAGAGAATTATTGTGAGAAAGCCATGTGTTGCCAGTTAGACATTCAGTTCTAAGTTCCTTTAAAAGAATTTCTTAGGGGCACCTGGGTGGCTCAGTGGGTTAAAGCCTCTGCCTTCGGCTCAGGTCTCCATCCCAGGGTCATAGGATCGAGCCCCGCATAGGGCTCTCTGCTCAGCAGGGAGTCTGCTTCCTCCTCTCTCTCTCTCTGCCTGCCTCTCTGCCTACTTGTGATCTCTGTCTGTCAAATAAATAAATAAATAAAAAGAATTTCTCAAATATGCTTACTATATAGTTTTATCTACTCTGTGCCATAATTTTTTTTCTGGAAATTTTACCAAATTTTCTTTCATCCAAGATGAAGATGATGTGGAAAAAGAGTCATGTCTTATAGTTGGAGAAGGCGGTGACAGTGGAGGTCTTGTTCCTGGAAAATCTCTTGTGTTTGCAACTATGGAGCTGTTGATGTTCATTTTAGTACGTCATATGCCACATCTCAGTACCAAGATGTCGGATTCACCCAGTCACATAGCCACCAAAACTCGACTGTCAGAAGAAAGTGCTCGTTTGGTGGCAGCCACAGTTACCATACTCTCTGACTTACCGTCCCTTTGTTCGCCTGCTGGTACAGTATTAATCAATGTTTGGAAATGCATTCTATTACAGTAGACAAAGATGAGCTTGCCTTTGATTTTAAGTGCTATTATAACTTATCTTCTTCTTTAGTCTCAAGTATGGAAGGAGAAGTTAGTCTTTTATGGTGTCTTAACCTTTAGGAGCCTATAAAGATTAAGGATTCAAAAAACCAAAACTTGAGATGTTCTTCAGATACATTTCAGACAAACTTCACAAAGGAGATACAACCACAGCTTGAGGCAAGGCACTGGACATTAGCAGACAGACATATGGTGGCGTAACCAAACCTGTTAGTTTCTGATCAGTTTGCCACTCTTGAGTAACTGACCAACCATAAAAACGTCACATGAGTATGATCACCAACTCTTAGGAGGAACTAAAGAAATTATAGCTACAAAGATGATAGTTGTCTGCAGATATCTGAAAAGTACTGGATGGAAATGTAGACTTTCCCTCTATTTATCTGGAAGAGAGAAATAGTATAAGGAGTATAAAGGTAAATTTCAACACAAGCCTATAGATGTGAAAATAATGAGTTCTCTGTTGCTGGAGCTTTGCAGGCCAAGCACAATGGCAGCCTGAGAAAGTGTTGAGCATCTTTCGTGAGGTGGGAGGTTGGATTCAATGCCCTTAAAGTTCTTTCAGCTACAAATTCCAGGATTTTTTCGTTTCTTCTTTGCTTACCCATATAGTCCTTTCTTCACTTGTCCCCACTTGGTTAAGGCTGACTTGAGTACACTGAAGATTGATTACATGTCTTAGAATTGCTACCAGATTCATCAAATTGCTCAGATAATTATCAAAGTATATATGGTAGTGCTTCCCTTCTGTTTTTCTATCTTCTTTTCTCATTTTCATTTGAAAGGCACAACATATTAAATAGAAATATTAGAAATAATAAAAAACGAGGCTACTTGGAAAAAGAAAAGAAATATTCTGTCTTCTTTAAAATAACTTGCTACTTTCTCACTTTCTTTTCCAAACATTGAATTATAGTAATAGTAATGCAGTAAATTTTGCATTAACAACAAGGGAAAAAATAGTATTAAACCAGAATCAATTGTAAAAGCAATTGAAAGAACTGTAATAAGCGAACTGAGTAGTTATGAGGTATCTGATTTGTTTTCACTTCAGGGTGTATGACAATCCTGCCCACGATTCTATTTTTAATTGCAAGAATATTGAAAGACACAGCGATAAAGTCTGCAGATAATCAGGTTCCTCTGCCAGTCAGTGCAGCACTTCAAGGAATTAAAAGCATCGTGACACTCTCAATGGCCAAGACTGAGGACACTCAGAAACAGTGGACAGCTCTAATTCGCAGCACTCTCGCATGCATCCTGGAATATTCTCAACCAGGTAACCTAATCAGGGCTTCAAACCCATAATCTATCTGTTTGTCAATAACTAATTGAATGAGCTTGTCCAAAAAGTGCTTTATAACACCAAATCAACACAGAGAGGTGGTGTGTGTGTGTGTGTGTGTGTGTGTGTGTGTTTGTTTTAGTCACACCTTGCAGATAGGAACTTTAGTATCCCTTTCTGGGTATTTTGTCTCAGCACTTACATACATGTTGGATATATGTAAAAAAGAGACAAAATTTCTGTCCAAAAAAGGACAGAAAATTTCAGAAAATATACTCAGAATCAAATTGATATGTGTTAATATATTTGTTACATATGTTTTCTTTTTAATAAAAATAATAAGATAGGAAAGTTGAAGTATCTTTCACCACCCCCAGCTTATCCTCAAATGAAACCAGTCTTGATTTTGATGTTTCATTCCAGAAATACTTATATATGTAAATAAATTACTTTCTGTATTAATAAATACAGGCATATATTAATAAATATTAAAAATACACATATATGTTAATTAAATGTATATATGAATTCTATATCAACTGAGATAAATAGCCATGAGCCATATATATTTATTTCTTTTGTGTTTTTATTTATTTATTATTTTTAAGATTTTACTTATTTATTTGACACACAGAAGAGAGCACAAGCAGAGGGAGAAGCAGGCTCCCCACTGAACAGAGAGCCTGATATGGGACTTGATCTGAGGACCCTGGGATCATGACCCGAGCTGAAGCAGACACTTAACTGACTAAGCTACCCAGGCATCCCTCTTTTGTGTTTTTAAATTTACACAACTAATGTCAGAGTATATCATTGTACCTGCACATTCTCACTTAAGAATAAGGTTTTTTGAGCTATTAATGTGTACATATAAAACCCACATGTTTCCTTTTAACCTCTGTGTTGTTTCCATCACATGAATTTTTCAGTTACTCATTCCCTTCTCAATTGATATTTCTGCTATTTCTGACTTTTTCCCCATTATAAAAATTGCTGCCGTGAAAATCCTTATAAATTCTTCATACATTTATGCCATGAGATTTTCTGGGTACCCCTAGAAGCTGAATTGATGGCATATTTTAATTTTAATTTTATCAGACATGGCCAAATTACTCTCCAAAGTAGCCATATGAATTTACACATCCACCAGCAGTGTATGATAATCTCTACTTTTCCACATCCTCACCAATACTTGGTATTTCAGACTTTAGGTTCTGGTCAGATTTCTTCTGGTCTTTTAAATTTTGCTCTCTGATGGGTAAGATGTACTATCTTACTGTTTTAATTTGCATTTCTCATTTTCCTAATGAGTATAAGCATTTTTCATGCTTGTGTTCAAATTTGGGGGAAATGCTTTTTCACATTTTTGTCCATTTTTCTTCTGTGTTTGACTTTTTCTTTCATTGTATTTCCATTTTAAAGAAAATGTCAGAGGACTGAAGACAAAGAATAATAATTAAAGACTTGCCATGTCACCTATCACCTATTAAAACATGTCTATTCTTAAGACTGTGGAGTAGGGGGGTGCCTGGGTGGCTCAGTGGGTTAAGCCGCTGCCTTCGGCTCAGGTCATGATCCCAGGTCCTGGGTTCAAGCCCCGCATCGGGCTTTCTGCTCAGCAGGGAGCCTGCTTCCTCCTCTCTCTCTGCCTGCCTCTCTGCCTGCTTGTGATTTCTCTCTGTCAAATAAATAAATAAAATCTTAAAAAAAAAAAAAAAAGACTGTGGAGTAGGTCCATGAATCAAGAGATAGGGCAACGAAACACACAAATTACTTAAAACAGACATTCATCTACATGAGAATATAATACATGATAAGAGCACATTCATTATTCCTCAAATGGTTTTGTCAGCTGTTTGAGATACCAATTCCAGTTAGGTCCTCACCTTCTATCATGACCCAAAATAAATACCAGAGAAATTGAAGTGGTAATGTATAGTTTTAAAAATAGTTAAAGAAAATATATGTAAAATTTTTATGTAAGAATGGCAAAGGAGTATGTAAGTGTAAGAGTGGAAAATATCACATGGGAAAACTATCAATGTATTAGGCTATATAGAAATTAACTTCTACCTGTCAAAACATCTTACATTAAAAAGTAGCTGAAAAAAAAATAGCTGAAAAATTGACAATAGTATTTATGTCAGTGTTAGTATCAATAATGCACAAATAACACCCAATAGAAGAAAGAGGAAAAGAAAGAACACACGTTAGTAAAAAGGAGATAGAGGTGACCACCACACATATAAAAAAGTCAGCCACATTATTATGTAAGCAAAAATATAAAAACAAAAGCAACGTAATAGAAAATTTTTTCTTACAAAATTGATGTTTTTTCTTTTAATGTGACTGTACAGCTGGAATTGGTACCAAGAGAACATTTTCATACTTTGCTGAAGGGAGTTTAAAAATGGTTTAAACTTTCAGGGAATCAGTTCTACAGAATGTACAAGGAGCCTTGAAGGATTCATAATGTTCAAGGTTATCTATCACAGTCTATTTTATAATAATGAAAATATGTGATAAATATAAGTACCTGGCAGTGGTAAAAATTATTAAGTATATGACTGTATATTAATTTGGGTTATAAATCCATTATACTGATTTAAAATCATATTTATAAATAGCTATGTATTAAAAAAAAAAAAAACTACCCCAGACCAGAAGAAATTCGACCAGAACCTAAAAATTAAACTGTCACAGCGCCTGGATGGCTTAGTCTGTTGAGCATCCAACTCTTGGTTTGGCCCATGTCCTGAGCTCAGGATCCTGAAATGGAGCCCTGCATCAGACTCCATACTCAGCATGGAGTCTGTTTGAGATCCTTTCCCTTCCTCTCCCTCCCCCTCTACTCCTTCTTGCCCCCTGCACTTGCTCTCTCCTTTTCCTTTCTCTCTCAAATAAATAAATAAATAAATAAATTTTATTTCTAATTTCTTTAGAAATTAAACTGTCACTGGATAGTAGAATTACAAGTTTTATTTTTTTCCCTAGACTGTTTTTATATTGTTAAGCAATGACCATGTGTTACTTTTATTATTTGAATTTTTTTAATACTAATTATTTGGAAGAGAAAACTTTAGTTTTATTAATTCTACTGAAACTATTTCAGCTTTATCTTGAGTTAATGTTTTGCTTTTTAAAGTAGGTTTTTAACAAACTAAAGAAATGTTTAAAAAAATGTTAAATGCCACATTTATATATGTATGTATATGTGTAAATAGGTAAATAGATACTAATAACAAAGAAATAGTTAAGAATTTGTTTAAGAATATAAATATTGTTTTAATTTTCATGAGGCAGTTCCAAAGTCAATAATCATACATTTTTCCAATTGTCAGTTATATGGGAAGGTTTTGATATTTTATCAGTCTTGTTCATTAATGTTAATTTAAAGGTATGGTAAAATTAACTTGCCTAAAATATTCTGTCCAGAACTGAATTCTCAGTAGACAACCAGTATGAAGTGGGAGTTAAGGCCACAGGTGTTATTTGTGTAATATTTGTAAGCAAGGCAAGTAGAATCCCTTGCTTTACAAGGAAAGTTTTATAATAAGGAATTTTTATTTAGGAAATCACATTTCCTAGTATGAAATCCGAGACTTCCATTTAGAAAAAATGTGCATGCGTATGTACATGAACACAGACATATGTATATAAATCTCCTTGAAGGTAGTGTGTACTCTTAAGATTGCTGCCATTTTTCTTCATTTTTAAAAAGTTTTCAATTTTGAAATAGATTTCAAACTTTTTAAAATGTGAACTACAGTATACCCTTCTAGATTCACCAACTGTTAACATTTTGTCACATTTTATTACTCTATAATCTGTATGTTATTGTTAATGTCATTGTTTATTTTGCTGAGCCCTTTGAGAATACACTGAAGTCATCATGACTCTGTACTACTAAATGCTTCAGAGATGTCCTATGAACAAGGACATTCTCTTACATAACCACAGAAGAATTATCAAATGTAGGCAATTTATAAAGCTTTTTTTTTTAATTTTATTTACTTATTTGACAAAGAGTGAGAGATCACAAATAGGCAGAGAGGCAGGCAGAGAGAGAGGAGGAAGCAGGCTCCCCGCCGAGCAGAGAGCCCGACACGGGGCTCGATCCCAGGACCCCGAGACCACAACCCGAGCTGAAGGCAGAGGCCCAACCCATTGAGCCACCCAGGAGCCCCAAATGTAGGCAATTTAACATCGATACAATGCTGTTACTGTTCAGACGCAAATTTTACCAATTGTCGTAATAATGACTTTAATAGAACTTTTTTTTTTACCCAGAATATAGTCCAGGATCATGCATACTTAGTTGTCTTAGTTGTTGTAATGATTTAGTCTTCTTTAGTCTGAGGCAGTATCTCAGCTTTTTTTTTAATCTTTCATGATATAAATGTCTTTTAAAAGTGCAGACATCTATTTTATAGATTGGTTTTCAATTTGGATTTTACTCTTACTTTACATGTTTAATAGTAGTTTTCTTTAGAATAAATGTAGATATTTCTTGTATTTCTAATTATATACTGTATTTCTGTTAGGTTGTATTTATTCCCAAATAAATGTTTTCAATAGAAGTTCTTTAAAATTATAAGAATACTGTCTTGAAGAAATTGTGCAAAATTTTTTGATTATGGTTGTATAAAATGTGCAGGTTTCATATTTATTGAATAGAAAGTTTCAAGAAAGTTTGCTCTGGATTTTTAAATTACTTGGAATATCTCATAATCAGTTAACTTTGTGGAAGGAAAGTATTTGGAAATTTTTGATCCATCTAAACTACAAAGAAGTTACATAACTTTTAAGTAACTTTATATTACTATGTTATCTTTCATTCAAATTTGCTTTCCCTTATAGAGTTCTTGTTAGGACTTATGCCTGAAATTTTTTCAGATAATATTGTACCTTCCAGAAAAACAAGGAAAAAAGGACTTCAATACAGGACTTTATGATAAAGTATCCCTTTTTCCTTAGTAGTAATTGATTTCTATTCATAAAGTTGTTTATGGATTGTATTAGATTGAGGCACACACTGCTATAAATGTCACAGTGGGGAGAGCGGGTTATTGTTCAAGATTGGAATTCCAAAATATGTTGGAAACAGCACATTGCTTTCCTTTTTCATGTATTTTAATATTATTCATGTATTTCAGAAGATTCCATGCCTATGCCTGATGAAGTGAGCATGCTAACAGCAATTGCACTCTTCCTGTGGTCTGCTAGTAGTGAAATAATAGGAGTCCAGTCATTACAGAATGGCTGCATGAACAGATTTAAAAATGCACTGAATTCATGTGACCCATGGGTAAGTTACACTTAAACAGAGAGGTAAACATTCCACTTTATCAGTAAAATTTCAGATCAATTCATTAAAATGGGTGAGGCATTATTTGAAAACCTAAATATTTGTTATATGGGTTTTCAGTAGAAAAGCTGGAAAAGATCACTCAGTTTAAGCACTAGGAGACACGTGTGTAAAAATTCTCCAGTATCTAAAATATTTGATTAACTCTGGCTTATAATGGTAGAGACTTTGCATGAGTCTATGGTTATTATCTTTCACTGTTTAATGACACCAAAAGCATTAAAGAATAAATTTATATTACATGTTTTGATGAACCTGTTGGAAGCCAGTTTTTCTAGAAAATAAGGTTTTTCGGCTTCACAATGTCAAAGTCTAAACTAATGATTCTCAAACCTGCTGCACATCAGAAAAAAAAAACCAGCTTAATAACATGATTCCTATATTCTGCCGCTGTCTTCCTAAATCATAAATCTCTATTTTGAAAACTTTGCCCAATATTATGTCCAGTAAGGTCTGGCAACTTCTCTTCTACCAAAGTGGTGAAACAGCTTTATTCCACTATTTATCCCATATAGTGATGGGCCTTCCTTTTATCTTTCCTTCCTTCCTTCCTTTTTTTAAAATTTTTATTTGGGGTTACTATGAAGTCCTTTTATGCTAAAGTGGAGCCAATGAGATTTTACTTTCTAGGCCTGGAAAAGTTAAATTGGCATAAGCAGTCATTTCCAGAGAATTCAAATGAATTTGAGTTGTCTAACTGGGGTATTTTTATAGCATTGTTTGACATCATTTAGATATTAGCCTTCCTTACTAAATATGTTAGGTTAAAATGGAAGGGACAATTTTCAAGCAAAGAAGAAATTAAAAACATAAATTGGAGTTCCTGGTTTATAGCTTCTACCACACTACAGAAAGAAATGAATTATATAAGCTTGATAATTTGGCAGTTAACCATATAAGGAGTATTTATTTAATTAATTTCTTTTCAGTTTTTTTTAGTTAGCTTATTGGAAGTTTCGTTATTCTAATTTTATTTCTATAAATAGAAAATGGTATTAATTCTTCCCACAGTTCTATTTTCATCATGCAGTATCACATCTTTTCAGCATATATTAAGTTGCAGTGTGATTGTACAGCAAATGAGAACTATCACACATGTTAATTAATAAAATTATTTTATTATATAGGTCCAAGCCAAGTGTTATCAGCTTCTCCTCTCAGTCTTCCAACATTCCAATCGTGCCCTTTCAACTCCGTATATCCATTCCTTGGCTCCAATAGTGGTTGAAAAGCTGAAAGCTGTTGAAAGAAACAGACCAGCCAGTAGCACAGAACTTTTAGCTGTTCAAGAAGGAATCAAAGTTCTGGAAACATTAGTTGCTCTTGGGGAAGAACAAAACAGTAAGTATTCTTATAAAAAGCTAGTAGTCCGAAATGAACTGTATTTTATATATATTTCATATATATATATCTTACTTGATATTAGACACAGGCCATTGCAACAATAAGTTTACTAAGTAGTGGTTACTATAGAAAGCTTAATATTTTGGTCATGCTGACATAATATATTGAGTTATTTATATTCATTTTTTTATGAGTAAGAAGTTAAATTACTGATGGCCTTTAAACACACTGATTTTTTTTTTCTAGGAATGTACTCTTTAAGAATTAGGAAAATGTGGATATTTAATAGGTTTATAAAAGTAATTTAGTATGGTGTTCATAATAGAAATACAGAAGCTTTATAACAAATAGAATCAGATTAGTATTAATACCAAACATCATTATTAAATACCTCCAATTTTTAAATTTAAAAATTATTTTTATTTAATGAAAAGTTACCAGATACGTCCATTTAATCAGAGACTTCCACAGCTTAATACCTACTCCTCTTTATTCCCTTGATTTCATCATAATCTAAAATTTGTTTTTAAAAAAATTACTTAATTGTTGCAGCAGAAAGACTATACTTTTTAAGCTAATACCTTATGATTGAACATTAGGTATTTCCAATTTTTCAAAATCATAACTGAGATGAGTATACTTGCACAGATATCTTTGCACACATTTTTTATTATAGCTATCAGATAAATTACTTAATGTGAAATTACTGAAAGGAATGTACATTTTAAAGACTTTTAATATATATTGCTAGATTACTCGCCAGATAACAATTACATCCATTTTTTTTTCTATTGTAAGTTTTTTCTTCTTCCCTTGAAAAAATTTTTACGGGAAATTGGAAAGGTAGTAGAGACTTTGAAAAGTTACTGTAAGAGCTTCACTATAAAACAACAATCCAGAGGTGCCTGGGTGGTATCTGACTCTTGGTTTTGGCTCCATTGGTGGTCTCGGGTCCTGAGATTGAACCCTGAGTCGGGCTCTATGCTTGGAGTCTGCTTGTCCCTCTCCCTCCCCCTCTACTGTTCCCCTCAACACACACACATGTGCATGCTCTCCCTCTCAAATGAGTAAATCTTTTAAAAATAATAATAATCCAGAACTATGATAGTGGAAAAGGAGAAATGCAGAGGTGATGAAGAAAAAAAAATTGATCTTACTTGGTGAGTGACTAGTTATAGGGAGCAAGAGAAAGAGAAGAGCCGAACAGGACTATGTTACGTGGAAGAAACATGGAAGCAGTGTCAGAATTGGAAAAGTCAGGAAGAAGGACTGTTTGGGAGTTGATAAGTTTAATTGAAATTAGATATTAATAGATTATTTGAATAGAAATGTTGTGACTGACATCATGGTCTATGTTTGTGGCCATGATGGCAAAAACCAAAGGTAAATGGTGGCCATCACATTATTTCATAAATGCTCATTCATTTATTCATTGATTTGACGTTACCTTCCTGACGAATGCCATCATATCCCCTTAATAGGACTCATTTACCTTTGGTTTTTGCATGTATTTGGCCTTATATTTATCTTAATTTTTTTTAATGCCCATTTTATTATACTTAAAAGTCTTCCTATAATACAAAACATCTGTTATCTCAGTGAAGCAATCTATTAAAAAAATGAAGAAACCAGGATAATGCTTATTGCTATTAAGATATGTCTGAGGTATATCTCACTAACACTTAAAATTATAATATATAGTTACGTAAAATATAGTAATGTAACTCCCAGAAGATAAATTTTCAGCTTTTAAATTTGTTTTATCACCCAACTTTCTTCACAACAGTTACAAATGCTAATTTTTTGTTTTTAACTTTATAGTATCCATTACAGAAATAGGCAATGAGTGTTTCTTCACCCAACATGACCAGGGTTATAAGCTAAAGACATTGGAATTATATTTGAATCTTAATTTTTTTTTTTTTTAAGATTTTATTTATTTATTTGACAGACAGAGATCACAAGTAGGCAGAGAGGCAGGCAGAGAGAGAGGAGGAAGCAGGCTCCCTGCTGAGCAGAAAGCCTGATGCGGGGCTTGATCCCAGGACCCTGGGACCATAACCTGAGCCGAAGGCAGAGGCTTTAACCCACTGAGCCACCCAGGCGCCCCTGAATCTTAATTCTTGTTCATCATCTTTATTCAATCTGTTACTCAAAACTTGTCCTATCTTTTTTTGAAACTTCTCTGGGATTCAGGAGAATCTTGGTTCCTATACTTGTACCTAATCATCTCAACTAAATAGCTCTAATAGTTTCCTAACAGATATTCCCCATCAATTTTACCTCTCCTTTGTTTAAGAATTTGAGTAGTGGGGCACCTGGGTGGCTCAATTGGATAAATGTCTGCCTTCAGCTCAGGTCGTGATCTAGGGTCCTGGGATTGAGCCCCACGTTGGGCTCTCAGCTTAGTTGGGAGTCTGCTTCTCCCTCTCTCCCTGCCCCTCTCCCGACTCATTGTTCTCTCTCTGGCGTGCCAGCTCTCTCTCAAATAAAAGAATCTTTAAAAAAAAAAAAAAAAAGAATTTTGAATAGTTTTCTCTTGCATTACTGCATCGAATCTGAACATCTTTGCACAGTTTTCCAAACTTTTTTTCTGCTTTCCAATGTGTATCCACTACCCTGACCAGTCCAATTTTCTCACATGGCTTATTTTAACCTCTGTACAGTCTTCAGTCTATTTTCACTCTCCTCAGGTATGTTTCTTCCTCGCATTTCTAATTACACAAACAGATTTAACCTGCATCAGATCTCATTTTTTTTAAGAAATGTTGCTCAATTACTCAGCCCACTCTCATCTTTCCCTTCATACAATTTCTTTGGCAGTTATAATCAACCTTATTCTATGGCCTTGTGGTTTTAAGATAATAACTAAAACTATAAAATCCTAAAGTATTCTTCCACTTTATGAGGCTTTTGAGGAACTCTATCTCAAATGTTCACTATAGGTTTTGTTTTTTTTTTTTTAAGATTTATTTATTTATTTATTTGACAGATCACAAGTAGGCAGAGAGGCAGGCAGAGAGAGAGAGAGAGGGAAGCAGGCTCCCTGTTGAGCAGAGAGCCTGACACGGGGGCTTGATCCCAGGATCCTGAGATCACGACCTGAGCCGAAGGCAGAGGCTTTAACCCATTGAGCCACCCAGGCGCCCCTTCACTATAGGTTTTTAGCATTTAGTTCTCTAATTGTTTGATGTGCTGGATACCCTTTTCAACTAGGCACTAACAGCTTTAGGTTGAAAGCTGTTGATGAATTATGTATTTCCTAAAATTCCTAGCACATTTCTGGATACTTGATGGGTACTTAAATAATTTATATTTTTTCCAGTTAATTAATTGTTAAAATCAAAACCTTGCTTTTCAACCTGATGTTGAAAACCTTGTCTGCTTTAGTATGCACAGTGTACTGAAGATAATTTCATATTTATTTGGTAATTCATTATTATATCTTCTATAGAAGTTCTTATTATACAGTACTGTTATAATTCTGTGTGAGGGAAATTGAGTTAAATCTAGCTAATTGGAGAATTCTTGGGACTTTTAAAATATCAGCTTGCTACCTTTCTTCTGAAACTTTGTCATGGAAGAATATCCAACTGATAAAAACTTCTGAGGGGTTTTCAAGGCAAAGGATGTTTGTGTTTGTTCATTCATTCAACAAGTAGTTATTGAGTGCCTGCTGCAAACCGGGTATGTTCTAGTCATGAAATAACTACACAAAGATCCCTGCCCTCATGGAGCTTATATCGTAGTGCAAAAACAGGGACAGTGAACATCCCCCCACCTTAGGTATATCTGTATCTATTTTATATATAAACATAAAATTTTGTATAGTTAATATCTATATATCTATATACATAATTTTATATAGAAGTGAAAGTGGATATAACTGTATTAATTTTAGATATAGATATAATAGATGCTGAATTAGGAAGATGCTATGTAGAAAAAAATACAGCAGGGAAAGAAGATGTACAGGGACAGAATGGGATTAGGGTTCCGGAAAGGTCTCATGATTGTTATCATTGTATTTCTTGACGTCAGTGAATGTTGTATTCCACATTCTGTATCAGATGTTTCCTGCTCCCCTGCAACCTTGGCTACTGTCATTCTACAAAAGTTAACAAAAGTGGAAAAAATTATTATTCTCAGTGTTGATTATCAGATACATATGTGTACATGATCACGTTTTTTAAAGAAAAATACCAGCTTTAATGAAATTTATATTCCAGGATGGAATTGTTAATATGGGAAGACAAAGAGACTAGTAAATGGGATGGGATTAAAATTCCAAATAAATCTTTAAGGGCTTAGAATATATGTCAACCAGGCACAGGTTCTTGGGTTTTTTTAATCCTAAATTCTACATATTTGCTTCTTTTTGAGATATTTTTCCTTCACTTATTGTGGAGTTTACTGTTGGGGGGGAATGATAAAATGGGAAATAGTTGTATTTCTATTTTTAAAAGAAGGAGATACCTAGTTTTAGTTAAATAATAGTAAATTGATGCTGTTCAGTTTCTCTTTCCTACTCTATCCTCCCTATTCTGAAATACCCTGAAAAATGTCATGATCTTACTCTCAGAATACATTCCACCAGATGGTAGTTGTAAAGTACTTACTCCTTTTTACCCTTTTAGCCAGTATTTTTTCACCTTTTTTTTTTTTTTTTTTTTAATAAGTAGGCGTCTCGCCCAGCATGGAGCCCAATGGGGTCTTAAACTCATGACCCTGAGATCAAGACCCAAGCTGGGAAAGAGTTGGACACTTAACTGACTGAGCCACCCAGGTGTCCCTAGCCAGTATTTTTTTTTTTTTTTAACAAAACAATATCAACTAAAATATGCAGTCTTAACAAATTCGGTCTCCAAGCCAAATATAGCCTGGCATTAAGTAAATAGTCAATATTAATTAACATTAATTAATATTGACTATTTAATATTAATTGTTGTTGAAGTCTAAGACAGATTCTATTTGATTATGTTTTATTGTGACCGAGACTACTGTGGTAATCACCTATCTTAAAGTTTATTGTAATTGACAGATTTGTGATGATCTTCAGACCTTATCATTGTTCCTTGCAGGAGTCCAGTTACTTGCCCTTTTAGTTCCCACTTTGATCTCTTACCTGCTGGATGAAAATTCTTTTGCCTCAGCAAGCACAGTTTCCAAAGATCTTCATGAGTTTGCACTCCAGAATTTAATGCATATTGGACCTCTGTACCCACATGCTTTCAAGACAGTAATGGGAGCGGCTCCTGAGTTGAAAGTACGTTTGGAAACTGCTGTTCGAGCAAGCCAAGCCAGCAAAGCTAAAGCAGCCACGAGGCTGCCGACCCCTGCTGTACATTCTGCACCGACGATTAAGCTAAAAACCAGCTTTTTTTAACTTGATATTCCATTCATTTTTATTTACATTGTCAACTGGCAACTAATTAGTGATTGCCACTGTACCCTTCCGGTCTATAGGTTCTACTTCATTTGTATATGGGTATTGTATGCGTCTAAGTAGGTTAAGTAAAATAATGCTCATGCAATTTTCTGATTTGAAAGAGGTGATTGTTTTTATCATGGGGTAGATGTGCTCTCCTTTTTTTTCCTGTAATGCTTCTTTTTTATTAATTTATTTTTTAAATACTGAGCCATAGTCTCTTAAATTTAAGTGCTAAAAACAATTGTATCATGTTGGGCAGCCTATTGGTATTGTCAGGAAAAAAAATAGGTCAATATTCAACATCTGTCATGAAAAAATTTAATTGAGAAACAAGCAGAATTTAGATTTTGAAGTAACTCAAATAATGGAAAATGTTTCATGGTGTATATAATATGAATAAAGTCACACTTTCTTAGCATTTCTCAGAATGTCCTTATCTTTCTGATAGATCTTTTTACTTCCCTATTAGATAACTAAATTATGCCTGTATTTTAGTTGTTAGCTGAATTAAAGCTTTCATTGGAAGATCCATTAAAATGTTTCAAATGTGGAATAATGTTCTGCTTTTTTTTTTTTCATGGCTAAAATTTGGCCTTGGTTATGTTTTATAATTGTAGAACAGAGCATTGAGTTCTGACTGTGATGGTTAGTTTCATTCATCAAATATTTATTGAGCACCTACTGTGTATGAAGCATCAAGGTAAGTCCTGCAGGGCATACAAAAATGAATTTGTCATAATTATGATAAGGTCAGTCTTTTGTGAATCGGAATTTTACCCCATCCAATAGATAATTGATGAGATGAGTATTTGCCACAGTGTTGAGCAACTTTTATATACCAGGTTTTACCAGTATACCTAGACTGTAGTATCAACAGCAAGTCACCTTTCTGAATATTCCAGATACATACCTGTTTGTCATCTGCTGCCACCGACTCACTCTCATGCCCTCACCAGCTGGCAGCTCCCATCCCCTTGCTCCTTTTCCCAACCAAACATTTGCAGCTGGAGGAGGTTGCCCATAAAATGGTTCTGCCTTTGACAAGCTCTCTTATTTATTGTCTTTGGCAAGGCCCTGGTGCAAAGAACTTGTCCACCCTTTCCCCTTTAGGTGGCAGAAGTGTAATAGGGGGAAGACTGGACCAGGGGATTGTCAGTCTTTAAAACTCGGAGAGGTGCTTTCACCTGTTGTCTCACTTTCCTTTTTATCTACAGGGTTGTTTTTTCATTTCTAAGTTGCTTTGCTGAAGTTACTCTCCTTATTTCAGGGGTGCTTTTTGGGTCACAGTTGTATTGAGATGTAATTCAGACATATATATCACCCATTTAAAATGTACAATTCAGTGGTGTTCAGTTGATTCACAGGGTAGAGCAACCATCACTACAACAATCAATTACGAACATTTCCATTACTCCCGAAAGAAACCTCATGGGGTGCTCAGTCAGTTGAGCATCCAAGTCTTGGTTTCAGCTCAGGTCATGATCTCAGCATCGTGAGATTGAGCCACGAGTTGGGAATCCACACTCAGTGGGGAGTTTGCTTGAGATTCTTTCCTTCTCCCTCTTTCTCTGCCCTTCTGCCAGCTTGCACACACACTCTCTCTTTCTAAAATAAATAAATCTAAAAATAAATAAACCTTAAAAAAGAAAGAAAGAAACCTCACACCCTTTAGCAATCACCCCACAATCTTTCCAATGCTCCCAAGCCTTAAACTACCATGGATCTACTTTCTGTTTCCATCAATTCTTCTGTTACAACCATCTCATATAAATGAAATCAGAGAATTAGTCTTTTGTAACTGGCTTCTTGACTTACTGTTGTTGTTTTTTTTTTTTTTTAATCTGTTTTTCTTTTTTAAATTTGGGGTTTTCTTAGCCTTCAAAAACCTTTATTGGGGGATAAACCTAGTTCTAATGGAAAAAGCCCACCTCTGAAAAAGGAGTTGTGGGTATGTAAGCTTGTCTGATGGACATTCATGACTTGTACATTCATGGCTCAAAATAAAGACCCTCAAACCCAAATGAGTCTAAAGCCGTTACAACCCAAAATTGTGTGATTTGTTTACATGTGCTTATCTTAGCTCTTAAAATATGATCTGTGTAAGAGGAGCTGTACCTTCCTCATGATTCACAGAAGTACATGGCCATTAAAAGGGCGGGGGTGGCCCCCAAAAATGACAATTTAGAGTATAAAGTTCTCCTCTCCACACTATTCAGTCCACATATATCCAGGAGGAGAATGAAATACAATCAATGCCCAGGTGCCTCTCAAAGAGGCAAATGTGATTTGGAAATTTTTAGCACAATACATCTCAACTACTCTGGCTGCACATGAGGCCAGGACTCCCTACATGAGATGCAAAGGGATTGTGCCCACCACAGTTTGCCTCTAGCTCCTGTGCAAGATGCAGCTCCACTGTAGTCTGCATCATGTCACTTAGGGAAACGAGTGCCTCGTAGCAACCCTCATGCCTCATTAATACCAGTCTGTGGCCCTCACTGACTCAGTGGTGGGTTTTTTTTTGTTTTGTTTTTTGTTTGTTTGTTTTACTAAAAACATCTGAAGAGGGGCAAATGGTTGCAACTGCCATCAGGTCACAGCAATTTCAAAAGCTGAAAAGGCTCTCCATCCCCTGGTCCAGTCTCCCCCCCCCCCCGCCATTATACTTCTGCCACCAAAAGGGGAAAGGGTGGACAAGTTCTTTGCACCCGGGCCTTGCCAAAGACAATAAATAAGAGAGCTTGTCAGAGGCAGAACCATTTTATGGGCAACCTCCTCCAGCTGCAAATGTTTGGTTGGAAAAAGGAGCAAGGCATGTGTACTAGACAGAGGGAGGAGGCCCTTTGTCAAGGGTTTGATGACCCAACCCCAGATGCCCAGCTTGGTGCCAGCAGACCAGGACCTACCAAAACCCACTATTCAGACAGAAAAGGAAGTGAAGACACCAAAAAATTAAAGTCAGTTCTGAAATCTGCACAGTTGACATTTGTTCTTTGTAGCAGTAAGGCCTTGAATGAGAATCATGGAACTTGAGGAACACATTCCTCTCTTCAGGATTTAAAAAATTTTATCATGTACCGGAAGACTACATTCAGTGTGGATCAAGTCTAACAGCGTTTGCTAGAACTCGGTTGTTAGGCACACCTAGCACTGGGAGGAAACTTCATCTAAGCAGAGTGGCTGGTGGGCAGGCCAGAGGCCTCTCCTTCATTGGTCCCCAAGCTGAAAGTTCTGTCCCCAGTTGTGTCTTCCACCTCTACCATTCAGATCAGCAGCTCACCTCATGCTAGCAGGGGGCACATTGAATCCTGACATCCTTCTCTCCTGCTGGACAGCCAGCAGTACACAAACACGTGTGGATAGAAAATGTCTTCGTCCTAAGTCATTGGGTATCTGAACATGAGGAGGAATTAAAGATGTCCAACAAGATTTCCAATGAGCTCATTCATTACCGAGCCTCCCATGATATAGTTGAGTCCAAGGATAACCATGATAAATAACAGGCCTTAGCTTGTGTTTCAAACCAAAATGATACAATCATGTCTCTGTTCAGCTGGGCCCAGACATAAAGTACTGACACGATCAGAGGAATCATCAGCAACTGCATGTTCATTGCTAAACTGGTCATCACGATGCAAATCCAGTTAAAGAGGAGCATGAGTAAATTGGCGGGTGACTTATCCAAAGCTCCTGTTTCAAGTCCTGTAAAATACTGATACAAGAAAGAGGGCACCTCGGTGGCTCAGTTGGTTAAGCAACTGCCTTCGGCTCAGGTCATGATCCTGGAGTCCCAGCATCGAGTCCTGTGTCTGGCTCCCTGCTTGGCAGTAAGTCTGCTTCTCCCTCTGACCTTCTCCACTCTCATGCTTTCTCTCTCTCTCTCTCTCTCAAATAAATAAATAAAATCTTTAAAAGAGAGAGAGAGAGAGAGAGAGAGAGAGAGAGAGAAACTGACCAAATAAAGAAATCTTAATTCCTGGACAAACAGGGAAATACAAGGTGGCAGTGATTGCCCTTCAAATCTGAAAGTGATAGAGGAAGGCTTCTTTAGGCCAGAGGAAGAAGGAGGCGGGCTGATGAGACAAGGTTTGCCAACAAGGGCACCGCGACAGTGGTGACCAACCAACAGGGCACGATGGCCAGGATGCTCCTGAAGCAGTCCCTTATGTGGCACATCTTCACTTTTTAGGTGGCTGGGATGTGCACAGCCGCCCAACTCCCCATCCCTGGCCTCTCACCACACGGTCCCCTCTGTGAGTGAAAGGTGTGGAGGAGGAGGCGGCCCAAGCTCGGGAGAAGAAGGCAGAGATCCCGGATGTGTGCCACCCTGGACTTAAAATGTTTTTAAGCTTCATCCATGTGGTAGCATACATCAGTACTTCCTCCCTTTCTGTGGCTGGATACGACTCCACTGTATGTGTACTGCATTTTGTTTATCCATTCTCCAGTGGACGGACACTTGGGTTGTTTCCTCCTTTTGCCTATTAGGAATAATCCTGCTGTGAACACCTGTGTGCAGGTTTTGGGTGGACATGTGTTTTCATTTCTCTTGGGTATACACCTAGGAGTGGAATTGCTCACTCAATGATAACTAACTCTTCAGCTTTCTAAGGAACTGCCAGACTGTTCTTCAATTGCCTGTTTCTTGTTTTTTGCACACTAAACCCCTTTTCACTCCACTATTTATGAAGTATAAAGTTTATTTCTGCCTTGGCTATTTCCTGCCATCCCAGACTTCTCCCATCGTTTCCCACCTTGAGATAGACTGCATCACGCATTAGCAACGATTCTCTTTTTTTTTCTCCCTTTCTCCCTCAGTACCTACCCCCTCCCTTCTTCCTTCCTTCCTTCCTCCCTCCCTCCCTTCATTCCCTCACCCCAGAACTACTCTGTACTTTCTCTAAACTCTTCTGAGCCACTGACAACGCAACTTCTAGTTTTCTATGATAATATTTATAAAAGAAGCTCTGTTTGAAGAATTAGATTTATGAATTTGGTTCACTGCCCGATCCTTGAGATTCTTCTCAACCCAAATAATCATACGTAATTGGCTCTAAATATCCAGTATCAGGAAACTAAAAGAAATAGCATCAGGACAGCTAATGGATTCTTTCTGAAGCTTAATCTGAGCAGTTTTAACATTAAATAAAGTATTTTCTATTTAATTTCCAGGTTCTTGTTAATACTGTCCATTTGAATTCTGAATTCAATTAGAGAAAACTTAATGGAAGTCAGGTTTCTCTTTTCCAAATAGGTTCTCCTATCAACTAGGGATAGAACTTCAGAAAACCTAACCTTTTGGGGGCTTCAGTTCCCTCATCTATAAATTAGAGGAAAACTTACTAGGTATTCTGTGATCTTCTGCAAACCTAAAAAGTACATGACTGTGGAATTATCCTGCTTATTTTTGCCAAGAGAGTGAGTCTTTGGCCATTCCTTTAGTATTAACATATCATATTATTTAGTCTAATTAATAGTTTCTACATGTGTATAAAATAGCTATCCTAGTAGGACAGCATAAAATACACTAAATCCAGAGAGCGGTTAAAATACAGCAGATTATCATGGTCAAGAAGAGCTGCCCTTTCTGCTGTGCACCAGGCACTGTGCTGGACACTTTATATCCATCCCTACTTTTCATTCAAACAATGCTGACTGAGTCTGCAATTAGCCCAATTTTCGAAACACATTTAATTATGAATCACTATGCCTCACATTTTCTTCATTCTTAATTGGAATTTTTAGGGTGTTGCCAGAAATGGCTAGAGTACACCTATAAATAAAATTCTTGCCTTAATGTTTTCCATCACATGGATTATTTTAAAAACCTAATTTCATCATTACAAACTACTTCTAAATTTATAATAATAATTATGAAATATAATTAAATAATTATGAAATTATTCTTATGGGCTTCACAAAATTTTACTTAAAAACTTCATGTCTTAATCATAATTTCTTAATCATAAGAAAAATTATCCTGAGCTAAGTTTTTGGCACTGTTGCTAAACAAATACATGAGAACCATGCATGCATAAATGACCAGTATAACTCTTTTTTTCTTTTCGTCCAGGAAAATTTTTCACTGTCTTCATCCCCTATCCACAATTCTCAATCTCTTTTTGCCATTGGAGTGCATGGGTTTCCATTTCAGACATTGTGTCCCTCAAACACATATACCCAGTTTGCTCTTTCCCCCCCTTGACTTTCAATGTAAGTCAAAAGAATCCATGAAAATTTAAGTAAATTTATTTGGCTTTTCCAGCTTGTACCTTTGATTGTTCATTCCTTCTTTAAATCTCTTCCTTCATTCCAACTTATTTCCATTTGTATAGGAAAATACCTCTCTTATTTGTGAAACAACAAAAACAACAAAAAAAGGCATGACTTTAATCTTATCCAATGAACATAAATGTAGAGTTAGAGGAGGAAGGAAAATCATTTCATATATTATTATAAATCAATTTTAATTATAAAATTTGCATTCATTAAATTTTTGGGGAAATTATCACAATTCGCTACACAGACCAAATTACTGTTGATATTTTATTCTAGTTCCTTCCACATTTGCAATCATCCTGAGGTAGAATGTTGTATCTGCTTCTGCCCACTTATTTTATAAGCATTTTCCCATAGAATTGCTCTAATAATACTATGGGATAGATTTAATAACCATCATTTTTTATCACTACTTAATGTGGATGTACCACTATTGACTTAGCCATTACCCTTTGCAGGGGGTACTTGGTTTCTAGTGCTTACATTTTCATAAATAATGCTGCATTGACTTTTAAAAAATGCAACTTTGTAGATTATTTCCTTGGGATAGATTTCTTTTCAAAGGGGTTATAAAAATACGACAGATTTTAAATTTTAAGACACATGGCCGAATTTTAGAAAGTGATGCTTTTTGAACTGACAGATGTGAAAATGAAACTGGGTCATTGTTTTCCAAATTCCAAGAAAATACCTGAGAATGTCATTAAATCACAAATATTTGGGTATACCTAAGCATTTTTTATAAACATCATTCTAGCTGACTGTACATCATTATGAAGCTAGCTTAAATCATCATGAGGCTTAATGGAATTTGGCTGCTTTTAGTAAAAATACACTAGTTGGGGGAGGAGTCAAGATGGCAGAGAAGTAGCAGGCTGAGACTACTTCAGGTAGCGGGAGATGAGCTAGATAGCTTATCTAAAGATTGCAAACACCTACAAATCCAATGGGAGATCGAAGAGAAGAAGAACAGCAACTCTAGAAACAGAAAATCAACCACTTTCTGAAAGGTAGGACGGGCGGAGAAGTGAATCCAAAGCGACGGGAAGATAGACCGCGGGGGGAGGGGCCGGCTCCCGGCAAGCGGCGGAGCAGCGGAGCACAAAATCGGGACTTTTAAAAGTCTGTTCCGCTGAGGGACATCGCTCCAGAGGCTTAACCGGGGTGAAGCCCACGCAGGGTCAGCATGGCCTCAGGTCCCGCAGGGTCACAGAAGGATCGGGGGTGTCTGAGTGTCGCAGAGCTTACAGGTATTAGAACGGGGAAGCAGGCTGCAGAGACAGAGCCGAGGAGTGAGCGCTAAGCTCGGGGTTACCTTGAACCAGTCGCAGGCTCGGTCAGCTCGGAGCGCGGCCGGAGGCCAGGGTGAAGGGAGTAATTGGGCGCTGTTCTCTGAGGGCGCACTGAGGAGTGGGGCCACGGGCTCTCGGCTCCTCCGGGCCGGAGACCGGGAGGCCGCCATCTTCATTCCTGCCCTCCGGACTCTACGGAAAGCTCTCAGGGAACAAAAGCTCCCGAAAGCAAACCCGAGCGGATTACTCAGCCCGGCCCCGGTAAGGGTGGTGCAACTCCGCCTGGGGCAAAGACACTTGAGAATCACTACAACAGGCCCCTCCCCCAGAAGATCAACAAGAAGCCCAGCCAGGACCAAGTTCACCTACCAAGGAGTGCAGTTTCAATACCAAGGAGAGCAGCGGAATTCCAGAGGAGGAAAAAGCAAAGCACGGAACTCATGGCTTTCTCCCCATGATTTTTTAGCCTTGCAGTTAATTTTTTTTTTCTTTTTCAATTTTTTTTTCTTCTTCTGCTAATTTTTTTTAACTTTTGCCCTTTTCTTTTTAACGTTTTTTAACTAGTTTATCTAATATATATATTTTTTTTCCTTTTTATATTTTTTCTTTATTGGTTTTCTTTTTTTAATTGTTTCTTTTTTTTTTCCCTTTCTGAACCTCTTTTTATCCCCTTTCTCCCCCCTCACAATTTGGGATGTCTTCTGATTTGGCTAAAGCATATTTTCCTGGGGTTGTTGCCACCCTTTTAGTATTTTACTTGCTCCTTCATATACTCTTCTCTGGACAAAATGACAAGGCAGAAAAATTCACCACAAAAAAAAGAACAAGAGGCAGTACCAAAGGCTAGGGACCTAATCAATACAGACATTGGTAAGATGTCAGATCTAGAGTTCAGAATGACGATTCTCAAGGTTCTAGCCGGGCTCAAAAAAGGCATGGAAGATATTAGAGAAACCCTCTCGGGAGATATAAAAGCCCTTTCTGGAGAAATAAAAGAACTAAAATCGAACAAAGTTGAAATCAAAAAAGCTATTAATGAGGTGCAATAAAAAATGGAGGGTCTCACTGCTAGGATAAATGAGACAGAAAAAAGAATTAGCGATATAGAAGACCAAATGACAGAGAATAAAGAAGTTGAGCAAAAGAGGGACAAACAGCTACTGGACCACGAGGGGAGAATTCGAGAGATAAGTGACACCATAAGACGAAACAACATTAGAATAATTGGGATTCCAGAAGAAGAGGAAACAGAGAGGGGAGCAGAAGGTATATTGGAGAGAATTATTGGAGAGAATTTCCCCAATATGGCAAAGGGAACAAGCATCAAAATCCAGGAGGTTCAGAGAACCCCCCTCAAAATCAATAAGAATAGGTCCACACCCCGTCACCTAATAGTAAAATTTACAAGTCTCAGTGACAAAGAGAAGATCCTGAAAGCAGCCCGGGAAAAGAAGTCTGTAACGTACAATGGTAAAAATATTAGATTGGCAGCAGACTTATCCACAGAGACCTGGCAGGCCAGAAAGAGCTGGCATGATATATTCAGAAGACTAAATGAGAAAAAGATGCAGCCAAGAATACTATATCCAGCTAGGCTATCATTGAAAATAGAAGGAGAGATTAAAAGCTTCCAGGACAAACAAAAACTGAAAGAATTTGCAAATACCAAACCAGCTCTACAGGAAATATTGAAAGGGGTCCTCTAAGCAAAGAGAGACCCTAAAAGTAATAGATCAGAAAGAAACAGAGACATATACAATAACAGTCACCTTACAGGCAATACAATGGCAATAAATTCATATCTCTCAATACTTAACCCTGAATGTTAATGGGCTAAATGCCCCAATCAAAAGACACAGGGTATCAGAATGGATAAAAAAACAAAACCCACCTATATGTTGCCTACAAGAAACTCATCTTAAACCCGAGGACACCTCCAGATTTAAAGTGAGGGGGTGGAAAAGAATTTACCATGCTAATGGACATCAGAAGAAAGCAGGAGTGGCAATCCTTATATCAGATCAAATGGATTTTAAGCCAAAGACTATAATAAGAGATGAGGAAGGACACTATATCATACTCAAAGGAACTGTCCAACAAGAAGATCTAACAATTTTAAATATCTATGCCCCTAACGTGGGAGCAGCCAACTATATAAACCAATTAATAACAAAATCAAAGAAACACATCAACAATAATACAGTAATAGTAGGGGACTTTAACACTCCCCTCACTGAAATGGACAGATCATCCAAGCAAAAGATCAACAAGGAAATCAAGGCCTTAAATGACACACTGGACCAGATGGACATCACAGATATATTCAGAACATTTCATCCCAAAGCAACAGAATACACATTCTTCTCTAGTGCACATGGAACATTCTCCAGAATAGATCACATTCTCGGTCCTAAATCAGGTCTCAACCGTTATCAAAAGATTGGGATCATTCCCTGCATATTTTCAGACCACAATGCTCTGAAGCTAGAACTCAATCACAAGAGGAAATTTGGAAAGAACCCAAATACATGGAGACTAAACAGCATCCTTCTAAAGAATGAATGGGTCAACCAGGAAATTAAAGAAGAATTGAAAAAATTCATGGAAACAAATGATAATGAAAACACAACCGTTCAAAATCTGTGGGACACAACAAAGGCAGTCCTGAGAGGAAAATATATAGCGGTACAAGCCTTTCTCAAGAAACAAGAAAGGTCTCAGGTACACAACCTAACCCTACACCTAAAGGAGCTGGAGAAAGAACAAGAAAGAAAGCCTAAACCCAGCAGGAGAAGAGAAATCATAAAGATCAGAGCAGAAATCAATGAAATAGAAACCCAAAAAACAATAGAACAAATCAATGAAACTAGGAGCTGGTTCTTTGAAAGAATTAATAAGATTGATAAACCCCTGGCCAGACTTATCAAAAAGAAAAGAGAAAGGACCCAAATAAATAAAATCATGAATGAAAGAGGAGAGATCACAACTAACACCAAAGAAATACAGACAATTATAAGAACATACTATGAGCAACTCTATGCCAACAAATTTGACAATCTGGAAGAAATGGATGCATTCCTAGAGACATATAAACTACCACAACTGAACCAGGAAGAAATAGAAAGCCTGAACAGACCCATAACCAGTAAGGAGATTGAAACAGTCATCAAAAATCTCCAAACAAACAAAAGCCCAGGGCCAGATGGCTTCCCGGGGGAATTCTACCAAACATTTAAAGAAGAACTAATTCCTATTCTCCTGAAACTGTTCCAAAAAATAGAAATGGAAGGAAAACTTCCAAACTCATTTTATGAGGCCAGCATCACCTTGATCCCAAAACCAGACAAGGATCCCATCAAAAAAGAGAACTACAGACCAATATCCTTGATGAACACAGATGCAAAATTCTCACCAAAATTCTAGCCAATAGGATTCAACAGTACATTAAAAGGATTATTCACCACGACCAAGTGGGATTTATTCCAGGGCTGCAAGGTTGGTTCAACATCCGCAAATGAATCAATGTGATACAACACATTAATAAAAGAAAGAACAAGAACCATATGATACTCTCAATAGATGCTGAAAAAGCATTTGACAAAGTACAGCATCCCTTCCTGATCAAAACTCTTCAAAGCGTAGGGATAGAGGGCACATACCTCAATATTATCAAAGTCATCTATGAAAAACCCACCGCAAATATCATTCTCAATGGAGAAAAACTGAAAGCTTTTCCGCTAAGGTCAGGAACACGGCAGGGATGTCCGTTATCACCACTGCTATTCAACATAGTACTAGAAGTCCTAGCCTCAGCAATCAGACAACAAAAGGAAATTAAAGGCATCCAAATCGTCAAAGAAGAAGTCAAACTATCACTCTTCGCAGATGATATGATACTATATGTGGAAAACCCAAAAGACTCCACTGCAAAACTGCTACAACTTGTACAGGAATTCAGTAAAGTGTCAGGATATAAAATCAATGCACAGAAATCAGTTGCATTTCTCTACACCAACAACAAGACAGAAGAAAGAGAAATCAAGGAGTCAATCCCATTTACAATTGCACCCCAAACTATAAGATACCTAGGAATAAACCTAACCAAAGAGACTAAGAATCTATACACAGAAAACTATAAATTACTCATGAAAGAAATTGAGGAAGACACAAAGAAATGGAAAAATGTTCCATGCTCCTGGATTGGAAGAATAAATATTGTGAAAATGTCTATGCTACCTAAAGCAATCTACACATTTAATGCAATTCCTATCAAAGTACCATCCAATTTTTTCAAAGAAATGGAACAAATAATCCTAAAATTTATATGGAACCAGAAAAGACCTCGAATAGCCAAAGGAATATTGAAAAAGAAAGCCAAGGTTGGTGGCATCACAATTCCGGACTTCAAGCTCTATTACAAAGCTGTCATCATCAAGACAGCATGGTACTGGCACAAAAACAGACACATAGATCAATGGAACAGAATAGAGAGCCCAGAAATAGACCCTCAACTCTATGGTCAACTTATCTTCTACAAAGCAGGAAAGAATGTCCAATGGAAAAAAGACAGCTTCTTCAATAAATGGTGTTGGGAAAATTGGACAGCCACATGCAGAAAAATGAAATTGGATCATTTCCTTACACCACACACGAAAATAGACTCCAAATGGATGAAGGACCTCAATGTGAGAAAGGAATCCATCAAAATCCTTGAGGAGAACACAGGCAGCAACCTCTTCGACCTCAGCCGCAGCAACATCTTCCTAGGAACATCGCCAAAGCCAAGGGAAGCAAGGGCAAAAATGAACTATTGGGATTTTATCAAGATCAAAAGCTTTTGCACAGCAAAGGAAACAGTCAACAAAACCAAAAGCCAACTGACAGAATGGGAGAAGATATTTGCAAATGACATATCAGATAAAGGGCTAGTGTCCAAAATCTATAAAGAACTTATCAAACTCAATGCCCAAAGAACAAATAATCCAATCAAGAAATGGGCAGAAGACATGAACAGACATTTCTGCAAAGAAGACATCCAGATGGCCAACAGACACATGAAAAAGTGCTCCATATCACTCGGCATCAGGGAAATACAAATCAAAACCACAATGAGATACCACCTCACACCAGTCAGAATGGCTAAAATTAACAAGTCAGGAAATGACAGATGCTGGCGAGGATGCGGAGAAAGGGGAACCCTCCTACACTGTTGGTGGGAATGCAAGCTGGTGCAACCATTCTGGAAAACAGCATGGAGGTTCCTCAAAATGTTGAAAATAGAGCTACCCTATGACCCAGCAATTGCACTGCTGGGTATTTACCCTAAAGATACAATTGTAGTGATCCGAAGGGGCACGTACACCCGAATGTTTATAGCAGCAATGTCTATAATAGCCAAACTATTGAAAGAACCTAGATGTCCATCAACAGACGAATGGATAAAGAAGATGTGGCATATATACACAATGGAATACTATGCAGCCATCAAAAGAAATGAAATCTTGCCATTTGTGATGACGTGGATGGAACTAGAGGGTATCATGCTTAGCGAAATAAGTCAATCGGAGAAAGACAACTATCATATGATCTCCCTGATATGAGGGAGAGGAGATGCAACATGGGGGGTTAAGGGGGTAGGAGAAGAGTAAATGAAACAAGATGGGATTGAGGGGGAGACAAACCATAAGTGACTCTCAATCTCACAAAACAAAGTGAGGGTTGATGGGGGGAGGGGGATTGGGAGAGGGGGGGTGGGGTTATGGACATTGGGGAGGGTATGTGCTATGGTGAGTGCTGTGAAGTGTGTAAACCTGGCGATTCACAGACCTGTACCCCTGGGGATAAAAATATATGTTTATAAAAAATAAAATTAAAAAAATAAATAAATAAAAAAGAATTAAACTAAAAAAACAAAACAAAACACCAGATAATCATGTCAAAAAAGGAGCAGAAGATATGAACAGACACTTCTGCAATGAAGACATACAAATGGCCATCAGACACATCACTAGCCATCAGGGAGATTCAAATTAAAACCACATTGAGATACCACCTTACACCAGTTAGATTGGCGAAAATTAACAAGACAGGAAACAACATGTGTTGGAGAGGATATGGAGAAAGGGAACCCTCTTACACTGTTGGTGGGAATGCAAGTTGGTGCAGCCACTTTGGAGAACAGTGTGGAGATTCCTCAAGAAATTAAAAATAGAGCTTCCCTATGACCCTGCAATTGCACTACTGGGTATTTACCCCAAAGATACAGATGTAGTGAAAAGAAGGGCCATCTGTACCCCAATGTTTATAGCAGCAATGGCCACCGTCGCCAAACTGTGGAAAGAACCAAGATGCCCTTCAATGGACAAATGGATAAGGAAGATGTGGTCCATATACACTATGGAGTATTATGCCTCCATCAGAAAGGATGAATACCCAACTTTTGTAGCAACATGGACAGGACTGGAAGAGATTATGCTGAGTGAAATAAGTCAAGCAGAGAAAGTCAATTATCATATGGTTTCACTTATTTGTGGAGCATAACAAATAGCATGGAGGACAAGGGGAGATGAAGAGGAGAAGGGAGTTGAGGGAAATTGGAAGAAGAGGTGAACCATGAGAGACTATGGACTCTGAAAAACAATCTGAGGGTTTTGAAGGGGCGGGGGGTGGGAGGTTGTGGGATCCATGTGGTGTGTATTGGAGAGGGTATGGATTGCATGGAGCCCTGGGTGTGGTGCAAAAATAATGAATACTGTTACACTGAAAAAATAAAAAATTAAAAAATTATAATAATTTAAAAAAATACACTAGTTAAAACAAGGAAGGTGACAGTACTACTCTACTCATTGAACCACCCAGTCTGTATGTGTGAGGTCAGGGCTGAGGGCTGGACAATTAGCTTCAGGTACCACATACCAAGAGCAATAATAGACTGGTGTATGTCCAAGCCAGGGGATAAAGAGGTATTTAGAATAAAGAAGGGCAGGCAGCCTGGTCATTCCTCTTCAGATGGGTAGACCAGATAACTGATTGCACCAATAGGTCAATGTCTCAAGTGAGTGGTCTGCAATCAAATGTAAAATGAGAATTTCCCAAGAGAGCTGTTAAAAATGATTGCCTGATGATAGTGCATTCCTTGACGCTGGACAAGGAAAACTTGAATTCTTGTTTGTCAAAGAGTTGGTGGTAAGATAGTCTAATGCTGTCTCGTTCATTGGACATTTATGTATGAAACACCTATATGCCAGACACTGGGAATAAAATAATGAGCAGCCAAGCAAAGAATCTGCCATGATATATTTGCACCTTACCTGAGGAGAGATAAGAAATAGTCACAGGTTGTGATAAGTAGTTGGAGGGAATTTATGAAGTATGGTTTGATAAAGAATAGGCAGGGATTTCTTCCTTTTTTAAGTTTTTAAAAATATAATTAAGTAATCTCTACACCCCACGTGAAACTTGAGCTCAGAACCCCAAAATCAAGAGTCACATGCCCCTCTGACCAAACTAGCTAGGTGCGCCAAGGCAGGGATTTCTACATAAGATAGGTCTACAGACTCCCATCTGCTCTTCACACCTGAAATGTGACTACCTACCACTGGTTGTCTCAGAGGTTCCTCAAACTCAATTAATTTAAAATTGGATTCTTCACCTCTATATTTTATTTTATTTTTTAAAAGATTTTATTTATTTGACAGACAGAGATCACAAGTAGGCAGAGAGGCAGGCAGAGAGAGTGGGGGGAGGCAGGCTCCCTGATGAGCAGAGAGCCCAATGCGGGACTCAATCCCAGGACCCTGGGATCGTGACCTGAGCCAAAGGCAGAGGCTTAACCCACTGAGCCGCCCAGGCATCCCCCTTCACCTCTTTATCTACAAACTAACTTTTCAACACTCATGATCTCCCAAGAAATCTCACAATTTTATCCTGTTGTGTAAGACATAAATCTTGGTGTCTTGGTATCCTGCTTGACACTTCCCACCTCACTGTGCTTAGTTCATCAACAAGTTTCCTAAATATCTTGTCAGATCCCTCCAAGTCTTTATTGCCATCATCACCATCCTAGTCCAGATCACCACATCTGGTTGCACTGCAGCAAAGTGGTGGGTGTGGACTGCAGGGTCAGTTTTCCTGCGTTGGAATCTGGCTCCATTATCTACAAGCTGTGTAATCTTGGGGAAGTCACCCTTCCTCTCTGTGCCTCAGTTTCCACATCTGTGAAATGAAAATAACAATACCTATTTTATAGAGTAGCTGTGGATAAAATAAACTGATATTTGCAAACGACCTTCCAATAGTGCCTGGCCCTTAAAAAACAATTTAGAAATGTCAGTTAATATTGTGTTTTCCACACAGAAACTGAGATGATCTTCATAAATTTGAATCTGATACCTTGCTGGAAACTCTCTATTTGCTTACCTTAGCAAAAAGACCCAGTTCCTTAAGGTGGCCTGTGAGGCCTTGCATGATCTGGCCCGTGCCTACTTCACCTCCTCGTGCAGGTCCAATGACCATATGTAGTGTCCCTTCCTGTCATATGAAAATAATGTTAGGAGAGCCTGGGTGGCTCAGTCAGTTAAGTGTTCCACTCTTGATTTTGGCTCAGATCCTGATCTCAGGATTGTGGGATAGAGACCTGCTTTGAGCCCCACATCAGGCTCCATGCTCAGCATAGAGTCTGCTTGTCTTTCTCCCTCTGTTCCTCTCCCTGGTCATTCTCTCAAACAAATAAATAAAATCCTTTAACAAAAAAAAAAAAGAATGTTAGTACTTACTTACCTCCAAAATGCATTTTTTAAAGTAAATGCTCAATAAGTACTAGGTACAAAAATAATAACTCTTATTATTTCTTTTAAATGCACTATGGACTTTTCTTCCGCAGGTGTTTGAATTTTGCTTAAAAAGCTCCATTTCACCTTCTGCTAACTAATTTATACTCTTCATGTTTTAAGCTGGTGCATTCTCATAAAAATGTTGCAGCATTAATTTGGTTATTGCCATATCCTAAAGATGGTATTATTTGAATTATTTAAATGATATTTTTCTCCTGTAAAAAACAATGTGTGTATTGGTCCTTTAAGCCTGAATATAATCAGCTTACGGGTTATAATGTTACACATTATGATTTCATGTCAAAGTGTGTATGAGCTGGGTCAGACCACTCCTCCTCTTGTTACTTCATGTCCTGCAGCTGGGGGGAAATCTGGGAAAGGAGATAACGTAGATAATGGTAGAATTTTCCATTACAGAGAACAACAGCAAGTGCTAAAATTAATGTGTACTGAACAACAGTATCATACTGAGGACCTGTAGGGAAGAGGGAGAGATATACTACATGCAAAACACATCAGAACTTGTTTGGAAAAAGTCAAGAAAATAAGGGGTCTCCAAAACCTAAAACAAAAATGTATTGGACCTCTTTAACCTCATTCATCTTTCTTGTTTTTCTGGCACAATGCCCAGATTTTTCCCTGTCACATCTGAAAAAAAAAAATGTACCACGTTTGAATTCTTTTGAGAACTGACTTAGTTTATATTTCAGGGCAATCAGCTAGGAGTTTTGGGAGCGGGGAGATGCTGTTCTAAGCAATTCAAGTTTACATGAAGACTGGATGTCTTCTTCTGAGCAAAGGCTCCACCTAGAAACCAGTTCATCTCTCTTGCATGCTTGGCAGGAAAAGCGAACTTATAAGAATGTTTTCTCCCTACAACGGTTATTTTTATGCAAAGAAGATACATGAATTGTTTGAAATTCCATTTCTGCCTTAGAAATGGGGGCACCATTGTTATTAAAGAAAAGATTGGGGGAACTCAAGAACCTGTAGAGGAGAGCTTCCATTCACTGGAAATGTTAAAAGAGAAAAGGGTAGAGAGGAAAGGGATGGAGTTGATGGGGAGAAAGAAAAAGCATGTGTTCAAAAACCCACTGATTGTCGCTTAGAGAAATAGAGCCTTAAGTTGGTCACCATCAATATTCTAAAGGAAGTCTTGCTACAGCTTGCCTAGCTGTATTATCATTTTAGTCTCCTGCAGTGTTAGCTATATAGATAGTGAAGGCAATCCTGATTTTAGATTTTAAGTATCTCTTCCTCCATGTATCAGTCACTACAAAATTAAAATTAATTTTAATTTTAAAATGAAATCTTATCTAGTAGTTGATTTGATGAAAATGTGTTAAATAAAAGGAAATTTCATTTTGTTTGTTTGTTTGTTTATTTAAGGTCTTACTTGTTTATTTGTCAGAGTCCCATGCGGGACTCCATCCCAGGACCCTCGGATCATGATCTGAGCCAAAGGCAGATGCTAAGGGACTGAGCCATCCCAGCGTCCCAGAAACTTCATTTTAAAATGAAAATTAGGCAACTCTCTAATTTCAACCACACTCTTCCAAAAGTAAATAATAGTAATAATAATAAATAACAATAGAGACGATTTTCCCATCCCATCATGTGACTGTGATGTAGATTTAATTCTCGGACTCCAAGAACATTTTCAAATAATGGAATTCTTTCACTTCTCAATTTGTTATTGGCTGTTTTCCCAACCACACTTCAAATCTAGGAAGGAAGTTTGGAGGCTGAGGAAAGGTAGAAGCAGGGGTGGCAGCAAGAAGTGAGGGCAATCAGGGGGTAGGCAGAGAGTACAAAGGCTGATAAACAGTGAGTTATTACATATATCTGTTCCCCAAAGTTCTCTTTATGCCAGCGGAGGCCTAGCTCCACTCAAGCCTTCCACTCTCTGTTCTCTGCCCAGAATTCTGAAAAGAGCTGTGAAGTTCAATTTGAAGACTTTTCTTGGAGCAGTTAAAAAGTCAAAGACCCCAATCACTGGTCATTGGAGAAGGTTTTTTTTTTTTTTTTTTTCAATTAAAAAAAATTTTAAAGTAAACTCTACACCCTACCTGGGGCTAGAACTCAAGACTCCTGAGATCACAAGTCTGAAGAGTCACATGTTCTACCACTGAGCCAGCCAGGGAACCCGGGACAGGGGTTTTGTTTTGTTTATTTTATTTTATTTATTTATTTTCAAAGATTTTATTATTAATTTGACAGAGATACAACAAGAGTGGGAACATGAGCAGAGAAACTGGGAGAGGGAGAAGCAGGCTTCCCGCCAAGCAGGGAGCCTGATGCGGGGCTGGATCCCAGGACCCCGGGATCATGACCTGAGCAGAAGGCAGACGCCCAATGACTGAGCCACCCAGGCACCCCTGTTTTGTTTTGTTTAAAGAGCCACTCATTTTATTGGGAAAAAAAAAAAAAGAGAGAGAGAGAGAGAGAGAGAAAGCGGATGACTTGTTATTTTGTGGAACTATAATTCCCATTCCACAAAACACACCCAGAGAAACCAAAAAAGAGCAAACACTCCAATTATCTAAATAACCGTTTAGCCTTTCACTATTTTTCACTTTAAACTGGTTATACTGACACATAAAACATTTAGATAGCTGCTCTCTGTGCTTGGAAAGGAAACTTTATTTTTTTGTGTCACAGGTTTTATTAATTATAAAATGAAATGATCAGGAAATCAGCAACACCTTAAAGTCTGAAGCTTAATGGCAAGGCATAGACATTAATTTTTTAAATATTATTTTAACTATGCTGAATTAAAGTTCTAAACAGGGGATGGGGATGAGAAAGAAAAAAAGAACAATTATTGAGCCCCCAATATTTATGATTCTTCTGTGTTATTCAGTTAGTCTTGTGAACTCTGTTACAATAATAGCTATCATTATTTTGTTTATGCTATATGTCATGCACTATGCTAAGGGACTTAACATTTTTCCCTCATCTGATTTTTTTTTTTTAAGATTTTATTTATTTGAAAGAGAGAACACACACACACACACACACACACACACACACACAGGCGCACGCGCAGTGGGGGAAGGGTAGAGGGAGAAGCAGACTCCTCATTGAGGAGGGAGCCTGATGGTGGGGTCTGGATCCCAGGACCCAAGGATCATGACCTGAGCCAAAGGCAGATGCTTAACTGACTGAGCCACCTCTCTCATCTATCTTCATGGTAACTTTATTAAGTAAATATTGTTCTTATAGTAAAAATGACAGAATTATGACTAAAAAATGTTAAACTGTCTGTCCAAGATTCCTAGATTTGGATAATTGTAGAGTGAGGAATAAAATTGAGGCTCTTCTTTCTCAAGATTGCTATGGCTATTTGGGGTCTTTTATTGTTCTATACAAATTTTAGGATTGTTTGTTCTATTTCTGTGAAAAGTGCCTCTAGAATTTTGATAGTGATTGCATTGACTCTGTGGATTGCTTTGGGTAGTATGGACGTTTAACAATATCAATTTTTCCAATCCCTAAGCATGGAATAGCCTTCCATTTATTTATGTCTTCTTCAGTTTCTTAACATCTGGTATTTTTCAGTATACAGGTCTTTCAGTACACAGGTCACCTCATTGGTCAAATTTATTCCTAGGTATTTTATTCTTTTTGATGCAATTGTAACTGGGATTGTTTTAATTATTTCTCTTTCTGATAGTTCATAATTAGCATATACAAATGGAACGTATTTTTGCATATTGATTTTGTATCCTGCAACTTTACTGGATTCATTTATTAGTTCTAATTTTTTTTGATGGAGTATTTAGGGTTTTCTATATATATAATGTCATGAAGTCTGCAAATAGTGAGAGTTTTACCTCTTCCTTTCCGATTTGGATGCCTTTTATATCTCTTTCTTGCCTAAAGGTTCTGTTTAGGATTTCCAGTACTATGTTGAATAAAACTGGTGAGAGTAGGCCTCCATGTCTTTCTCCTGATCTTACAGGAAAAGCTTTCAGTTTTTCACCATTAAGTATAATGTTAGTTGTTGTCATATTGTAGATGGCCTTTATTATGTTGAGGTGCATTCCCTCTATATCTGCCTTGTTGAGTGTTGTTGTTTTTTTAATCATACATGGATGTTGAATTTTGTCAAATTTTGTCAACATGGTGTATCACATTTATTGATTTACAGTGTTAATCAGTTACTACTTTTGCATCCCTGGAATAAATTTCACATAACCATGGTGTGTGATCCTTTTAATGTATTGTTAAATTAGGTTTGCTAATATTTTGTCAATGATTTTTGTTCATCAAGGATATTGGCCTATATATATATATATATATATATATATATTTTGGCTAACTTATCTGGTTTTAGTATCAGGATAATGCTAGCTCCATAAAATGAGTTTGGAAAATTTCCCTCCTCTTCTATTTTTTGGAAGAGTTTGAGAGGAATTGGTAATGTTTCTTTTCAATCTTTCTTTGAATGTTTGATAGATATCACCAGTGAAGCCATCTGGTCCTGGATTTTTGTTTGTTGGGATGTTTTTGATTACTATTTCTCCTTACTAGTAATCAGTCCATTCAGATTTTGGGTTTCTTCATGATTCAGTCTTGATACGTTGTACGTTTCTAGGAATTTAACCATTTTTTCTAGGCTGTGCAATTTGTTAATGTATAATTGTTTATAGTAGTCTCTTATGATCCTTTGTACTTCTGTGATAACAGTTATAGTATCTCCTCTTTCATTTCTGATTTTATTTGAGTCCTCTTTCTTTCTTGGTCATCTAGGTAAATGACTTACAGGTTCTTAAATAGCTATCATTAAATTTAATTATGTTTTATAGTGTGTTATGAATTTATTTCAGGGAATTGTTAGACATGTCTTTATTAGAGAGAGAGAAAAAAAAAAGAAAAACCTTTTAACATTCACAACTTGTAGGAGTTCTTAAATCTTCTGGATGAAAAACATATGCCATTGTGGCATTATCTTCCTTTTGGTATTCTGGTAGTTTTGATAAGTAAGAAAGGAAGCAACGTGTTAATGGAAAGATCAATGAACTAGCAGTCAGGGATTCTGGTTTCTAGTTTTGGCTGTGCCATTTACTCAAAGCCTCATTGTGGACAAGTCTCAACTGCTTTGCACTTAAGTTTCTTAAGCTGTAAAATGAGAGGACTGGGCAGTGTCTCAAAGGACACTTACAGCCAAACTAATTTATGACACAAGGAATTTGGCCAAGCCTGGATCAAACTTTTATTATAATAAAGAATGAATTCATGAAGTAGAAACATTCAATAAGTGAGAAAAGAGAGCTTGCCATCTTTATTTGCAACCAGGACAGATACAGTGTGTTTCCTGTCCTTTCCACAAGTAGCCATGGGAAGGGAGGGGTTGGTGGGGGAAGGATAGGAACAGGATGTCCTTCCCTGGCATGTCAATAACCAGCCTAAATCTTTAAATTTTTTTCACGACCATCACATCTGATATTCCAGAAGTCCATCCCACAAAAGAATTACTAATAACTTGTTATGAGGACAAGATAAGTGCTTCATTTCACTTTCATTTGTTAATTTTTTTCAGGTGCCTTCCTTTCATTATTGTTGTACTGTGAATTTATAGTGGCATAATTTCAGAGACGTTGAAGGATAATATTTACGAGAAACCCTTGAAAGGACTTCGGTGTCTTTGGTAGGCTAATATTGCTGTGGGTTTGCAGGTGAACCGCGACAGCAACTGGAACTGGGACAGGGGGAAAGGGAGAAGTACCTGGATACCTAAGACTTCTGGGGAAGAGAAAGGGACTTTGTTCTTTCAGGTGGTGTTGATTTAAGGCGCTGTGAGAATTGATTATATACTTGCCAATCTCCCTTTGATGACAGGAACTGTGTCATTTATCTTTATATCCCCAGCGACAGAAATAACTGACAATCAAATATTTGTTGAGTGGAACTGAGTAAAAACTACGCGGGAAGAGGTACGAAAAGGGAGACCAAAATAGCAGTCTTGGATATCTGAAAGTTCACAGGATTTGGATCTTCTACAAGACTGACTGCAAGAGAAAGGGACTTGAGGCGTAGCAGGGTTTCAGAAGAGGTGCCAACAACCCAGAATTTAGAAGCCGAAAGGGGATTAGTCTAGGAGAGGTGATCAGAGCTCCTTATTAGTGAAAACTGATCAGGCAACAGGTTTGAACCCCCAAGAGAAAAAGAAAGGGAGGAGCGACAGCGATAAGCAGATTGCCAAAACTGAGGGGTGCCTGTGGCCAGAGAAACACTGAAGTTGGAGCCAAAGGGAAAGGGTTGAGTTCCAACCAGCTGGAGGATCCAGGTCCAGGAGCCTAACCGCCGAACTTCGGTTTGAGCTCGCTTCTTAACAGAGCTACCAGGAAGCCCTCAAAGATGTGCAGCTCGGGCTGGTATCTTGGCGCGACAACTTCCGTGTGTGTGTGTGTGTCTGTGTGCAACAGGGCGCGCCGCCCGAGAACTTCCGTGTGCGAGAGGGACTGGCGCACAGCCAGCCTGCGCCCGCCGGGCGGGTGAGGAAACCCGCGCTCCCGGCCCAGCAGGCCCCCACCGCCGCGGGCAAGGGCGGGCCGGGGCGGGCCGGGGGGCGGACCTGCGGCCGCGCCTTAGCTGCTGGCAGCCCCACAGGCCGCCGCGGCCGCGCTTGTCGACGCCACGCCCCGCGACTACATTTCCCAGCAAGCCGCGGGGCGCCCGCGCGCCGCAGTTGACCCATTTCCCGGCCCGTCCCGGGCTCGGCCGGCCCCCGCGCCCAGGCTGCTGCTCCCTGCTGACTGGGGTGTGGGCGGGGAGCGGCGGAGGCAGGAGGAGGCGCTGCTGGCCGCCGCCGTTGCCTCCGCTGCTGGGCGCCTGGGCAGCTCCCGGGGTTTCTGCGGCCGCCATGGACGAGCAGGCGGGTCCCGGTGTCTTCTTCAGCAACAACCACCCGGGCGCCGGCGGTGCCAAGGGTCTCGGGCCTCTGGCGGAGGCTGCCGCGGCCGGCGACGGGGCGGCTGCGGCGGGGGCGGCGCGAGCCCAATACAGCCTCCCTGGGATCCTGCACTTCCTGCAGCATGAGTGGGCCCGCTTCGAGGTTGAGAGAGCCCAGTGGGAGGTAGAGCGGGCGGAGCTGCAGGTAAAGACCCTCCCGGCCGGGCCCTCTTCATCCCGCCTCTTCGGTCCCTTCCGCCCCGCCCAGGACCCTTCCTCCTCCCCACCCTTCAGCCCCCGCTCGTCCCCTCCCCCTTTGCTCTGCCCATCCCATCCTGAACCGCGTCCCTTTACCCCCTTCACCTTTGCCTTTCGCTGACCCCACTTCCTTGACCCGGGTTCCCACTCCCGCCCTTGAAGCGTTGTTTACCCTCCCCGCTCCTTTTCGTCTGCTCCTTTCCACTCTTAACTCAGTCTCTTTTCAACTCTTTTGCCGTCCCACATTTTAGGTCGTCCCTTTCAGTTTACTAATAGGGCTGACAGTAGTTGTGAGAGACGTCGAGCAAATCATCCTCTGCCTTAGTAACATCGTAGGTGTCTAGAGATGTTCCCTGCGAAAGGTATTGGCTCCTCTCTCTGAAAGGAAGATGATTAAGACAGAAGTTGTGTCCGTGGGGCCTTGACTTTAGGCGAGAAGCTGATGTTGAGCGAAAGTATTATTAGGAATATGAGCTCCTTTTTGATATATGTAAATGCTTTTTTCTCTTTCTTCTTCCTTACCCCCTCCCGCGTTTCTTTTAGGTATTTCAGATTCATGGACTTTGAATGAAGGACCTAGATGATCACAGTCAGGTGATGGTTCAGAGATGGTTTCCTGTTCTCAGAATCTGAAACTTCCCAAGGGTTAATTTTATGTCCAGTGTTTTGTGAGGTTGATTTGTACTTTGAAAGGAACTAAAAGGGACTTTAAAGTTGGTTACATTTCCTTGCATAATCTGCGAGATAAAGTATATCCAGGAAGGAGCTGTTGTGGGCTCTTAGAAGAAAGTGAGGCTGATCCTTTACTAGCCATTCTGGATTGCTAAGTAGGTTTCAGTGGCTGTTCTTAAAACTTCAAGGCACATACCAATTTCACTAGGAACTGAGTCGCTGTGCCTTTCTGTTTTACTGGCTAATCCTGTATGCTCATGAAATCTGAGTATAGTTTTGGTTGGTAAAACACTTGAAGTTAAAATGCTACCCAGTGTGTCACTTTTTTTGGTAACATGTATTTTCTTTGGCACTTAAAAAAAAGAAGAGGAGAAATCTGTTAACTAGAATCATGTGCTGGAACAGGGTGCTTTGGCATAGTGGAAGTGGCTGTGGAAAGAGGGAGTAGACAGCCTTATAGTACGGCCTGTGCTTGCTGCTAGCTCTGACCTTGAGCAAATCCTTTCGCCTCTCTGAACTTCATTTTCATCTTTTATTATTCAGTACATTTATTGAGTGCCAGCTGTGTGCCTTCAGGCCCTGGGATTAACAAAACCGACAGCAACTCTGCCCTCATAGAGCTTACATTTTAGTTGGCAAACAGCAGATGCAAGTATATAATATATTGGACCATAGTGGCAACTTGGGTGAGAAAAATAAATCAGATACAGGAATAGAGTGTGATAGGGGCAGCTATTTTATTTTAGGTGTGGTGTTTGAGGAAGGCCTCTGGGAGGAGTTCAATGAAGCCAGGCATGACCCATAGTTATTAAAATTTTTTCTCCCTCTTTATTTCTACAGTTGTATGTTTATATTCTGTGGCAACTTTTTTTTATTCCTACTGTCATGTACCTCAGTATCTAGTATATAGATATTTGTAATTTTTTTCAAAATAAATCTGACCATATCTGTATAAATAGCAAGCATACTTAAATGCTTCATTCAGATTTATTAGTAATTCACTTTATTAGCACTGCATTCTGTAAGTGAGCTTGTGGATTTCAGACTTCAAGGAAGTGTGAAAGGCAGGCTTTAACTTTAAGTCTGTTCAGGTGTGGAGAGTGATTTTTGTATGTGACTGCTTATGTTTTAATTTCCAGTTTAGGGTAGGTGAGTCACACTAGTTGGGTCAAAAAACCGACGAGATAATAATTTTTCCCTTGTTACTTGTGGAGGTTTGGGAACTTCCAACTCATCTCACCTCTTGTCGGATCTCCCAGTGTTCCCCCTCCACTCCTCCATTTCAACTTCCAGTTTACCTGTAATTAATTGTAGTCACTCTTCATTTTTACACACAAACAAACACATGCGTGTGTGCTTTTGAATCATTTCATCAACATCATTAAATTTGAACATATCCCTTCATTTTTCTTTTGCTGTTGGAATTTTTCTAGAAAGACGATAGGAAGTAAGAGTTGAAAGAATGACGATGAAATTTGGATCAGTTGGCATCCCCCTTTTGATTTTTGAATCACTTCTCAGTCATTAACACCGAAGTCAACAAAAATACCTTTAAGATTAAGTCTAATTTGCCCCTTCAGGAACCTGTCAGTCCTGCTCTTTCAGGTTGCCAGGGCAGAGTTGTGCAAGGCAATCCAAGCTCTCATCTACCTGGCTTGCCTTTCTACTTCCTCCCTTCTTCAGGTGTTGGGAATAAGGAACCAGCTACATTGTGCTGCAAACTTGTCATCCCCCCCGCCCCTCCTTGCCCATCCTGGTTTAAGTAGAATTCTCTTTATTTTTGATAATCTCCCTCTCTCCCACCTCATTACCACTATTCGGATGAGAATAGGTAATTCATGGGAAAAGAATGGTTTGGATTATTACTGAGCTTTACATCTGTGAAAGGAAGTGGAGTTGGAATACTAATCATAACATTTGAGAGAATTTTCTATATGTGAGATTTTGAGCTAGATGATCTCAAAAGAACATGCAGTCTACTTGGAGTGATAGTATAAGCAAGATGCAGAAAAATCAGTATTTATCACATTGAGGGCTTAAATTTTCTTAGAATAGTGTAAAAGAGAAGAGCTAGCAGTGAATGGGAAGAATAGCTGTAAGAAAGAACTTCATGAGGTAGTGAGAATCTATTTCAAATTTATTGACTTAACAGAAAGCAAGCACATAAATAAAAACTAAAATTTATTGGCCCTAGATTTTGGGATGTGTGTGTAGTAGGGGAGGCTCAGCTGTTCACCTGCAAATGTGAAAAAAAGTGGAAAAAAAAGTGAAAAAATTGTGAAAAAAGTGATACGATTGAGTAGCTTAGGGCATGTGGTATAGAGACTGTATACTGGAGTGTTTATTTTATTTTATTTTTTTAAATTATTATTTATTTGTTTGACAGAGATCACAAGTAGGCAGAGAGGCAGGCAGAGAAAGAGAGAGAGAGAGAGGAGGAAGCAGGCTCCCTGCGGAGCAGAGAGCCCGATGGGGGCTTGATCCCAGGACTCTAGGATCATGACCTGAGCCAAAGGCAGAGGCTTAACCCACTGAGCCACGCAGGTGCCCCAACTGGAGTGTTTATTAATCTGGATTTTGGCATTATTGATTTATATCTTCATTCAACAAATGTTTATCTGTCACCCGCTTTACGCTAGCTCCTATTATAGGCCCTGGAGAAACAAGAATGATTAAAATAGATCATTCCTTCATGAAGCTTAAATTCTGGAGAAAGACAGACATACATACCTATACATAAAATGTTAGAAGGTAGCAGGCACCATGATAACGTGTTATAAGTGGGATATGAAATGATTGAGAGGGTGAAGTGCGGAAGAAAGGCTTAACTGATGAGATGTCATTTGAGCAAGACTTGAAAAGGTGAAAGTAAGGAAAGAGTGTTCTAGGCTTAGAGAACAGTGCTGGGGTGGGGGGAAGAATGCTTGGAATGTTTGAGGAATAATGAGGCACATGTGGCTAGAGTGGAGGAGAAGAATAGAAGAAATGTCAGAGGTACTGGGTCTTGCCCATTGTAAGGATCTTAGGTTTTACCTCTGCAGGATGGGCAACTATTGAAATGTTTCGAGCAAAGGAACAGCACCATCTTTAAAAGGAACCTTTTGCAAGGCTTTAGAATACACTTAGAGGGGAAGACAAGAGTAAAAGACTCAGGGAGCCTAGGTTGGGGGCTATTTTAATAACCCGGGCTAGAAATGAACTTAGGTGGTAGTGATGAGGTAGGTGAATATATATTTTGATACATATTCAAAGTATCAAAATGGATTCTGAACACATTTTTGAGGGTAGAAACAATAGGATGTGCTGAAGAATAGAATGTGAGGAAAAGAGGAGTCATGTACGAATCAATTATTTTGACTGAGTAGCTTCATAGGACTGTTGAGATTTACTGAGCATTTAGATGACTACAGCACTTAAAATGACAGTTTATTTTGTGTTACAACTATTATTTACAATTATGGTGAGAGACAACATGGCATAAACCTGCTTTAAATCTTTTCTCTAAGACTTACTACTTTATGGCAAACATGGCAAACAAATTCTGACCTTTGAGAATCTTAGTTTCCTGAGGTATAAGGTGAGAATAATAAACTACCTTGTGAGGGTTAAATGAGATGTTTTAAAATACAAAGGCTGGCACATAACACAAAGTAAATGCTGAATGAATAAAAGGTAGCAAATACTTGATGTTAAATTTTCAGTCTTTTTTATGTCCTTGTCTCCAAAGAAAAGCATCGTCTTTAGTTGTGAACTCTTTTAAGGCTAGAGCATGTAAGTACCATCCTGGACCAGGCAGTCTAATATTCCAGGTGTGATGGTGGCGCTAAGGGACATTTCATAGGAGTGAATCGTTGCCTTCACTGTCAGCCTTACAACACTGATTATATACTTCGCGTATATTTGCTTTCCTTATAACTCAGTGTGGGTCTGTTATCTTGGAATTTGTGTAAATTTTTCTGAGTGTATTTATCTTAACCTTGCAGGATGTCTTGGGTAACGAATCATATACATTTACTAACCACTCTATAAAACTAACCTTTGGTTTTATTCGGGTCTTTAAAAACCATTTCCTTTGAACTTGGAGCAGGTGAACCCCATTGTAGTATGGTATAATTTTGTAAACAGGATCATTTTTCACTCTATTTATAGCCTTGATAATTTTATAACCTTTAATTATATTTTAGAAAGATTGTAGAGGTTTTACTCTTTTAAAAACATATACTACTGTTTGTCACTTTAGTTCAGTATTTCTCAGCTTCACCTCAATCTGAGAATAATCTGGGGGAACTTCTAAAAGTATTCATTCCCTGGACTCTACCTCAGACCCATTAAATCAGAATCTTAGGATTTAGGGTTGCTGGTATTAGTATTTTTTTGAGCTCCCGGTAGTTGTTATATGCGACAAGGATTGAGAACCACTGCTTAAGTTGTTCGTTTCTGATTTTACATGTATGGTTTGATGATTTTCACAAATGTGTTAGTATTCCAGATATGGATGGCTTTTTATAGAATTTGAAATATAATTTCTATTATTCTTTCTGATGATAGCTAGCATTTTATTTTTAGCCAGTAGAATATTTTAATTTGATTCACCTCCCTCTGACTGAGAGATAATTTTGAGCTGGAATGAACTTTGGAGAAAACCAGCTGCAACTTTCTTTTGCAGGTAAAGTGAAGCTCACAGAGCGGTTGAATGACTGAGAATAAAATAGGCTTTATACAAGCTGTCCCTTAAATCTCCAGATACCTTTACAGTTTTTTTTAAGTCCTTTCAAATACATTATTTTACTTGGTCCTTAGAACTTTCTGAGATAATCAGTCACACTAATGCTTATCATTTTCCTATTTAAAACAACAGACATGGAGATTTTACTCTGTTTTACTGTTTTCTAGCTTATTTTATTGGCTACATTTAATACTGTGTCTTGACTTTGGTGTTCTATAGTTTTATTATGATGTATCGGGGTATAGATTTCTTTTTGTATGTGACTTTGTTAGGCTTCTTGAAAAATCTGCAAAATCCACCATCATTATCTCTTTAGATTTCTATTCTATCCAGTTAGCTTTTCTTTTGGATCTCTGATTACATGTACCTTAGACCTTCTTTATCTATTTATTCTTATTTATCTTCCTATCCATTAATTTTCTCTTCAGTTGAATCTAATCTTTTAAAGCCATCCAATGAGTTTGTAATTTTGATTATTATTGAAGTTCAGTTTGGTTCCTTTTTGAATCTGCTGGATCTTTTCTTAATAGTTTCTTGCTCCGTGAAGATATTTTCAGGTTGTTTTTTACTCCTTTTTTTTTTTTTTTTTTTAAGATTTTATTTTTTTATTTTTTTTAGAGAGAGTATTATGTGGGTGGGGTGGAGGGGGGGTGGCAGGAGAGGGGCAGAGGGAGACAGAGAGGAAAGGATCTCAAGCAGACACTGTGCTGAGCGTGGAGTCAGGCATGGGACTAGATCTCAGGACTAGTCCCTGAGATCATGACCTGAGATGAAACCCAGAGTCAGACACTTAACTGACTGAGCCACCCAGGTGTCCCAAGTCCTCTTTTGTTCTTTAAACGTAGTAAGTATAGTTACTTCATAGTTGGTATCTCTGTACTTCCTATATGTGAAGTCTTAGAGGTACCTTTTTTGTGATTTCTTGTTTTTGCTGGTTCTTGTTCATGATGACTTGTTTCTTTGTATGGATAGTAACCTTTGTGTAACTGCTCACTGTCTTGAAGATGTTTAAGGCTAAACTGAGGTCTCGAGTAAAGGTGTCATTTTCAGAAGTTCTTTGCATTTGCTTCTGGTAGGTTTGGAGGCATACAGAACCACTTAAAAGAAATTAAACCATTTAAAATAAATCCAGAACCATTTAAAATAAATTCATTGCTTGAATTTGGACCATGCTGCTTATGCAAATTTTGGTTGCAAATACATTTGAGGGCCATTGTACTTCACCTTGGCCTTGAAGATATAAGCCCCTTAGGTCTTAGCTAAATGTGGGACACATCACCTGTTAGACTTTTCACTCTGGGTGGTCCTGGTCTTTGATATTTGCCATTTGAGTCCTGTAAGGCTGTCCAAACTAAGGTTCAAGTTTGTTCTGATTGGCTAGTACCCAAAGGGCAAAGTGGCACTTGTTCTCTTACCTCACTCAGTATTCATTTTCCCTTCAATTTTGGCTAAATAATTCCTTACGTCTTATCAGCTTTGTCTTTTAGATGAGCGTGAAAATATTTTGTCCAGAATTTTTAGCTGTTTTTAATAGAAGAGTTAATTCAGGACATTATTACTGGAAACTGAATATCTTCCTTTCAAAAACTGATAAATACGAATGGCCCAGTAATTATCTGGGGAGATATATCATTGATAATATTTTTAAGTAAGAGATGTCCTTATTTAGCCCTAAACTTTATTTACTATCTAAGTCTACTTTTCTTTGAGTTCCAATGGTAGGAGAGGAGACTACAGCTTCTCTCCAAAATCTTGGTAATATAAGCAACATTTAAAACAAACCTCTTTACTAATCAGTCTTTGAAAGGTGTTTGGAAGTCCAAATAATTTGGACTGATTTCCCTTTGTCAGCAGCTTATTATCTACTTGATGTCAGTCATACTTTCAGATTTATGAATGTTATTAATGGTATCTAGGTTTCAGTTCTGGGCCATTAGGAATAAACATGCCCTTGGGATCTTTGGAGTTTCTTGCTTTGGTGGTCCATTTCACAAAACAGTCTGTTGCCTATCAAAATGTGGCTATGGGAAGTATGGGCCTTAACGCCATCATTTCCAGTATAATTTTTCTGGGCCTCATCTTTGTAAATTGTGAGTTCTCATATACCCACCAAACAAGACTAGTTGTAATTTTAAAATGATCAAGTATGCGAAGTATGGGACCCATAAGAGATGTCTATTAAATGGTTTGCTCTTGCTGGTTGAGATTTCTATGGAGAGAATGCTTTCAACTGTATTATTTATTTAAATTAAATTTTAGAAGCCACGATCTGGTTTAAGTGATCCATTTGGCACATAGTGGCTACTTACGTTATCTTTTCTCTGTTAGTAGTGGTTTAAGGACAATGAACTGACAGTATTGGAAGTACGGGGCAGGCCAGAGATGTGTAGTGATAGGTGGTAATAACCTGTAAGCACTGAGGACCAGACATAGGAATAGAGGAAACTTGGGAGTTCAGAAGAGAAACCAGAGGCAAGAGAGAAGCTGGGGAAGAAGGTAGAAGAAAAGAGACAGAGAAGGGAGGCAGGGGGTGGGCTGAGCAGACAGACAGGAGGGAGAAACTGCACACATGAACTTGTTCTTAGTTCCCAGAGCATGTATTGTCTGTAGTCTTCATTTTAACACTTGCAGAATTCTGGAGCTGACAAGGAAAGACACACACAACACACACACACCCTGCCAATCTCCACTCTCAATTTTCTGTTCCCTTCATTAGGCTAAGAATATTTTACCTCCTGAGGGACCTTAGAACCTCAGTAGTCTCATCCTTTGTTTTATCAGTGAGGGCCACTGGAGTGAGTTGTCTTAGATCACACTGTGAGTTGGTGGAGATTTAGTTTAGAACCCAGGAGTCCTACTTCCCTGGCCTAGGCATTGTTCTCCATACCACATCATCTCCTTTTACTGGTTCCTCACTCTGTGTAGCTGCTTCTGATTGAAGTAGCCAAGTGAGTTATAATATTTAGATGATTAATAATGTACCTGTCATAATGTAAATTCTTCTGACATATTTCAAACTTTTCTTCAAGTAGAACAACCTAGTGAAATGAGTATATTTTAAGGGGTTCAGGAAAGTCTTCAACAATTTGTGTTCCTCAAGAGTGTTAAACATTGTGTCACTCTAGTTTCTTTTAATAATTTTATTTTTGTATGGGGAATACTGACATAAAATGTTTATTTCCTTAAAAAACTTTGCAAATTTGGATCTTTTTCAGCTTGTTCTGATGGTAGCCTAATTAAGTTCTCTCTCTGTGTGTGTGTGTGTGTGTGTGTGTGTGTGTATTTTTTAAACTATATTTAGTGTTTATTGACCATATATCATCCTTTGTGTAGTGCTTTGGATTTTAGGTCATTCTCAGCCTTACGTATGCTATTCGAACAGAATAACATGTCAACCATGTATTTGCTGTTATGCGTTAAGGTATTTGAAGAAATAAAATCACTTTCTTTGGCAGACATAATGCTGTTTAACTCTTATTACAAAAGTACCTTATCTGAACAAGATGATGGAATATTATAAATGATTGATATGTAAGAAGGAAAATTTATTGTAGAGTTGACTAGAAGCAGTATGGCACAAGGCAAAATGAGTTTGTTTGTTTGTTTGTTTGTTTTAGGTAAGATTGAGAGAAAAGTAAGGGAGTAGAAGCCCTGGAATTAGGGGGAGCGTTGGGAAATATTGAATAGGGTGTGGGTGGAATAGGTATTTGGGTGTGGCAAATAGGTTCTTGAGGTAACTGCACTATAGAGATCCAAGGAAAGGGCTAAGGGAGTGTTAGACACTCCCATTAGCACTCATTTACATGGGACAGAAATTGGATCCAATACCAGCATATCTAGTTAGGAAAAATAAACAAGATGTCAGATTCCATGAGGGTGATACCAATTTCACATGATGGAAAATTGCAGCCCAGTCTGAGACTTGTTCTCTTTTTTTTTTTTTTTTTAATTTGTTTGTATTTCCTAAATGAGAAGATTAAGCAGTCAGTAAAGGAGCCAAATTATATGCATAACCAAAACTTGCTCCTGAGGAATGTGGGTTTATATAAAGCTAAAAGGGAACAAGGAGGAGCCTAGAGATCTGGGTCAGTACACTTACTGAAACTTTAAAGAGTAGTTAGCTGGGAAAGATGATACCATGGTCCCAGTACTTGAACCCAGTACTTTATCTTGTTTCCTTTCCTCCTTTACCCTCCAAAAATAATAATAGTTTTGTTGTTATTGTTGTTGTTGTTGTTGTTGAGCTCTTACCATGTGCTGGGTATAGTGCAGAGCACTTTACGTGTGTAATCTATTTTAATCTTCGCAAAGCTCTTTGTGGTAGGTATTAATGCTTATCCCCTAATTCATAGATGAAAGAGAATAATTTCCCGTAAGAAAAGTTTGAGTGAGGTCCTGGGCATGGCAAATGGAAGGAAATATTTTGACATTTTTTTCTTTTTCTTTAATGCTTCTGAGTTAATGTATAGGTTGGGATATTTTCCCTTTCTTGTCTGCCTGGTGAATTTCTGATCCTCTTCCAAGATTCAGTTTACCTTCTTTGGGAAACCTCTCTGACCTCTAGACATAGTGAAGCTTCATGCTCCCCTAAAAGCTTGTATGTGTGAGACAGAAACACCTTCCTGACCAGTTGTTGGGCAGTTAATCTGGTTGAAATGATACCAACTCATTTAAGTTAAAAATATAGAAAGCTTGCTAGACCAAGCCTACCTGCTCCCTTCACTTTTTTTTTAAGAATGCTGATTGGAGTTGTGTGTTGTCTTTCTTGAATAAGTTACAATTATAATGCATTGCTTGTGATTTCTGGTTTTGGTTTTCCTCAAGTAAAGTATACAGTGCAGAATCGTGGCTTTTTATGACTTTTCCCTATTCTTTTATAGTTGTTTCACTCACATTTACTTCGACAGCAGTATTTTTCATAGGTCTCCTTGTTGTCTTGTCTTTCCAAAGCATTCAACTTAGTCTTTCTTCTTCATACCTGTATTTTATTGGTTTATGTAATGTTTAATTGAATTATCTAATCAAAGCAACAGTGCAACTGACATAAACAGGTTTGGGAGGAAAGCAAGTTGACTCTTAGTGAGCTTGTACAACTGGACTGAGATAACTGCAGTGGATGGTGAACTGTAAAGAAGAACATACTCCAGCTGTGAATATTTAATGTGTCCTGGGCGTTGGGCAGTGTTTTTACAAAGGGACTGAAAAATACTGGTTAATCCAGAGGTTTGGTTAAGAGAGGATTAGTGGTGAGACCTTCTGTGTCTCAGTTATACAGCCTATCTCATACTTTGCGTATTTGTTTTCTCACTAGGTTCTGAGTCACTTAAGGGTGTTTTTATTTTCCTAAGATCCAGCAGTTACTGGCACATAGTAGCTGTTTAATAAATGGTTCTTAAATAAATGTTAGTGAATATATATTAAATATATGTGTTTGAATATGTAGGTCATGTCTCTTAGCCAAAGTTTGGCCATGAGGGCAGGTCCTGTGTCTGAGACATCTTTGATATTTTACAGTGATTGTCATACATTGCATGAGTGTACTATATATGGTGGTATGCAGGGGAGCAGTGTATCTGTCCCTCTTGCTGCTAGCCTTAAGACCTCCCCTGGAAAGAGCCTTTGAGAGCAAGGAGTATCTGTGTTTGGTTGTGTAGAGCATTGCCTGGGCCCTGCCAAGTCATTCTGACAGAGCTCATTTTAGGGATGCCACTGGCTTCTTAATTGCAGCTTGATGTTAGCAGCAGCAAATGGTGCTTGGGTTTTGGTAGTTGTGAGTGTAGGTTTGTTTTCTTCTCCCTTGGTGTGTTAAACACTGACTGCCAGGAAATGTCTTTGGCATCATGTCCTAAAAAGTCTTAACAATCAGCAGGGCCAGATAACATTTTTTGTTCTTTTCTAAAACCCACACCTTCAAATTTTATACATATTCCTTATTCTTCTAAATAGAAAATGAATATTTTTTTCCTGTGAAGATAAATCTGGCTTTAAATAAACTATCCAGTTTTCATTACTTTGTATTCTCCCTTTCCAATTTTGTTTACAGTTGCATTACTAATATATTTTGATCTTAAACCTTTTGGAACTCTATTATTTTTAATAAAACAGAAATGCCCCAGTTTTCCAGAATTTAGAATTAAAATTCTGACTTTTTTATCCCCAAGCCTGCTTCTTTTCATCAAAAATTAGTTTCGTTTCCCAGATCATTATAGCTAGTCAAGTAAGTGAGATTGAGCACAAAAAGGCTAGTGTATGGAAATACCAAAGTTGCCAAAGCCTCATAGAAAATATGTTGTGGATGAACAGTGGAAAACAAGCAGATATAGTTCCAGGTCACATAGTGTTTATAATCAAGTAATAATTCTTAACTTTAGATAGACCTGAGTCCATTATGCCAGTGATGGTATCCACTGTGGCAGTGCTTTTAGCTTTTCCCATTTAAAAACCAACCAAACCAATACCGACAACAAAAGAAACCCCTTTCTCAGCTCTTTTATCTGTTGGTACTGTCATCCTATTTGTTCTCTTTCATTTCATTGTTAATTTCTCTGTACAGACTGCATTTAGTACCTTTGGTTTTCTACTAGTCTCATTTTCTTCCCTCTCAGTTTCTTTGTTCTCTTTCTCTCTTTTGGGTTACTTATTTCACCGTTCAGATACTTGTTTGTCAGATTAGATTGTTTTGTTTTTACTTTCCAGCAGTTTCTCTATGATTTGAATCTTCTCACTCTAGTTGATTCTTTTTATGTATAGATAGATGCCTTTTAAAATTATATCTCTAGGTAGTGCTGATATTTTTCTAGTTACAATTATATATGTCTAATTTCTTGCTGATGTCACCTGGATGACCTGCTATAACTTGAAACTCACTTTGCCTTTCTTTTTTTTTTTTAAGGTTTTATTTATTTATTTGACAGACAGAGATCACAAGCAGGCAGAAAGAGAGGAGGAAGCAGGCTCCCCACTGAGCAGAGAGCCCGATGTGGGGTTCGATCCCAGGACCCTGTGATCATGCCCTGAGCCGAAGGCAGAGGCTTAACCCACTGACCCCCCCAGGTACCCTCACTCAGCCTTTCTAAAATCCTTCTCCCAAACCAAGTTGCCTCTCCTCCCCTTACCCAGCCCCTAATTTACCCTTTCTAGATGTCTAGATTCAGCTTTGAGTCAGTGTTTCATTCTCTCATCCTCACTCTCCCAGCCATGCATCTGGTTTTGTAAACTATTTAATATCTTAGATTCATTTTTAATCCTTTAATTTTTAATACTGTTGTTAACTTGGTTCAGATCCTCATCATCTCATATCTGGGTGACTGCAGTAGGGGCCTTCTTAATTTTTTACCTCTAGTCTCTCCCTTGGCCAAGGTATTATACACAGTATTTCCTCTTAAGCTTCTAAAAATAATGATTTACTCAAGATATATATATTTTTTCTTTTTGCCTGTGGTAGGTTTCAAATCTCTTCCATGATTAGACTATTATATTTTCTACCTGTTAGAGTACTCTTTCTAAACCAACTAAGTTTAATCTTGCTTTGCACATAAGTCATGTTTACTTTTTTTTTAATCATTGCTCAGAAAGTTTTCATCATTCTGAAATAATCTTCCACCACCTCATAATTTGTATTATTCTTTCAGATTTACATAGTCTTTATTCAAATTTAGCTTAAGTCCCATTTTCAACATGAAGAGATTTTGGTTTAGGCTTTGATTGTTACTTTTTTAGTACTTGCTTTTGTCATTTAACACTTAGGGTGTTCCATCTTTTACTGTTTACTTGCTTTTTATGAATCTGTTCAGTTAATTTACAAATATTTATTGGACATCTACTACATGCAAGTGACTGTTCTAGGCTTTGGGGATATAGCAGTCAATAGCATAGATAGTCTGTGTCTTGGAACTTTAGCAACTTCCTCTGTACCTTATTACTTTTTAAATTCTAACACCTATCATAGTACGTGTTAACATTATGTGTTAATAATGATAATATTAAAATTGAGTTCAAATTTGCAAGAAGGAGCCCCTGACTAATAATACAGAAAAAAATCCTGTCTTGCTGCTGACCAAAAAACATTGATAATTATAGAGAAAGGGATAATTATTTTGGAGGGTGAGGATATCATTTGGAAGGTGGCTATATTGTCTTGAATTCAATGATAAATTTTAAAAAATTAGCCAAAATAATACTGCCTTGGCAGATACTAATTGAACTGTATATCATTAGTTTCCCCTGCAAATAAACAGAATGCAAATAAATAGCAAGTTAAAGCAATACTCATTGTCTTGGGATCAGGACTTACTAAGTTTTGTTTTCCACATACCATCTTCAGTTCCATATAATCCCAGGATGTTAAACTCTTTCCCTGTATAGTTGAGGAAACTGAGGCTCAGAAAAGTTAAGTAACTTTAATAGGATCACACAGATTAGTGAGAGTACCAGGAGTAGGAATTTCCCAAATCCCATATCAAAGAACATTGAATATTTATACAGTACAGTTCAGTAATTGATGTGTATGGTTCTGATCCTGAGTTACCAAGAAAAATTATGTCCCCTGCCTTTTTTTTCAAAATGAAAGCAGAAACTTAGTGATCTTTAAAATTCAGTATACATCAAAGCTTAAATGATTTATCTCAGTTATTTCTTATGTATGTTTAATGAGTCTTTCCTATTTTCCTTACTTTGTGTTCTCTTGTTTACTTGTTTGAATAAAAATGATTACCTTGATATTTTGACCTAATTTTTTATTTAAAAAATATTTGTTAATCAGGAAATGAGTATTTTATGATGTTTAAAAATCAGGTAGTTACTAATAAAAACTTGTTCTAACAAAGCTTGACTTTCCTAGTTAAGAAATCTCTATTGATTTTTTTTTATTAACATATAATGTCTTATTTGCCCCAGGGGTACAGGTCTGTGAATCATCAGTCTTTCACATTTCACAGCATTCACCATAGCACACACCCTCCCCAGTGTCCATAACCCAGCCACACTATGCCTACATCCGACCTCCCCCTCACCCCCCGCAAACCTCAGTTTGTTTTGTGAGATTAAGTCTCTTATGGTTTTTCTCCTTCCCCATCCATCTTGTTTCATTTTTTCCTTCCCTACCCTCTACAACCCCTGCCCTGCCTCTGAAATTCCTCATATCAGAGAGATTATATGTTATCTTTCTCTGATTGACTAAATTCGCTCAGCATAATACCCTCTAGTTACATCCACGTTGTTGCAAATGGCAAGATTTCATTTCTTTTGATGGCTGCATAGTGTCCCATTGTATGTATATACCACATCTTCTTTATCCATTTGTCTGTTGGTGGACATCTAGGTTCTTTCTATAGTTTGGCTATTGTGGACACTGCTGCTGTAAACATTCGGGTACTCGTGCCCCTTCGGATCACTACATTTGTATCTTTAGGGTAAATATCCAGTAGTGCAATTGCTGGGTTGTAGGGTAGCTCTATGTTCACTTTTTTGAGCAACCTCCCTACTGTTTTCTAGAGTGACTGCACCAGCTTGCATTCCCACCAACAGTGTAGATGGGTTCCCCTTTCTCTGCATCTTTAGCAACACCTGTCGTTTCCTGACTGGTTATTTTAGCCATTCTGGCTGGTGTGAGGAGGTATCTCAGTGTGGTTTTGATTTGTATTTCCCCGATTCCTAGTGATGTGGAGCACTTTTTCACATGTCTGTTGGCCATCTGGATGTCTTCTTTGCAGAAATGTCTGTTCATGCCTTCTGCCCATTTCTTGATTGGATTATTTGTTCTTTGGGTGTTGAGTTTGATAAGTTCTTTATAGATTTTAGATACTAACCCTTCATCTGATATGTCATTTGCAAATACCTTCTCCCTTTCTGTCAGTTGTCTTTGGGTTTTGTTGACTGTTTCCTTTGCTGTGCAAAAGCTTTTGATCTTGATGAAGTCCCAATAGTTCATTTTTGCCCTTGCTTCCCTTGCCTTTGGCGATGTTTCTAGGAAAAAGTTGCTGCGGCTGAGGTTGAAGAGGTTGCTACCTGTGTTCACCTCAAGGATTTTGATGAATTCCTATCTCACATTGAGGTCTTTCATCCATTTGGAGTCTATTTTTGTGTGTGGTGTAAGGAAATGGTCCAGTTTCATTTTTCTGCATGTGGCAGTCCAATTTTCTGGACACCATTTGTTGAAGAGACGGTCTTTTTTCCATTGGACATTCTTTCCTGCTCTGTCAAAGATTAGTTGACCATAGAGTTGAAGGTCTATTTCTGGGCTCTCTATTCTGTTCCATTGATCTATATGTCTGTTTTTGTGCCAGTACCATATTGTCTTGATGATTACAGCTTTCTCATAGAGCTTGAAATCTGGAATTGTGATCCTGCCAACTTTGGTTTTCCTTTTCAGCATTCCTCTGGCTATTCAGGGTCTTTTCTGGTTCCATATAAATTTTAGGATTATTTGTTCCATTTCTTTGAAAAAAGTTGATCGTATTTTGATAGGGATTGCATTAAACATGTAGATTGCTTTAGGTAGCATAGACATTTTCACAATATTTTTCTTCCCAATCCATGAGCATGGAATGTTTTTCCATTTCTTTGTGTTTTCCTCAATTTCTTTCATGAGTACATTATAGTTTTCTGAGTACAGATTCTTTGCCTCTTTGGTTAGGTTTATTCCTACGTATATTATGGTTTAGGGTATAATTGTAAATGGGATCGACTCCTTAATTTCTCTTTCTTATGTCTTGCTGTTGGTATATAGAAATGCAACTGATTTCTGTGCATTGATTTTATACCTTACTCTTTACTGAGTTTCTATATGTGTTCTAGCACTTTTGGAGTGGAGTCTTTTGGGTTTTCCACATAAAGTATCATATTATCTGCAAAGAGTGAGAGTTTGACTTCTTTGCCGATTTGGATGCCTTTAATTTCTTTTTGTTGTCTGATTGCTGATGCTAGGACTGCTAGTACTATGTTGAATAGCAGTGGTGATAATGGACATCCCTGCTGTGTTCCAGACCTTAGGGGAAAAGCTCTCAGCTTTTCCCCATTGAGAATGATATTCACAGTGGGTTTTTCGTAGATGGTTTTGATGATATTGAGGTATGTACCCTCTATCCCTACACTTTGTAGAGTTTTGATCAAGAAAGGATGCTGTACTTTGTCAAATGCTTTTTCAGCATTTGTTGAGAGTATCATATGGTTCTTATTCTTTCTTTTATTAATGTATAGTATCACATTAATTCATTTGCAGTTATTGAACCAACCTTGCAACCCAGTAATAAATCCCACTTGGTTGTGGTGAATAATCCTTTTAATGTACTGTTGGATCCTATTGGCTGGTATTTTGGTGAGAATTTTTGCATCTGTGTTCATTAGGGATATTGGTCTGTAATTCTCCTTTTTTTTTTTTTTTTTAAAGATTTTATTTATTTATTTGACAGAGAGATCACAAGCAGGCAGAGAGGCAGGCAGAGAGAGGAGGAAGCAGGCTCCCCGAGAGAGCAGAGAGCCCGATGCGGGGCTCGATCCCAGGACTCTGAGATCATGACCTGAGCCGAAGGCAGCGGCTTAACCCACTGAGCCACCCAGGCGCCCCTGTAATTCTCCTTTTTGATGGGAGGGGTCTTTGTCTGTTTTGGGATCAAGGTGATGCTGACTTCATAAAATGAGTTTGGAAGTTTTCCTTCCATTTCTATTTTTTGGAACAGTTTCAGGAGAATAGGCATTAATTCTTCCTTAAATATTTTGTAGAATTCTCCTTTGAAGCCATCTGGCCCTGGGCTCTTGTTTGTTGGGAGATTTTTGATGACTGCTTCAATCTCCTTACTGGTTATGGGTCTGTTCAGGTTTTCTGTTTTTTCCTGGTTCAGTTTTGTTAGTTTATATGTCTCTAGGAATGCATCCGTTTCTTCCAGATTGTCAAATTTGCTGGCATATAGTTGCTTATAATATGTTCTTATAACTGTTTGTATTTCTTTGGTGTTGGTTGTGATCTCTCCTCTTTCATTCACTTTATTGATTTGGGTCCTTTCTCTTTTCTTTTGATATGTCTGGCTAGGGGTTTATCAATCTTACTAATTTCTTCAAAGAAACAGCTCCTAGTTTCATTGATTTGTTCTACTGTTCTTTTGGTTTCTATTTCATTGATTTCTGTTCTGATCTTCATTATTTCTCTTCGCTGAGGGTTTTAGGCTTTATTTTTTGTTGTTTCTCCAGCTCCTTTAGGTGTAGGGTTAGGTTGTGTACTTGAGACCTTAGCTATATGTTGAGAAAGACTTGTATTGCTATATACAGTCCTGTCAGGACTGCCTTTGCTGTGTCCCAAAGATTTTGAACGGTTGTGTTTTCATTTTCATTTGTTTCCATGAATTTTTTTTCTTTTTATTAACATAAAATGTCTTATTTGCCCCAGGGATACAGGTCTGTGTATCATCAGGCTTTCACATTTCACGGCACTCAGCATAGCACATACCCTCCCCAGTGTCCATAACCCAGCCACCCTATCTTTACCCCCGCACTCCCTAGCAACCCTTTACTTTGTTTTGTGAGATTAAGAGTTTCTTATGGTTTGTCTCCCTCCTGATCCCATCTTGGTTCATTTTTTCCTTCCCTACCCCCAACAACCCTCTGCCCTTCCTCTCAAATTCCTCATATCAGAGAGATCATATGATAATTATCTTTCTCTGATTGGCTTATTTTGCTCAGCATAATACCCTCTAGTTCCATTTATGTTGTTGCAGATGGCAAGCTTTCATTTCTTTTGATGGCTGCATAGTATTCCATTGTATTTATATACCACATCTTCTTTATCCATTCATCTATTGATGGACATCTAGGTTCTTTCCATAGTTTGGCTATTGTGGACACTGCTGCTATAAACATTTGGGTGCACGTGCCCCTTTGGATTTACCATGAATTTTAAAAAAATTCTTTAATTTCCGGCTTGACCCTTTCATTTAATACCATTCATTTAATACTTGACCCATTTTTTTAATACTTTAATTTCCTGCTTGACCCATTCATTCTTTAGTGGGATGCTCTTTAGCCTCCATGCATTTGAGTTCTTTCCAGCTTTCTTCTTGTGATTGAGTTCTAGTTTCAGAGTACTGTGGTCTGAAAATATGAAGGGAATGATCCCACTCTGATGGTATTGGTTAACACCTGATTTGTGACCCAGTATGTGATCTATTCTGGAGAATGTTCCATGTACACTAGAGAAAAATGTATATTCTGTTGCTTTGGGATGGAATGTTCTGAATATATCTATGATATCCATCTGGTCCAGTGTGTCATTTAAAGCCTTTATTTCCTTTTTGATCTTTTGCTTAGATGATCTATCCATTTCAGTGAGGGGGGTGTTAAAGTCCTCCACTATTATTATTTTTGATGTATTTCTTTGATTTTGTTACTAATTGGTTTATATAATTGGCTGCTCCTACGTTAGGAGCATAGATATTTAAAATTATTAGAGCTCCTTGTTGGACAGACCCTTTAATTATGATATAGTGTCCTTCCTCATCTCTTATTATAGTCTTTGGCTTAAAATCTAATTTATCTGATATAAGGATTGCCACCCCAGCTTTCTTTTGATGTCCATTAGTATGGTAAATTGTTTTCCACCCCCTCACTTTAAATCTGTAGGTGTCTTTGGTTCTAAAATGAGTTTCTTGCAGACAGCATATCAATGGGTCTTGTTTTTTTATCCATTCTGATACCCTGTGTCTTTTGATTAGGGCATTTAGCCCATTTATATTCAGGGTAACTATTGGAAGATATGAATTTAGTGCCATTGTATTGCCTGTAAGGTGACTGTTACTGTATATTGTCTCTGTTCCTCTCTGGTCTGTTACTTTTATCCTCTCTCTTTGCTTAGAGGACCGCTTTCAATATTTCCTGTGGGGCTGGTTTGGTGTTTGCAAATTCTTTTAGTTTTTGTTTGTCTTGGAAGCTTTTTATCTCTCCTTCTATTTTCAATGACAGCCAGCTGGATAAAGTATTCCTGGCTGCATATTTTTCTTGTTTAGTGCTCTGAATAGATCATGCCAGTCCTTTCTGGCCTGCCAGGTCCCTGTGGATAGGTCTGTTGCCAATCTAATATATCTACCATTTTATGTTACAGATCTCTTGTCCCAAGCTGCTTTCAGGATTTTGTCTTTGTCACTAAGACTTGTAAGTTTTACTATTAGATGATGGGGTGTGGACCTATTTTTATTGATTTTGAGGGGGTTTCTCTGTGCTTCCTGGATTTTGATGCTTGTTCCCTTTGCCATATTAGATAAATTCTCTAGTATAATTTGCTCCAATATACCTTCTGCCCCCCTCTCTCTTTCTTTCTCTTCTGGTATCCCAATTATTCTAATATTGTTTCATTTTATGGTATCACTTATCTCTCGAATTCTTCCCTCGTGGTCCAGTAGTTTGTCTCTCTTTTCTCAACTTCTTTATTCTCCATTATGTTGTCTTCTATATCACAAACTCTCTTTTCTGCCTCATTTATCCTAGTAGGAAGAGCCTCCATTTTTTATTGCACCTCATTAATAGCTTTTTTGATTCCAACTTGGTTAGATTTTAGTTCTTTATTTCTCCAGAAAGGGATTCTCTAATATCTTCCATTCTTTTTTCGAGCCCAGCTAACACTTTGATAATCAGCATTCTGAACTCTAGTTCTGACATATTAATACTTTCCATATTGATTAGGTCCCTAGCCATTAGTACTGCCTTTTGTTCCTTTTTTTTTTTTGTGGTGAGTTTTTTCACCTTGTCATTTTTCCAGATAAGAATAGATGAGTGAGGGGCGCCTGGGTGGCTCAGTGGGTTGAGCCTCTGCCTTCGGCTCAGGTCATGATCCCAGGGTCCTGGGATCGAGCCCCACATCGGGCTCTCTGCTCGGTGGGGAGCCTGCTTCCTCCTCTCTCCCTGCCTGCCTCTCTGCCTACTTGTGATCTCTGTCTGTCAAATAAATAAATAAAAAAAAAAAATCTTAAAAAAAAAAAAAAGAGAATAGATGAGTGAGAGAACAGAATACTAAAAGGGTGGCAAAGACCCCAGAAAAATATATGCTAACCAAATCAGAAGAGATCCAAAACTAGGGGGAGAAGAAAGGGAGAAAAGAAAATGAATAGAACAGAGCCACACACTTGATTTTGGGTGTATTCTGGTCTCTTAGAAGAAACTACCTCCCAAAATTTTAAAGAAGGAAAAACATATATATATATATATACATATATATATATAAAATAAGGGTAAACACGATGAAGGGATGGAATATGACTATAAAGATGAAAATTAAAGATTCTAAAAAAGGAATTGTTAAGATAAGTTGGTTGGAAAAAGAAAAAAAAGAGAATGTGATCAGGCTGGAGACTAGAACAAAGGCATTTGCTAGATTTAGGGTATATTTTGATCTATTAGAAGAAATTGTATCCGAAAATTTTAAGGGAATAAAGGTATATATATACAAAAAATAAAGTTAAATACAATGAATCGATAAAATATGACTATAACAATGAAAAATTTTAAAGTTTTTTAGGTATTGATAAGCTAGAATAGTTAAAAAATGTTAATATAAGAAAGAGGAAAAGTTAAAAAAATACAATAAAAAATTAATTAAAAAAATTTAACTTTGAAAGACTAAAGGATCATGGGATAAAAGCCATGAATTCTAGGTGTTGCTTTCCTCTAGCTCTGGAGTTCTGCAGTTCTCATTGGTTGGTGATCTTGGCTGGATGTTCTTACTGATCTTCTGGGGTAGGGGCCTGTTGCAGTGATTCTCTGTCTTTGCCCAAAGCAGAATTGCACTGCCCTTGCAAGGGTCCAGGCTAAGCAATACGTGCTCTCAGGAGCTTTTGTTCCCTGAACGCTTTCTGTACAGCTTTAGAGGATGGGAATGAAGATGGCAGCCTCCGGCCCCTAGGAGCTGAAAGCTTGGGGTCCCCGTCCTCAGTGCGCTGTCAGTGAAAAGCAGTCAGTCCCTCCCGTCTCCTTGTCTCTGTCCACACTCCATGATCACCTGGCTTGTGACTGAGGTTTCTGTCTCTGACGCATGGTCCTGTTTGGAGTCTCCAAACCCAGCAGATTCCTGCAGCAGGCTCCATGCTGCTCCTCCTGAAGGAGGAAGGAGCTCAGATCTGCCATTTGTGGGGTCCCTGCTCTAAGAGCAGTGGTCCGACTTGCCTCAGATCATGATTTAAGGTAACCCTGAGCTGAGAGCAGACTACTCGGCTCCAGTGTCTGTAGCTGGCTTTCCTGCTCCAATACCTGGGAGTTCTGCCACACCTAGACACCCCCGGGCTTTCTGTGACCCCGTGGGACCTGAGACCACACTTTCCCCATGAGATCTTCACCCTCCACTTTGCCTCTGGAGCAGTGTCCCTCCGTGGAACAGATTTCTAAAAGTTCTGATTTTGTGCTCTGCTGCTCTCACTTGCTGGTAGCCAGTCCCTCCCCACACTGTCTATCTTCCTGTCACTTTGGATTCACTTCTCCACAGTCCTACCTTCCAGAAAGTGGTCGATTTCCTGTTCCTAGAATTGCTGCTCTTCTCTTCTATCTCCTGTTGAGTTTGTAGGTGTTCAGAATGGTTTTATAACTATCTAGCTGAACTCCTGGGACCTGATGATATTTCAGTCACCTACTCCTCCACCATTTTGCTTCCTCTCCTCTCTATTGATTTTTTAAAAATGTTTTTGTAGGGGTGCCTGTGTGGCTTAGTCAGTTGGTTAAGCAGCTGCCTTTGACTCAGGTCAAGATCTCAGGGTCCCGGGATCAGCCCCACATCCTGCTCCCTGCTCAGTGGGGTGTCTGCTTCTCCCTCTGCCCCTTCCCCCTGCATGCATGTGAGCTCTCTCTCTTTCAAATAAAAAAAAAAACTTTAAAATGTTTAAGAAAATGTTTAAAAAAAATCTTTAAAATGTTTTTATAAGTTTGTTATAACATGAATTAGAGAAGAGATTTAGAGCATGAATCACTGCCTAGAAGCCGCCAGTTTTTCTACAAAAAAATAAGTTTTAATCCTTATTTAGAATTCAGAGTTGAACTTAGACTTTATTTTTAGAAACTGTCTAAATTTTACATTTAGCAGTGTTAAGGAAAACCAGAACTGGACAGTGGTTAGGGTAGTATAAGCAGATTTTAATCAGGGACTGTTGCAGTAGGGGGAAAGAGACCTCATTATAGAACTGGGCTCAATTCTGAATACAGCAAGAAAAATTAGGAGTTTATAGCCAAGGGGTAAGGGCTTAGTGGATGTAAATTATGAAGAGGAAACATCATGGGTAAGGGGATTCTAGCTAAACCGACTTGGACAGGATTCTGGCTGAAGGCAGGCCAGGGTGACCAGATTTCACCCGGGGATTGAAGGGGTAAGGAATTTGATCAGATGTTCAGGGTGATGAGATACTGAAGGTGAGGGATTCTTGCCAAACTGACTTTAGTAAGATTGTTGCTAAAATTGGGGGATGTGAAGGTAGACCTCGAAGTCTAAAGATCTGGCTTAGTTAAGCACTGTACTCAGAGGAGCCTGACTGAAGTTTGGTGGAGTAGAGAATCTTTGTCAGAAAAAATAATATCTCTAAAATAAGAATTGGTGGGGGCGCCTGGGTGGCTCAGTTGTTTAAGTACCTGCCTTAGGCTCAGGTCATGATCTCAGGGTCCTGGGATTGAGTCGGGCATCTGGCTCCCTGCTCAATGGGAGTCTGCTTCTCCCTCTTCTTCTGCCCCTCCCCCTTGCTTGTGCAGGCACCAAGTCTCTCTTTCAAATACGTTAAATCTTCAAAAGAAAAAAAAAAAGAATAGGTGTATATATAAAACATAAGATATTCAGAAAGATAAAGGGCAGAAAGTACCCCTTCCTCCCACCAGTCCTTCTCACAAACCTACTGTTTGGAGGTAAATTTTAACAACTTAGTGTATACCCCTCCAAAATTTTATGTATATACACACATAAACATACACGTGGGTTTTTTATTGAACTTGTATTTATCTTGGCAATAATTGTTTATTGCCTCTCATTTAATCTACTTATCTATTTTAATCTCCATTCTTGTAATCTTCTTCCATTTTTCCTTATCTTTGTAAAATATTTTTTGGTACATGTGTTCTTTATTTACAAAAATCAAATTGAGGGGCGCCTGGGTGGCTCAGTGGGTTGAAGCCTCTGCCTTCGGCTCAGGTCATGATCCCAGGGTCCTGGGATCGAGCCCCGCATGGGGCTCTCTGCTCAGCGGGGAGCCTGCTTCCTCCTCTCTCTCTGCCAGTCTCTCTGCCTACTTGTGATCTCTATCTGTCAAATGAATAAATAACAAAATCTTTAAAAAAAAAAAGATCAAATTGAGTCATTTTTTTCTCTTTTTAAAAAAGATTCATATGTGATACTTTGTGTACATTAACCCCATTACTTTGAACTGCTTGAGAATTTCTTAAACACAGTAATGGTTTGGTATGTATAAACCTAATTTAGCTAAGTTGCCAGGTTTTTTTTGATAATGACTGCCCTTGTCTAGATTTACACTAGCAGTGTGTTATCATGTAGCATCTAGAATTCTACTTCTTGCTAGTCTCCTAAATATAAAATTATATCTCCTATTTTTATTAACTTGAATTTTTCTGCTTATTACTGAGATCTAACATCTCTTTCTAAGCTTGCTAGCCTTTTGGGTTTCCTCTTTTCTAAATTGCTCATTCATATTCTTTTTTTTTTTTTTTAGATTTATTTATTTATTTATTTATTTGACAGACAGAGATTACAAGTAGGCAGAGAGGCAGGCAGAGGGAGAGAGAGGAGAAAGCAGGCTCCCTGCTGAGCAGAGAGCCCGATGCGAGGCTCGATCCCAGGACCTGAGCCGAAGGCAGAGGCTTTAACCCACTGAGCCACCCAGGCGCCCGCTTATTCATATTCTTTATGAGAGCATAGAATATCTATTTATTAAGATCATCTTCTATCTATATTTACAAGTAGAATCAGTTTTTCTTTTCTGTAATTTATTTTTGCTAGTTTTTTAGGTTAGTGTTACAGTATTAACAGGAAACAGAATGATAGTTTTATTTGTTAAAGCTAAATAAATATAATACTTGTAAAGTAGGTTAAGGTGAAGTTATTGGGATTTATATTAGGAATATTACTTTACAAAATAGCAGACATTGTTTTATGTAATGGGTTTAATGTTAAAAAGGCATTTTCTGGACCTTACTCTTACAAATTAATAAAAATAATATATACACACACACAGAGGTATCTACCTATATATCTATAGACACACACATACTTGTAGCTACTTTAATTGATTTGGGATGTTATCGGTTTGTGTGTTTGAAAATCAAGATTACTAAATATGTTTTTAGTCTGGAAGCTCCAGTCCTGTCTTACCTACTGCCTACAGGGAGTGCCCACCTTAATAGTGAATCAGCAACAATTAAACTTACATTTCAGTCTTACCCTCCTTCACTATAAGCTCTTTGAATTGAACCCTCTAGCATCTGTGTTTTGTCTTCAGATCTCTGTTAGTATATACACTTATGTTTTAAATATGATTGGTTTGTACATAATTAACTATTTTGTGTCTTTTTTGTGTGACAATGAAATGAGTTAAGAAACCACTTATTTAGAAAATATAACATAGAAAGAGCTCAGTAGGGGCGCCTGGGTGGCTCAGTGGGTTAAGCCGCTGCCTTCGGCTCGGGTCATGATCTCAGGGTCCTGGGATCGAGCCCCGCATCGGGCTCTCTGCTCAGCAGGGAGCCTGCTTCCTCCTCTCTCTCTACCTGCCTCTCTGCCTGCTTGTGATCTCTCTCTGTCAAATAAATAAATAAATAAATCTTAAAAAAAAAAAAAAAAAGAGCTCAGTAAACGATAGCTTTCATTAATGTCATGTATTTTCATATATGTATAGTTGTAGTCCCTGCACTTTCAGTAATTATGTAACCAAAACAGATGTCATTTTTGCTTATCTTTCTGTCTCTGCATACAGGAAAGTTCACAAGAAAATTCAGGAAACTGTTCACCTTGATTAACCCTAGGTAGTGGAATTGGGTAAAGGAATGGATCTGCTGGTATTTCTTTTATATATTTACATAAAATTTGAATTTTTTCCATTTAATAGTATTTTTTAATGAGGAAGAAGAATTTTTTTAAAAACAATCAAAATATAGCTTATTGAACTACTCTCTGAATGAGTATTTGGATGGTTCTGTTACAGGACAATAGTCAACATATGGAAAACTAGTCAATATTATTATCTTAAAAGAAATATTCATTAAAGCAATGAATGTTTATGAGTGTTTAAAAATCAGTAACAACACCCAATGCTAGGCGAGCTGTGTTAAACTTTACTCTCATACATTGTTGTTGGTATTATCAGTTGATCAATATCTATCAGGAAACAGACTTTGACTTAATAATTCAGTTTGTTGCAGTCTTTCCCAGAGAAATAAATAATTCCCTTAAAAGTCTATATGCATAAAGGGCAGCCTACTGAATGGGAGAAGGTATTTGCAAATGACATATCCAATAAAAGATTAGTGTCCAAAATATATAAAGAACTGATAGAACTCAACACTCAAAAAACAAATAATCCAATTTATTATTTTTTTTAAAGATTTTATTTGTTATTTTGATAGAGAGACACAGCGAGAGAGGGAACACAGCAGGGGAGTGGGAGAGGGACAAGCAGGCCTTCCACCAAACAGGGACCCCTGACATGTGGCTTGAGCTCAGGACCCTGGGATCATGACCTGAGCTGAAGGCAGACCTGTAATGACTGAGCTACCCAGGTGCCCCACAAATAATCCAATTTAAAAAATGGGCAGAAGACATGATTTGACATTTCTCCAAAGAAGATGTACAGGTGGCCAACAGACACATGAAAAGGTGCTCAACATCACTCATTGTCAGGGAAATGTAAATGAAAACTACAATGAGATATCACCTCACACCTGTCAGAATGGCTAACATAAAAAACACAAGAAACAACAAATGTTGGCAAGGGTGCAGAGAAAAAGGAACCCTCATGCCTTGGCTAGTGGAAATGCAAACGGGTGCAGCCACTGTGGGAAACAGTGTGGAGGTCTCAGAAAGTTAAAGATAGAACTACCCTATGATCCAGCAATCACACTATTAGGTATTTACCCCTCAAAATACAAAAACAGTAATTCATAGTGATACATGGACACTTGTGTTTATTGCAGCATTATTTACTATAGTCAAATTACGGAAGCAACTGAAGTGTGCATCAATAGATGAATGGATAAAGAAGATGTGAGATATATATATATATGACACACATAAACATACATACATACAGTGGACTATTATTCAGCCATAAAAAATGAAATCTGCAACAACATAGGTGGGTCTAGAGTACAATGCTAAGTGAAGTCAGTCAGAGAAAGACAAATACCATATGATTTCACTCATTTGTGGAATTTAAGAAGCAAAACAAAATGAGCAAAGGGAAAAAAAAAAGACAAACCAAGAAACCAACTCTTTTTTTTTTTTTAAAGATTTATTTATTTATTTATTTGACAGAGATCACAAGTAGGCAGAGAGGCAGGCAGAGAGAGAGGAGGAAGCAGGCTCCCTGCAGAGCAGAGAGCCCGATGTGGGGCTCGATCCCAAGACCCTGGGATCATGACCTGAGCCGAAGGCAGAGGCTTTAACCCACTGAGCCACCCAGGTGCCCCAAAACCGACTCTTAATTATAGAGAACAGACTGATGGTTACCAGAAGGGAGGTGTGTGAAGGTGGATGAAATAGGGGATGGGATTAAAGAGTACACTTATCATGAGAAGCATCGAATAATGTGTAGAACTGTTGAATTACTATATTGTACACCTGAAACTAATATATGCTGTATGTTAACTATGCTGTTATTAAAATGAAAAGCTTAAAAAGTCTATATGCATGAAGAACATCATTAGCAATTTATTATGTAATAATGAAAAATTACGGTCTGAATGCCCAGCTTAGTGAAATGAGTATCAGGAATGCTTTTGGCAGCAAGTAAACCCTGTTAACACAGACATAACAAAGGTCATATTTTTTCCATAAGTCTGGTGGTGGGTAGTCCTTTTCTCTGACATAAGCTGGTATAATTATTCAGTGATAACATAAAGTAACTAGGCCTTTTCTATTATTCTCCTCTGCCATTCTTCATCCCCGAGTCTGTTGGCTTATTGTCTTCCTGTTACGTTATGATTACAGGACTGCTATAATTACAGATATCAGGACCAGAGTGGAAAGCAGCAAATAGGTTTGTTTGAATGTTTTTTGGGTGTGTCTCTTTTCTCAGTGAATGATAAACTTTCCCATAAGTACCTTCTCTGCATCCCCAGCTGATATCCATATGTGTTTCATTGGTTACATAGCCATGTGTGGCCACAACAGAAACTAAGAAAGTGTGATTTTTACTTTCCAGATTCTATAGTGGGACATTACAGAGTAGAAAGAGGTTGGGAATTTGTGTTTTGAGTAGCCAGTCCACAAGATCTGCTACAATGGTTAAGTAAGTTACGGCAAATTTGCTTGAATTGATTTTTTACTCAATTATTATTGTTGTTTCTTCTGTAATAAACTCAATGAAAATGATGGTATAAAAACAGTAATAACCCAGAAAATTAGATTAGTTAAATACTTAAACTGTGTTTAGCAGAATGCCTGGTACTCCAAAGTGCTTATTTTCTTGTTTCCTGACTGAACATTAGTTTAAGTGCCGTAAAGTGGTAAAACAGTATTTACACATAGAGGTATTTTTCTTTAATAGAAAATAATAAGTACTCTTCAGAGTACCTCAGAGAAGGGAGGGATTACTTTAAGCTAAATAGGCTAAGAGTTGGCATTGGTAGAATTTGAAATTTCAGAAGGGCATTTGGGGAAGTTAGTGGGGATGGAGAGAAGAGCATAAGCCAAGGCATGGGCCTGGGAGAGTTCAGTCCATATCTGAAAACTAAAAGATTGTCTGCTTTGATTGGAGCACGGGATATGTGAGAAGGGAATGTGGGAGACATAGCTAGACAGGTGAGTTGGGAACAGATTATAGATAGCCTTAAATTCCATTGGGAAGAATTTGGGCTTTAGTTTCCTAACACCTTAAATTTATAGGTTCTAATTCAACATATTAAATGAATGTTTTAAATATGAAAAGTGTTGCCCCTTGAAGACTGCTTCTTTAGAGATTGTATACCTATCAAAAGGTAATTTGGTTTAAAACATGTTTAGAACTCCTTTGCAGTTTTCTTAACCATTAAGAAAATGATACACTATAGAAAACTTGTCATTTGCAAGGGATACTTTGAGACCTTTGTGCATCCTCAAATTTTAAAATTAAGAGGGCTCTGTGTGGGATCCTTGCTTCCTCTGAATTATATTTCTTTGAGATTCATGTTTCTTATATATAATATTCCTATGAAGTTAATATTCTTCTTGGTATTAATGAAAGTTTTATTTCTTTTGATGAATAAATTTTGCTCAGGTTGAGCACTTGCTGAGTCAGTAATGTTCCTTTTTTTTTTTTTTTTGTATAGAACATTTGGTGGTCTTGTTCACATTCATAGTTACAAGCTGTTACCAAATTTGACATTTCCTTCTTTCCTGATTAAGAACTGTTACTTTCTTAGTCCTTATATTTTTCTTCACTTGTGCTAGCTGTTAGGCTTTCTTTGGGGTTGGGGGGTAGGGAGACATTTTTGACGAAGAAACTCAGTTAAAAAAAAAATAGTTATTGCTTTTGAACTTTGAGATGTGAATGCTTATTTAGGCTAGGCTCACTCATTTACTCTGGATCTGGCCTCTGGCTTCTTATTGTCTTAACGGAATTTCTTCTGAGTGTCTCTCAAACAGTGATAACTGTGAATATTAAATCAGTGAATGTCAAGTTTATTATACTGCACATCCACAGCTTCTCCCCTTGATTGGTATCTTATTCTCTCACTCCACTCTATGTATATGTATGAATATATATATATATTTTTTTTCTTTTTTCCAGCTTTATTGAGATATGTGTGACATAACATTGTGCAAGTTTATAGTGTATAATATTGATCTAATACACTTGTATATTGTATATGTGTATATGTATGTGTTTTTGTAACTGAAATTTCTTTTTCTTTGTGCAAACTTTAGAAAATTTGTAAAGATTTGAGAGATAGGAGGGCATGCTGTAGGAATTGATTGGTTGGGGTCAAAAGGGAAGCTTTGTGAGGATTCAAGAAACCTGATGTACGGTTATTTATATCCTGCCATCAGTTGATAATATGCATATAATTTAGTGTTTTAAGTGTGAATTTGGGCAATGGAGAGTTTCTTGTGTAGGACAGTCTATATTTTTAATCATACATTTAGGGATGGAGGGATTGATATGATAGAATATACCACTATCTCCTATAGCATTTCAGACATAATGTGTCATCTAAAAAAGAATTACTCATCTTTTTTGGAAAGTAATGCTAGATGAATAAATAAAAATAATGGTACAGAATTTATGAGGACAATTTCAGGAAACTCATTCATTTGTTGAAAGATAAAGCTAGCTGTAAAGTTAATACTAGATTAAAATACAGTTTCTGAGATGAACAACAGTTTTGTACTTGACCCCAGAGTTGAATAGGTATCTCTCACTGTATTTTGTGTTTACTTATTTTTAAAGATTTTTATTTATTTATTTATTTATTTATTTTTATTTATTTAATTGAGAGAGAGGCAGTGAGAGAGAGCATGAGTGAGGAGAAGGTCAGAGGGAGAAGCAGACTCCCCGTGGAGCTGGGAGCCCGATGTGGGACTCGATCCCGGGACTGTGGGGTCATGACCTGAGCCGAAAGCAGTCGTCCAACCAACTGAGCCACCCAGGCATCCCTTATTTTTAAAGATTTTTAAAAAAAATTTTAAGAGAGAGAGAAAGGGGGGAGGAAGAGAGGGAGAGAGAGAGAATATCTCAGACTCCCCACTGAGCTCTCAATCTCACCACCCTGAAATCATGTCCTGAGCCAAAATCAAGAGTTGGACACTTAACTGACTGAGACACCCAGATGCCCTTATTTTGTGTTTATTTTTATACTTAGTGTTTTTGCCTATAACTGTGTTTCTGGTTCTAGTTGCTACAACATACACTACTGATCTACGTATATTTTGTTCAGCATGCAGGTTTCATTCACTGGACAGTGAGCTCTGTTTTATTTTGTCGCTATCATAGCCCCAGTGTTAACTCGCTGGTGCAAAGCAGGTGCTTAGTTAAATGAATAAATGTGAATATTCAATAAATTTATGATTCAAATCCTCATTTTTTGGAGACCCCATTTTCTGGTCTTAGCTCTTTTCTGTACTTACATGTTCTGGTCTTGTACTCTCCTTACATTGGAGGTGCATTGTGACTAGGAACTTAGTTTTGTCTTTCCTATATTCTTTATAGTAATTTGGACTGTGGTGGGTAGTAGGTATTCCCTAACAATGTGATTAAACAAAATGAAAAATGGTCAGTTTTGTTTTTTTTTTAATCATGAGACTGCTAAAAATATAGTCATAAACAAGAAATTTGAAAGAGAATCAAAAAAGCTAATGTGTCCTTGTTTGTCAGCTTGAGGGCCTATATAAGACCACTTCTGTGGAGTAGAGAGTTAGGGTTCTGGGACAGCTCAGTTCCTTGTTCTTTAACGGCCTATTTGCTTTATTTTTGGCCTTCTAACTATGTCACAGATGGTGTAGGTCAGTGGTTCTCCAAGTGTTGTCCCAGAATAGCAGTATTAACATCACCTGGGTACTTGCTAGAAATGCAAATTCTTAGGCCCCACTTCAGACTGAGGGTGGAGCCTGGCTTAGGAAGTCTGTGTTTTAGTGGGTTCTCTTGGTAAAGTTTAATGTCACACCGTCTTTAGGAGAGAGGGCTATCTAGAGGCAACAGTTGCATGCCAGAGAAAGCCAACTGGCAGGCTGAATTTAAGAGAATAATGTAACCCAAGGCTTTTCAGAAGGAATACATACATATGGTTTTTAAAGATGTTAAGATATAAAGCAAATTATTGAAACTTCATTGTATGCTATTTCTTAGCCTAAGTAAACTGTATTATTCACTTTTACTTTTCAAGTATTTCTCTGTTTGTGAGTTTGTGCTCAAATTCAAAGTGAGAAGATTGAATTGTCAAGTTTTCTTATACTTTACATTTTTGTAAAAGTGAGTGCTCTTTCCCTCCCATAGCAGACGACCAAGAAACAACTGAAAAGTGTCCAACCCAAATTAATATTTTGTGTATTTTTCTTTTTGAATATATTTTTGGTGATTTCAGTTTCAAAATTTCTTTTTTATCAGTTTCAAATTTGAGCCCTTTTTGAATTTTAGAGTACAAGGTTTCAAAATTAAGGTACATTTAAAATAATTTGTTTATTAGATATTCCTCCACGTGCAGATAAACCTGCTTAGATAAAACAGATTTATATTCCTTATCTATATCCTTTTGACAAATTGGAATTGAAAAATAATACAAAAATTAATTTTTGTTTACTATGTAGACTCAAATCATAGTATCTCCAGTTGTTGTTTCTATCTTTTTTCGTTTTAAGATTTTATTTATTTATTTGACAGAGAGAGAGAGAGAGACAGTGAAAGCAGGAACACAAACAACACAAACAGGGGATGGAAGAGGGAAAGCAGGCTTCCCACTGAGCAGGGAGCCCGATGTGGGGCTCGATCCTAGGACCCTGGGATCATGACCTGAGCCGAAAGCAGAAGCTTTAACCCACTGAGCCACCCAGGCGCCCCCCCAATCTTTTTTATTTCTAATGGTTAGGAAATGAGGGCCTAATTCTAGGTATATAATGTAAAAATCTTATAAGGCATCGTGAAAGTTCTAGCATTCATTTTCCTTGAAGATAATTCCAAAGTTTTCTTTTTGAATATATGTGCCATTACTGTTAGGTTTCCTTGTACAGATAAATGGATGCATGATGACTTAAAATTTTAAAAGATAAATTATTTTATTTTTAACACTTGAAAACTACTTTCATACCTTATCTACTTGATCAAATTGAGTTTATTCCTTTTTCTAATTTTTTTCTCAAGATTTCAATTGCATGTCTTAATCTTTTGTTCTTGGAACTCTGGAAAGTTCAGAAGAATTCACTCTGAGAATGTTGAGGTGACAGTAGTGCAGGCAGAAGCAAGAGTTTTAAAAAGTAGGCAAATTGTAGCTTAATAGTTCATAGAGAAGTATAGCTATAAAATTAAAAAATTAGGTAACTGAGTTCATCACTATTCCATATTACTTAACAATATTGGAGGCTAGGCATAGATTTGTTTCCTAACTAGAGAACTCCCTTATTTCAGAAGGAATTCTGTTGTAGTGACGTGCAGGGAGCACTTTTAAGGGGCCCTTTGGACCATGCATTTTTCTGTCCTGTCCTTGTTGCTGAATACTCCCACTACATTATGTTTGTGTCTTGAGTTTTCCAAGTGGTGATTCATTCTTGGTTTTGGACTGTCATCTTAGTTCATTTGTGAGAATGCTGTGCTCTTTAGGGATATAAACTACTCAGTCTCTTGGTGATTCTTTTTTCTCCTTTGTAAAAATAATGTAGGTGGATTAAAACATCCAAGACAGGGGCACCTGGGTGGCTCAATGGGTTAAGCCTCTGCCTTCGGCTCAGGTCATGGTCTCAGGGTCCTGGAATCTAACCCTGCATGGGGCTCTCTGCCAGGCAGGGAGCCTGCTTCCCCCGCCCCCGCTCTCTGCCTGCCTGCCTGCCTACTTGTGATCTCTGTCTGTCAAATACATAAATAAAATCTTTAAAAAAAAAAAAAATCCAAGACAAAGTCTACAAACTGGTGGCTTGTGGAGCCAGATCTGGTGAATGAATTTGTTTGGCTGTAATTGGCTTTACATTTCTCAATTAAGAGACTTTTATGCATAGTAACATGCCTGTGGTACAGCATTCAGAAGGTGTAAGGATGGACATGGATATTTAAAGGTAGTTTTAATTCCTGTTCCTCTTTGTACCATTCACCTAGTTACTTTCTTTGGAGATGTTCAGAACGACCGCATGTTTGTGAATCATTCCAGAGTTATTACTTATACATAGAAGCATAATAGTATATTTACCTTTTTGTTTTAAATCAAATGGTTGCAAACTATATACTTTGTTCTCTGTCTTTCCTTTTTTTCCCCCATTTAATCTATCTTGGGAATCATTCTATATCAATATACCTAGAACTATCTCCTTTGTAACAAAACATAACATTCCTTTGTATAGATACAGCCCACTATCTTTTGATTTTTCCTCTCTTTCCTTCCCCCCCGTTCCTGTCTTTCTTTCAGTCTTTTTTCCCCTTATGTCTCTCCTCCCCTTCCTGTCTTTTCAATTAAATAAGCCAATTCAAACAATAGTATCCTTCCATATTAGTATTCAGGGATTTTGAATAATTTATTTATTTTGCGTATTTTTTCCATGTGTACTTTAGAATTATGTGCTGTATTCTTTGCTTAGATTTTATTTTTTTCTTGGAAGTTTTATTCTAATCATCTTATTTTTGTTATTATAAATGGGATTGTTTTCTATCATTACATCTATTATTTATAGATCCTGGGTTTTAATTTATTATTTTTATATATAGCCTTTACTCAAATTCCTCTGTTTTTTGTAAGACTTTATAGTCAGTTTCTTTGGATTTTCCTGGTATCTACTCATATCATTTGCAAATGATAATTTTATTTTCTTTTTTCTGTTTTTAAACTTTTTTCTTTCTTGACTGATGACATTGGCCACTACCTTCAGGATATGGTTAAATATTTGTGGTAAAAAATGGCAGTCCTTTTTTGTTCCTAATTGTCCGTATTTCTTGGGTTTTTCTATTATTATACATGATGCTGACTTTGAATTGAATTTTTTGTATCTTATCATATTAAGGTAGTTGGCATAGTGTTTATTTCAAAATTAAAGAAAAAAAAGAGGGGCGCCTGGGTGGCTCAGTGGGTTAAGCCGCTGCCTTCGGCTCGGGTCATGATCTCGGGGTCCTGGGATCGAGCCCCCCATCGGGCTCTCTGCTCAGTGGAAGCCTGCTTCCTCCTCTCTCTCTGCCTGCCTCTCTGCCTGCTTGTGATCTCTCTCTGTCAAATAAATAAATAAAAATCTTTAAAAAAAAAAGATAAATTAAAAAAAAAAAAAAGATCTTATATTGACAGAACAGTTGCAAGGTTAATACACAGAATTTTTTCCTTCCTGAACCATTTGAGGGTAAGTTGCCAGCCAACCTGATAGGCTGTTGCCTCCCACCCAATACTTTAGTGTTTATTTCCTCTATACAAGTACTATCTTATGTAATCATATATAACCATCAAAATCAGGAAATTAACACTGATACATTACTACCATCTAATCTTCAGACTCCATTCATGTTTCATCACTTGTCTTAATAATATCCTTTTATAGCCAAATTCAGTTCACAATCTTGTATTACATTTGGTTTTCATGTCTTTTTAGGCTCCTTCAGTCTAAAACAGTCTTTCCTTGACTTTTATGACCTGACACTTAAACATTACAAGAAAGTTAATGTAAAATGTCCTTCAACTTGAATTTGCCTAATATTTCCTTATGATTGATTTCAGATTATGCATCTTTGGCAGAAAGAAGTATCACAGAGGTGTTCTGTGATCACCAAGAAAAAATCACTAATATTATTATTCTTTTTTATTTATCTTTCTAGGCAACTCCATCTTCTCTGTAATCTTTCTCTTAAACAGTTCTAGGTCTTTTGTTTTTATTAAATATTTAGCTAATCCAATATGTGAATTGGTAGAAGGATGGGGAAGCAAGTGTACTGGGAACACAAGGAGTTTTTAATCACAGTAAAGACTTTCCAGTATTATGGGCTGAAGTTTCACAATCATCCAGGAACCATGATGGTGGCAGAAAAACAAAACTAGCCAAAGGATATAGAGAGGAAGAAATTGGTCATTGATTTTATTATTACTTTGATTTTTATAATTATATGGCTAGGTTATTGTTTTTATTAAAGCCATTTTGAAGAGTATATAGAATTCTATGTCAAAGCATTGTTTGGTCAAAGAAGTTGGGCTATCATATCCTTTTGACAAGACTTTCATTTTTGTCAGCTTTTATTATTCCTTTTTTTTAGCAGGTGGATATGAGGCAGATGGGGATGAGGGATAGAGAGAGAGAGAGAGATTTTCTCTCCCTCTCTCTCTTTTAAAAGATTTTATTTATTTGGGAGAGAGAGAGAGAGTGAGAGAGAGAGCATGAGCAGAGAGGTGAGGGAGAAGCAGGCTTTCTGCTGAGCAGGAAGTCTGATGAGGGCCTCAGTCCCAGGACCCTGGGATCATGACTTGAGCCAAAGGCAGACGCTTAACTGACTGAGCTACCCAGGCCCCCCAGGGAGAGAGAATCTTAAGCAGGCTCCATGCCCAGCGCTGAGCCTGAGTTGGGGCTCGATCTCACAATCCTGAGATCATGACCTGAGCTGAAATCAAGAGTTGGAAGCTTAACTGACTGAGCCACCCAGGCACCCCTCATTTTTATCAGCTTTAAATGCAATGTATTATTATGCTTACATAAAATAATGAATCTCTTTGTAGAATACATAATTTCAAAGGTTTTATGATCATTAAGTTTGGGTAGTATAGATATTTGATGTCTTTTCATCTGTGATTGTTTTTGGAGTATTTTTAATTCTGTAAGAAAAAAATAACCTTTCTTTAATTGCAATTTTAAGAGCTTATTGAAATAAAAACAAAACCAGCACTACTTGTATCTTGAAAATTATAAGATCCTTAGTAAATTGGATTTTGTGTTCAATATGGTACTGAAAACATAGAAAGGAGTGTTATTCAAACTGAGTAGAAGTAAGTTTAGTGGTTCACTCACTAAACTTTAGTTGGACAATCCAGTTTCTTAAGGATGTGTTAAGGTCATCATTAAATATAAGTTCTCGCTCACTTAAATAGAAAGCACTGTGGAAATATAAATAATTGTTATCTGTGTTAACGTAATAGAAATGGAGGGGGAAAGCTTATGAGAATAGTGAAATTGATGGTTATCCTTGAGGGCCCTTCAGTCCTTTCTGCCCTATTCTTAGTGGTATTCTAGTGGTGTAACTCTAAAGGAGTTACTTTAACAAGTGAGTGTTTGTAACATAGTTTCAGTTCCTTAAGTGGAAGATACTATTTCAATTCTAAATGTCCTTTTAGATATTCAGGAAAGCCATTCTTGCTAGCTGTTTTTCTGAAGATGAAAATTTTATGGTTTGTTTACATATTAAAATGTAGGGTGTTTTCTTTAATTATTCCTTGAAGGGGCCAGGAACCTATAGAGGGCTGTGGTTTCTGATTTTCCTTTTTTGAACTTTTACTTTTTTCCTGCATATTAAATCTCCTAAAAGCGGGTGGGGTGAAAGGTGTGGATTGAGAGAAGGCAGCTGTTTATTGTTTGTGGGGGAGGTCCAGAGTAAAGTCTTTCAAAACAATCTTGAATCCGTCATAAGATTTACATATGTGGTGAAGTTCTGAGAACTGTTACTTTGCAGTGGTATTAGAGGAACTCAGGATTTTACCATTCCCTTTCCCCATCTTCACTTTTATAAAAGAGAAGCCCCCTCAATGCCACAAACACTTGAGCAGACTGTACTGTACCCTTTGCTTAATGTCTGCATTTATATTGGTTGTTTTAGATTATAGAATCTTAGAGGATACAGTCTACCTTGATCTGAAGTATCCCTGATCTGAAGTAAAATGCATATATTTTTTAAAGATTTTATGTATTTATTTGACAGATTACAGAGAGTAGGCAGAGAGGCAGTCAGAGAGAGGAGGAAGCAGGCTCCCTGCTGAGCAGAGAGCCCGATGTGGGGCTTGATCCCAGGACCCTGGGATCATGACCTGAGCCCAAGGCAGAGGGTTTAAGCCACTGAGCCACCCAGGTGCTCCTAAAATGCGTATTTAAAAAAAAAACAAACTTTTCCCCCCTTGCAATCAGTGCCGTTCTATATACTTACATACCTTGTCACCCATATGTAAAAGGAAGTGTATTTGCATCTAAGTATCCAGTCTCCCAAAGTTTCTGTCTTCAACTGGGTTAAAAAGTTTTTTAATTTGGTCTAATCTTAGCTTTGTCTTTCTTTTCCCCACTTAGGCCCAGATTGCTTTCCTTCAGGGGGAAAGAAAGGGTCAAGAAATTTTGAAGAAAGATCTTGTGAGGAGGATCAAAATGCTGGAGTACGCTCTTAAACAGGAAAGGTAATTCAGTGAAATGGAAGATGATGTTCTCTGTAAAGATTGGAGTAATTTTTCTGTCATTCCTAAAACAAATCCAAATTTTAATACTTAATACTTTTGAATTCAGGAAATAGTATCTGTATTACACATTTTAAAATGGTTATAATATGTTAATTTATTGTTCTTGTGATTGTTTAGTAATCACGACCAATAAATTGATTTATATGATTTATTTAAGAAATTTCACATTTTTCTTCTGTCCTGTCCTTTTTTAAGAAACTTATATGCTTTCTGAGCTGTCATTATCCATTTCTTTATGGAATTGAAATTGTTTTTGAGTTGTAAAGGAAATTTCTGTGATGCTTACTCCCTCATCAACTAATATTATTTAATTTGATATGTTTTCTTTGGGAAAAAATGTAGACTGTCTTGAGAACCTTTTTATCTTTTTCTAGACTTTTTTGGTATTTTGTTCCTTTGCTGTCAGCTATTCCTATCTCTCCGAAGTGAACCTTATCTTTCTGTGTTGCTGGTGTCTAAGATACTCTAGTAGCTAAGCTTGGATCACAAGTAAAGGACAGCAGGTCATAGATGAGAATTTTGGAAATTTTTTATATGAATTATGGTGGTCTTTGGAATTTTTTTTTTAAGATTTTATTTATTTATTTGACAGACAGAAATCACAAGTAGGCAGAGAGGCAGGCAGAGAGAGAGGAGGAAGCAGGCTCCCCACCGAGCAGAGAGCCCGATGCGGGGCTTGATCCCAGAATCCCGGGATCATGACCTGAGCTGAAGGCAGAGGCCTTAACCCACTGAGCCACCCAGGCGCCCCTGGAATTTTTGTTTTTACATAATTTTTTATTTCTGATAATTGAGTACTTGATAGGCAATATTGAAATTCTCTATTTTGCTTGTTTTGATCACATGCTTTTCTCCTTTCTTTGAAGTTAATGGATGGGCTGTTTGCAAAACTGCCATAAAATAGCATTTAACAGAAAATATCTGTGAATACTAAGAAGCAGATTAAACTTTATTAGAACCTTTACTTGGGATCTTTGAATGGCACAGGAAATTGAAAACAGGCTGACCTCTTGGTAAAAAATAGATGATTCTTTTTATTCCTTGAGAAGTTGATTGAAAGCTGTATTGGAGAGATGGTGGAGGGAGGGAAACTACATTTTTAAAAGCATGCAGTTTGGAAATATTTTAGGTTTTAAGCAATCTAATTATAGACATCATCGAAAAGAAAGTAATAACATTAATCCTGGCAACTGTTTATTAACTACTGTGTACCAGGCCCTAAGGTTTAAAAACGAAGTAACTTGAATAGAATTGCAAAGTTGTAGGAGAGCTGTGATTCAGATCCTCAGGTCTGTCTGATTCTGACATCTATACTCTTTACCAGTACATTATTCTATCTTTGTAATACAGAAGAATTAAAATATACCTATACTAAAGTAACTAGGCATGTTTGTGTGTGTGTGTGTGTGTGTGTGTGTGTGTGTGTGTGTGTATGAGTGTGTCCCTTATCATTAAACATTTCATTAATGTATCCATCCAACTTAAGTGCCGTGCTGGAGTTGAGTGTAAACATAGGCCACTGTCCTTATCCTTGAGGGCTCAGAGTAGCAAGAAACACACTTGTAAACCACAAAAGTGCAGTTCACTGTGATAGGTGCTATGGGAGATATCTGTACAGAGTACAGTGGGGTCACAAAGAAGGGAGTGGTTATTTGGATCTGGAAGGTGGAAGTAGAAGGAAGGATATAATTGGAGAGGAGCTGAGACTTCAACAGCATCATAAAAATGAGGCGTTTACAGATAGGCAAAGTTCAGGAGGTAGAGAGGATATATTTGACAGGGAACAGAGCAGTTTGGTGTGTTACAGAAATTTGCAGTCACTGTGTGGAGGGTAGGATGTAGTTGTGATTTGGTAAGTGATAATGGTAGACGTGGGCAAGAGCCAGGTCATGGAGAACTTAACTAAGGAGTTCAGACTTTTATCTTTTTATAATAGGGAACATTGAAAGTTTTTCAAAACATTTTAATCTAAGATTTCTCAAGCTAATAGTAGTTGTAAGAGCTACATGCCTTTTACCCGGATTCACCCAGTTGACACATTTTGCTGTATTAACTGCTATGTTCACTCTGTAGGCATGTTGCTTTTTTCCTGAATCATTTGCTACTTAGATGCAGACATTATACCCCTTTGCCCCTGTATACCTCAGTATATTTCTTCTAAGAGCAAGGAGATTCCCTTATATAATTATAACTCTTTATCAAATTAAGGAAATTTAATGTCGATATAGCACTATTATCTAATACAGCCCATATTCATATGTTCCAGTTATGATCTTAATAGCATTTTTTCCCCATGAAATGTCCCAGTAATGATTTTTATAGTACTTTTATAGTACTATATTTTATAGTACTTTTTTCCTGGTCCAGGATCCAGTCTAGGGATACATATTGTATTTAGTTGTCATGCAGTTGAAAGGAGCATGGAATAGTATGAAATAGATTTTGGAAAGATCACCACTCATTATGGGGGATGGACTGGAAAAATCTGTTAATAGAAGCAGGATGAGAAATTATAACATGGTAGCTGCTGGAATAGAGGAGGCTATGAAACATTTTTTTATTTTTTTAATTTTAATTTTATTTATTTACTTATTTGTGTTTTTTTAAAGATTTTTTTTTTATTTGTCAGAGAGAGAGAGCGAGCACAGGCAGACAGAGTAGCCCACAGCGGCAGAGGGAGAAGCAGGCTCCCTGCCAAGCAAGGAGCACGATGTGGGACTCGATCCCAGGACGCTGGGATCATGACCTGAGCCGAAGGCAGCTGCTTAACCAACTGAGCCACCCAGGCATCCCGCTATGAAACATTTTAAATAGAATCCATAAAAATTAGAGAGGATTGGGTATAGAGGTATAGAAGTTTCTGGCTTGAGTGAAAGTTTTATAAGTTATCAAATGAATTAAAGATTAAGAAGTAAGTGTTGAAAAACAGATATGGGAGTGGGACTGAGGACTAGAGGTATATACTTGGGAACCATAAATATTGTGGATAAAGTTATAGGAGTAGTTGAAGCAAGCAGAAGAAGTAATATGGGAGAAGAGAGAATCATCCGGAGCCACAGGAGATGGAAATGTTTGAGGCAGAGGGAGGAAGAGCCAGCAAAGGAATGGTTGAGAAGGAAGAGAGAGCAGTATAGTGGAAACAAGCTAAAGAAGGTGGGAGTTTGACAATTGCAGATGCCAAACAGACTCAAAGTAAGTAAACTGAAAGTAGTCATCTATATTTGCCAGGTAGGAGCTTGCTGGTCTTGCCAGAATAGTTTCAGTGAGGTAGCAGGAACATAAACCAGATCACAGGGGATTGAGGGCTGAGAAGGACAGATAAAGTAGAGACAGATACAGTCACTTACTTTTTTCAAGTAGTTTGACTTTGAAGAGCAGAAGAGATAACTGGCTGGGTCTAGGGAAGATTTTTTTTTTTTTTTTAACTAATGGAATTCTTGAGAGTAATCACTGATTTTTTATCTTTTGAAATTTACTGAATGATTTGAGATTATTCCTGATGTTATGGCACTATTTAAGTATAATAAGGAATAAAAAAGCATTTCTTTGTGGATTAGCGCTCTTGAACATATCAGTTCTTTAACTCTGAAGTTATTTTTCTAATGCTTTAATGCCAGGAATTTTAAAAAATTTTGGAGTTCTAGAACATTTCCATTCTTTTGATTCTGAAATTATTTTTTTAATACTTTAAGCCAAGAATTTTTAAGGTTTTTTTTATTGAGCATAATTTGAAACATAAATGTAGAAAGATTGATATCTTTTATATACACCTCCAAGCCTCAACAGTTAATGTTCCTGTCAGTCTTGCTTCATCTTTATCTATTTTAGAACAGCGAATTCTAGATATCTTGTCATTTACCCTGACAGAGCTAAGTATAAGGATCATGATTTAGAATTGCTGTGTTACAGATTTTCTAAGTAGTCCCACTTAAAAAGATCCAAAATTAAGTGAAACTGAATCTTTAACATTACAGAAAGATTACTCACCTAGTCAGGAATTTTTCAAGGCATTCCTTAAAGTGTGATGGAATATGCAAAATGAGCAAATTTACATCTTATTTTTCAAGAATACATAGTGTTTAAGATTTACTCAGGAACTTCTATACTGAAGAACCTTAAATACTATATAAGATACAATTCTGAAACATTCCATTTTTCCCATTTCTCTCTTTCATCTGCACTACTGTAAAAACTAAAAAAAGTCCTCCTTGCCTCTCATGTTTCCATATTCTAATTCATCTTCCACATTTATAGGATTCATTTTCTTGAAATACAGGTGTTATATCCCTGCTTAAAAATATCTAGCTAATTTCAAAAATCTTAGTAAAACCTCTTACAGCCAGGGCCCTTCCTAGTTCCGTATACACGTGTGCGTGCACACACGTGTGTGCACGCACGTACACACACACTTTCTTTTTTTTGGACCCATGATGTATTTTTCCCCCCACTTTTTCTATTGACAGAAATACTCTTCATCAATCCATTTGTCTGATTGGAAATGGTTTTTTGAGGTTTAGGTAAAATCTCATATGTTATCTTTTTTTTGGTAGTTCTCCTTGACACCACCTTTGACAGAATTAGATAACCTGTTATCTGAATCCCTATAACATATGATAAAACTCATAACTCTTATCACAGTATGCTGTTGTTACTCAATTTCTATCTCTTAGGCATCTCCTTGCCTCCACCTTTAATCAACTATAAATTGCAGGTTATTCCCAGCAGCCAGTACTGTGCCTGAGATGTCAAAAGAATTCAGAAACAGTTCCTTGATTTAATAAAATTATTTTTAGCATCAACATTTAAAATATGATTGGGATGCTATGTTATATTCCTACCACATTATTTATAATAAGAGACTTGGAAACAAAACTATAATGGAACTTCTTTATTATTACACAACTTTTATGCTCTTTTATCCAATAAAGGCCAGTTGGGAGGCCAAGCTATGTATTAGACATAGAGTTCATAGGCATGAGCTCTGCTATTTATTTTACAGTCACATTTAGACAAAAAGATAAGGGAGTAAGATTGTGGTAGGTAACATTGTGAGATGAAGTATTAAAACCATGGGAAACAGGGCGCTTGGGTGGCTCAGTCATTAAGCATCTGCCTTCGGCTCAGGTCATGATCCCAGGGTCCTGGGATTGAGTCCCATATTGGGCTCCCTGCTTTGTGGGAAGCCTGCTTCTCTCTCTCTTACTCACCCTGCTTGTGTTCCCTCTCTCACCGTGTCTCTCTCTGTCAAATAAATAAAATCTTAAAAAAAAATAAAACTATGGGAAACAATATGAGTGAGAAAAGTATTTGGCATGTTGGCTTCAAAAGGAATGTTACTAAGTTGAGAAAGTTTCTGTGAGTAAATTATTTTTCAGTGAATTTAACAGTTTAGCAGGGAGACCCTGCTTTAAGGGAATGCAGCCAGTGGTAAACACAACAGTTCTTTACTTACTTTGTCTGTGTCTATTTTTTTAATGAACTGTTAGTTCATAGTATGTTATTTTTATTACATACATTGTAAAGAATATTTTCTCTTCCCCTTTTATATAAACTCTGTTGCAGTTTTTCCCAAGACCACTAGAATGCGCTATAGTGCAGTGTTTCGTGTGTAGAAATGTTTTTTCCTATACACACAAATACACGCACACACATTCATGTGTGTGTGTGTGTGTGTGTATACATATACATATATAAACTCCATAATATTTTATTGCTACTTTGATTCCATCCTCACACCAGTTACTTTCAATTGCTATTTGACTTTTAGGAGGTATTATAACTTTGTGTCATGGTAGATGAAAAATCTGAAGATTGACAATTACATTAAGAACCTTGTTTACTTTTTGGTAACTAAGTAAAATTAAGTGGCTATATTCTCTAATAATCAACATTATTACAAATACGTCGAAATAGGCTAGGAAATGTTTGATCTGATTATGAAATCTTTGTGATTAACATTGGGAATAGAGAAAAAGATATTCTAGTTAATTTGGAACAAAAGTATTTATTAAAATTTTTTTAAAAAGAAGAAATATATGCACGTTGTTAATTAGCCAAATAACACGGTATGATCTCCCTTATGCATTGCATTCCCTTACCAAAGGAAATCTTGCTAATATCTTATGCATCATGTATTTTTCCAGAAATCTTCTATGCATATGAAGTATACATATATATACATACATATATATAAAACACGTATATAAAATAAATATTCTTTTTTACTTTTAACCATAAGAGACTCTTAATCTCATGAAACAAACTGAGGGTTGCTGGGGTGTGGGGGAGAGGGATAGGGTGGCTGGGTTATGGACATTGGGGAAGGTATGTGCTATGGTGAGTGCTGTGAAATGTGTAAGCCTGATGTTTCACAGACCTGTATCCCTGGGGCAAATAATACATTATATGTTAATAAAATTTTTTTTCAAAAATTCTTTTTTATTTTTAATAGGTACGTATTATTACAAAACATTTCGTACATATGCAAAACGTAAAAAGACTAATATATAATATACTCATATACTTGCTACCTACCTTAAATAGAACACAGCTGTCTGTAATTTTCATAGGTTTTCTTAAGATTCTCCTCTATATAAACTTTGATTTTTCTGTTATAGCTACAAAATAATATGAATTCCAGTACTTTGCCCATTTGACCAAAGAATTTCCATTTCATTTATACCTTTTTTGAAATACAAAAACTTACTTATGTTACATGCTCAATTAGTTTTTTATAAAAAAAATTAACTTGAAATTTGGGTATATTATCCCCTCATTCCTTCTTTATCACTTTATTACTTTGGTTTTTCAAATTATTATTATTGTTGTTGTTGTTATCCTAACCTTATTACATTTAATATTTATTATAAAAGGCCTCAATATTTTAGGGAAGCAAATCAGTCAAAATACATAAATACATTATGTAAGTATAACCATTTTTGGTTGACCTTTAAAATTTTTACTTTATCTGGATTACTTTTCTGGTCTCAGATGGTTAAATCTGAAATGGTGAACTCAGGTTAGCCAGAAATAATTATATTTAGCTAGTTTTAAAAGGGAAATAGATACGAATTTCTGTTCATAGTTCTTCCTGAAAAGGCAAAGGATATCTTGACTATTAAAAAAAAATTTGTTCATTCCTGTTGAAATATCTTTTTTTTTTTTTTAAGATTTTATTTATTTATTTGACAGACACAGATCACAAGCAGGCAGAGAGGCAGGCAGAGAGAGAGGGAGAAGCAGGCTTCCCGCTGAGCGGAGAACCCGATGAGGGGCTCGATCCCAGGACCCTGGGACCATGACCCGAGCTGAAGGCAGAGGCTTTAACCCACTGAGCCACCCAGGTGCCCCTCCTGTTGAAATATCTTATTCAACACTGGTGGTTAGGGCTGATTCCCCCTCCCTCCTTTGGATTGTTTACTGTAATGCATACTTGATAAATCATAATTGCCTGACAAGGCACAGAGTATTATAGATTACTTAAAACTTTTTTTGAGTATAGTTGATACACAATGTTACATTAGTTTCGGGTGTCTAACACAGTGATTCAGTATCTCTATATGTTATGCTATGTTTGCCATAAATGTAGCTACCATGTGTCACCATACAGTGCTATTACAATATCATCGACTGTATTCCTTGTGCTGTACCTTTTATTCCTGTGACTTATTCATTCCATAACTCAAGCCTTTATCTCCCAGTCCCTTCCCCCATTTTGCCCATTCCCCTACCACCCTTACCTCTGGTAATTCTCTGTTCTGATTCTGCTTTTTGTTTGTTTATTCTTTTTTTTTTTTTTTTTTTTTTTTAGATTCTACATATGAGTGAAACCACTTGGTATTTGTCTTTCTTAATCTTATTTCACTTAGCATGATACCCTCTGGATCCATCCATGTTGTCACAAATAGCAGGATCTCACTCTTTTGTTATGGCTGCATAATATTCCATTGTATGTACAGATCATTAGATGAGTTTTCTTTTTATAAATACATCAATGAGAAAGGTTAGTCTTCTACAAGTTTATTTCATAATCCAAATTTATTTACTGCTTTTGACAGTAGAATTGTACTTTCGCAATCATCAAGGAAATTTGAATACTATAGAAAGCAGAATGTGATATGTAATTATAGAAAGATTTATAATTCCCAGTGTTATTCTTTTATTTGTTATAATGACACTTAATGGTATAACAATAAAAAAAATAATAATGATGACCACTTTGACACCGTGGAAAGGCTGTTTTGAAAGGTAACCAGGACTAATGTATACTGATGACTACTCCTGTTACATATCCTCAAGTTCATTTAAATATGTTTAAGATGGTTTGTATTTTCTTATTTCTTTGTTAGAGCCAAATATCACAAGTTGAAATATGGAACAGAATTGAATCAGGGAGATATGAAGCCACCAAGCTATGATTCTGGTAAGCTAATTTTAAGGGAAGTTCAAATGATTAAAAAGAAGTTGACATCTAATATTTGTAGAAGCAATATTTTTAACTGCAAATTAATTTCTAATTATTTGTATATTAGTGATTTTTTCTGACCTACTTTATTAGCGCTAATCATTTAGTGTTGTTTAGGTGATTTTCCATTACCTTCCTTTCTTTTTCCTCTTCCCCTTTCTTTTAGTTTCCCATTTTCTTCTTATGTTCTACACTTCCTGGAAGGATCAGAATTCATGGGGTAACACACTAACATAACTGTGTCTTGCTGGGTTTCCCAGTATTAATGGGAACTTCAAGATGTGCAGTACAAAGCACATGATGCCCTTGAAATCCCGAGAGAAAGAGAAGGAATGAGAGTTCAGAGATACTTTCTCAAGTACAGGGAATTCCTAATCCCTTCAACCTAATCCCTCAGTTGCAGGTGCAAAATTATTCTTGGATTTTCTTATGCACAGAAGATTCTGCAGTCAGACCATCTTTTAACAGCTGAAACATTTATTATCTTTTTGTGTTATTTCTTCTTTTTTTTCTCCTACCTTCCTCTTCCTCCCTACAAAAATAGCACTTTGTAAACAATCAGATATTAAGGGTATAGATTTAATTGACTTATTAGTAGGGATAACAGTAAGAAAACTTGTTCAAAAGTTATGTTTCAAATGAGTATGTTTTGACATATTTCAGATTAAATTTCTGGATCAAATATCTGAAGATATCAATTATTGTTTCTATCATTGGCTAAAGTATATGCCTTTTACTAGGGGTTTTATGTATGTAAACCTTAATTCTTAAAATAGTTGCTCATAAAGATGATATTGTTCCAGAGAAGTGGAGAAACTTGCATAAGATCACACAACTATTAAGTAATGGGAATATAGATCTGAGCCCAGGTATAACGACTCCCAACATTCATATATATATATATTTTTTTATTTTATTTATTTATTTATTTATTTATTTATTTTTTAAATTTTATTTTTTATAAACATATAATATCTTTTTATCCCCAGGGGTACAGGTCTGTGAATCGCCAGGTTTACACACTTCACAGATATATATTTTTAAAGTTTGTTTGTTTGTTTTATATAATCTCTACACCAGGGTGGGACTCGAACTCATAACCCTAAGATCAAGAGTCACATGCTCTTCTGACTGAGCCAGCCAGCTGTCCCCAACCTATAAAGTCCAAAATTCATATTAATCCCATTTTACCACACTGCTTCTGTATCTGACAATGTATGAAAAAAACCTTATAAAGTAAGTTCTGAATGTGCTGCTAACTAAGTTCAATTCAGTGTGGTAATGTTCACACATTTCCCCAGCTGAATAATGAATCCTTGAGATTTAGAGCAGTAACAGTTGATCATCGGCCTATTTTTTCTTTGTTTTTTAAATTGTTCTGTCTTACTTTGATGTCTCTCCTTTTGACTTGAGATGCACTTAAATGTATTAAGTTTAAACTATTTGTTAAAGGCTGTCCTAAAAGTATCTTGTCTGATTCATAGAAATGATTTACTCAGAACTTCTATATAAAAAAAGTTTGTTTCCTTATTTTTCGATATTATTTTAGGAGTATAAAAGTCTAGTTGCAACATATGCAAAATGTTTATGTTTATAAGTAAATAGTGTGGTTCTAGAAAAAGTTTGACTCTTATGCATGTAAGTTCATCTCTGCCCTGATACTTTAAATACTTGTGGTATTACTTAATCTTTCGGGGATTGCTCTGCTGCTTATCTGAAACTGGGAAAATAGTGGAAATAATTCACAACTTTCAGGTTTATTTTCTTAGTGTACAACACTGGTTAGTACCTAGTATGCTTCCATCTATTGATCTTTCACTGTTTATTTAAAAATACTAAATATGGGGCACCTGGGTGGCTCAGTGGGTTAAAGCCTCTGCCTTCGGCTCAGGTCATGATCCCAGGGTCCTGGGATCAAGCCCCGCATCAGGCTCTCTGCTCAGCGGGGATCCTGCTTCCTCCTCTCTCTCTGCCTGCTTCTCTGCTTACTTGTGATCTCTGTCTGTCAAATAAATAAATAAAATCTTTAAATAAATAAATAAAAATAAAAATACTAAATATGTAATGCTTGTCAGACCTAGCATCAAACTCAGTGAAAAAGATAGCAATACCCTATTGAATTTTTACAGTGAAGGTTAAAAAAAAAAAGTGATTACAGTAAAATGACATGTATAATGGGGAAGATAATAGGTGTTATGGAGCACAATATCTGGTCCTAAGTAGTCACATGGTGTTTAAAGTTAACATCTGAAGGACAATTAAGAATTGGCCAGGGAAAATGAACTTACCAAATATTTGCTGAATGAGAGGTGGGAGGAAGGCAGAGGGAAGAATCTGGCCCATTTGAGAAATAAAATAACTGGCTAGTAAAGAAAGGGAGGGAAGGAGTATTTCTAGATGCAGCAGGGGAAGGGGGCAAGGCAGATTATAAAGTATCTTACAGGGGTCTTGTGAAATATTTTAAGGAATTTGCATTTCATCCTAAGAGTTTTAAGGTATTTGAAGGATCAGCTTTCTCGTAGGTCCCACAGGCAGCCGTGTAGCAGGTGGGTCAGAGAGCAGCTGGGTTGGTGATGGGGAGACTGGTGAGACGTCTGTTGCTGCCTCCTGGCTACATGAAGAAGGGTGCCTTGACAGGGCACTGACTGGATGTCAAGAGACCGGAGGGGAGGGGGGTGTTGTGTTGAGAGAATATTTCCGGAGTAGAATCTGCAGGAATGAGTTCCAGTTTTGACGTAGGGGATAAAAAAAGGGGGACATTCAAAGATGACCCCCACACTTCTAGTTCCCAAAACTAGATCGGAAGTAGATTTGGAAGATTGAAAGATAAATCACTTTTGGATTTATTAGTTAGGCAGTCAAGTGAAGATGGCTGGTAGATGCTGGCTCTGTGGGTCTCAGGCTCAAACTGAAAGTATGGGTTTGATGTATACATTTGAGAGGCGTCAGTACATGGTCCCAAAGGCACTTAGGTCATTGGAGAGGAGGAAGAGGCGCCTCCCCCGAGACCCCCCAACTCCAGACTATTCAGAGTGAGAGGAGGACCTGGATTGGAGCCCTGAGGACTGGTAGAAGATTAGAAAGTGGAAAAGGAAATAATAAGAATTATCTTAATGGTAGGATGGAAACCAGGAGAAGAGAGGAATTCCAGAAGTAAGGACTCTAAAGCACTATGACTAATAACCAGAGGTTCTAAAGAGTAGCTTTAAGATTTAGTGATACATGGGTCATTACTATGGGCAGTTCTGGAGAAAAGGGTAGAAACAAAGATATGAGTAGAATTTGAAGACTAAGCCGCAGTTATCTTTTCAGGAAGCTTAGATTGTGAAGGTGAAAGAGAGGGATAGCTTAAAGGGTACATGGGGGTCAAGGAAAGTGTGTGTGTGGGGGGGAGGGGAGATGTGTTTCTTAGACTCCTCTAAGAAAATAAGTCCTCTAAGCAAATAAAAATGAAAGAGAAAAGATACTCAGAATAGGAAGGACAGAGAATGGTGGGAGGAGCATGTCTTTTATTGTTCTCAAGAAAGAATATAAACATTAGGTGATGGATTTGTAGGTTTGGGCTTCACTTTGGTGGTGAGTATTCAATGTGATAGCTTTATGTGCGAGACTGGATTACCTGCTTAGAGTGTATGACAGGTTTAAGAAAAGTAGAGAAGTTTAAAATAAGAGCAGGAGAGCAAACTGATCACAAACAGTAGGATTGGGAAAAGCTAAGGGTCGAGTTGAGGAGTGTGATCATGAGTTCATATAGATGCATTGGTTTGCACCCTTGACAGCTTGGGTAAAAATTCTTGAATTCATGGAGAGACCAGACGGACAAGAAATTTGAGGATATAGACTAAAGAATAGTTGAAGTGGTAGACTGTGAACTGAAACTCGAAAGGAAAGGAAGTGAGGACAAAAGGAGGCTAATGGGTAAAAGTGAGGGGATAGGCTGTGGTCTGGAGCAGGCCAGCAGACTTTTCCTGTAAAGGGCCAGATAGCACTATTTGTGCTTTTTAGGCCATATGTGCTCTGTTGCAGCTACTCAACTCTGACATCCTAACATGAAAGTAGCCACAACACATAAGTGAATGACTATGGCAGGCCACATTTGACTTGCAGCTTGTAATTTGCTGGCCCCCGGTCTAAGTCCCAGCTAAGGAAGGACTGGTGAGGTGGGAATATGAGCCTGCAGAAAACGCTCAGAGAAGGAGTTTGTATCTGTGCCTGTTCTTCATGGTGACAGGATCTAAGGTATGACAGCTAGAGAGGGTGGTGGCTGCGGGGAGGCTGAAGTGGATCACCCACATGAATATTAACTTTGCTCCAGATGAGGTAAACGTTTGGTTGCAGAGGAAGCATGTAAGCCTGGTTCCAAGCGTTATTGAGGGATTTGTGGGTGGCAGTGATGAGGACAGTGACTAGGAGAGGGTAGAAGATGTTGTATCCAAGCAGGGTAAACTTTAAAGAAGCAGGAATTCTTCTAGTCTTTGCTCTTTTATCCATTTACAGTATTTCTTTTTAAACTGACAATCCAGTCATTTTCTGAGACAATTTTCACAATAAAATTAATTTCCCTTCTAACTTTTTCTCCCCCCTCTACCCTAGGAAATTTTACCCCAGGTTATGTTAAAATCTATTTATCTTCCATATTTTAGCTTCTTTTATTTAATATTAGAAGCCAAGTACATATTAAAAATGAGTATTTTTATCCAGAGTGACAAATTGTCTTTTAATTAAGATGTTTAGACCATTTACATTTCATGTGACTATTTATATAGTTAGATTTAAAGCTACCCATCTTGCTGTTTGTTTTCTGTTTGTTCAGTCTGTTCTTTGATACCTTTTCCTCTCCTGGATTTCTTTGGGATAATATAGTTATTTTATTTATTTATTTTTTTATTCTATTTTATCTCTTGCTGACTTACTAGCTGTAACTCTTTGCTATTTCGGTTGGTTGCCTTAGGGTTTACAGTATACTTTTTTTTTAACTTGGCACAGCGTGTCTTTAAGTGACAATATACCACTTCTTATAGTATGAGAGCCTTGTAAATATGGATTTCCATCTCTCTTTGGCAGTTGTTTTCACATCATTTTGCTTCTAAGATGTCGTAAGTCACACACTACATTATTATTATTATTTTTTAAAGATTTTATTTATTTATTTCTCAGAGTGAACACAGGCAGACAGAGTGGCAGGCAGAGGCAGAGGGAGAAGCAGGCTCCCCGCCGAGCAAGGAGCCTGATGCGGGACTCAATCCCAGGACGCTGGGATCATGACCTGAGCCGAAGGCAGCTGCTTAACCAACTGAGCCACCCAGGCGTCCCTACATTATTATTTTTGTTAAGCAGTCAATTCTCTTAAAGAGATTTAAACAATCTAAACAGTATATATTTCCAGTGCTCATCATTCTTTGTATGGATCTATATTTTCTGGTGTCACAGTCCATCTACCTCAAGGACTTTTATATATCCTATAATACGGGCTGCTGCCGGTGAATTCTTTCAGCCTTTGTGTGTCTGAAAGTCTTTCTTTTGCTTGCTTCCATCATTTCTGATGAGAGATCTTCTATTAAGCTTCTCTCTGTTCTTTTGTATGAAAAACATGACGTATTTCTCTGGCACTTTTAAGATTTTTCATTTTGTCATTGGTTTTAAGCAATTTCATGATCGTGTGTTTTGGTGTAGTTCCCAGGTGTCCCCCTTTCCAGTGTTTCTTGTGCTTGGGGTTCATTGAGTCTCTTAGATCTGTGGATTTATAGTTTTCATGAATTACTGAACTTTTCAGCCATTATTTCCTCAGATACTGTTTTTGTATGCCACAATCTAGAAACTCTGTCAAGGTGGTAAGCTGGAATAATCAGTGTGCTGTGTGCTTCCTTTCTCTCAGGGATCATTGTCCTTTGTTGCCTGACATCAGGTCTTAACCATGATTTCATCTATTTTGTTTTATAGTTGTTTCAAGCAGAAGGGTGAATTGGATCCCTGTTACTTCCAATTTGACTGGAAGTATCAGTCAACGACTTTTATATTACCAAGCAGTTCAACTCTTACCACTTTAAAATCCTCCCTTTTGTTTGATGTCATTTTTTTTAACTTGATAAAGTGAGAGTGAATCTGATAGTTGCTTGAGAGAACTGTGAATTTTAGCTTGGAAAAGGAAATGCGGGGAAAATCAAGTTCACATGTACAAGAGTTTTTTTTTCTCTTAACTTTAGACTTTTTTAAAAAAACATGTTACCCAGGGAGTCAGATTTTATCTCAATGCATGAATACACTTTTCAAGAGGGCGAAGATGCATTCTTATTTGATTAGGCTTAATTTATTTTTTATTAAGATAGCATTCACATAAGTAAAATTCACATTTTTAGTGTTTTCACAAAAACATATAGTCCTGTTACTACTACCCTTTGTAGTCAGCCCCTTTGCCACCAGTCTAATCCCGTGGCAGCCACTCATCTGTTTTATGTTCTTATAGTTTTGCCTTTTCTAGAAGGTCATATGAATTCCAGAACCATGCAGAATATAGCCTTCTGCTTCTAGCTTTGCTCACTTAGCATAATGCATTTGAGATTCGTTCCTGTTGCTGCGTATCTGTAGATAATTCCTTGTAAATAGTATTCCATTGAGTGTATGTATGTGTTGTACTCTGGTAACATCACTAGCTGTCAAAGTAGGCACAGGCAGTGGAGTCCTTCTGAGGGTGCCTTAGAGAGGCCTATACTGATGGGAAATTAGATGACCTCAAAAGTTCCTTCACATATGAAATTTTTAGTCTTTTGGAATGCCACTATAAGTATTACTTGGCAAGTATAGCTTACTTGACTTAAGATATATTAGAACATACCATAGTATATTCCTGAATATGTGGAACCATTTGTGAACCATAGTTCTTGAATTTGTGGGTCAGTGGAAACAAGATGTGTGTTGTTTTTCCTTAGTACGGGGACATTATTTTTGCCCTTTTTTAAAAAGTATACCCTCTGAGGTCATCCCAAAGTAATCTACCTTTTTGAGGTAACTTAATCTTCCTGCTGCAGTCTGGTCTACTGCTGTTTCTTTTGATTTTCTTTCTTTCTTTTTTTTTTTTTTATTTTTATTTTAGTCACTGTACAGTTTTTCTTTATTTTTTGACGTAGTTTTCCATTTTTCTTTTTTTGCTTTTAACCCCCGGTGCTCATTGCAATACGTGCCCTCCTTAATACCCATCACTAGGTCAACCCCTCCCCCCACCCCTCTCTCCTCTGAAACTCTCAGTCTGTTTTCTGGAGTCCACAGTCTCTCGTGGTTCATCTCCACCTCCAACCACTCCCCCCCTTTATTTTTCCCTTCCTTCTCTGAATGTTTCTTTGGTATGTCACAGAGCTTGGCCTGATTATTTTAGGAGGAAAATTGAAAATGGAAAATCTAATTCTTATTTATATATTTATTTAATTTTTTATCATTGTAGTGATAGCATGTAGAGGGAAACGTGAGCTCTGGACTCAGACGTGATTTCGGCACTTAATTGGAAATCATACAGTTAACTTGTAAAACTCATCTTTTTCATCTTTAAAATGGGGATAGTAATAACACCTATCTTTTCAGGTTGTAAAGATTAAAGGAGATAATGAATGTGTTTTTAACACAGCATCTGGAACATAGTAAATGCTTAACATCAAATATCATAAAATAAATTTTCTCAGTCTCTCTTACATCTCCAGTGAATAAAACCCTGTAAAAGATAACAGTTTCTTACAGTTTAATCGAGGGCTGATAGAAAGTGAGAATTTTTTGTATTTTTAAAGTTGAGTCAGAGTATAGTTTGGAAATTCTGTAGTCCAGATTTATCACAGAAGGCTCTTTTTATTTTACTATCTTCTTGAAAGCGTTCACTTCCTACTGAATGATGAATTTAAGCTTTATAAGACTCAGGTGGTTTTCATTGAAAGGATGTCTTCAAAAGAATATTTGAAGTTTTCATTTAATAACTAGTGAAGGAAATAGATTTGGAGTGAAATTATTTTTTCCCTGTCTGCTCTTTACCAGACTAGCTATTCTATCATCATTCCTGAATGCTTTGTTCTAGCTCTGATGTGGTGCTCCATAATACTTTCATTTGACTCTCGAAAATTCTCAGGCTAGTAGAGATTGGGAAAATGTCTTTATTTTAGTTCTGCTAACGCTCAGGGGAGTCTAGTAGCAATAATGAATTGATACTATTTTTGTTAAGGAAATTAGTTTAAAAATATATATTGTCCTAAAACATACCTTACAGTGTAGTTTTGCATATTCTTAATCTTATAAATTTATATTGGGCATATTTTATGAATTGAGATGCCTCTAATGAATGAAACAAGGCACTTTTATTATGATTTAATGTTTTCCAGATGAAGGTAATGAAACAGAGGTACAGCCACAGCAAAACAGCCAGTTAATGTGGAAACAAGGTCGACAACTACTCAGACAGTAAGTATCCTGTGGTCAAACAGAAAAAAGTATGTTTTCATCAGGATATATATGTATTTTTTTTTGCATTTTCAATTCAGTAATTTTATCTCTTATTATTAGACTGCTGCTATGAAAAAGCTTAATTGAATTTTTGTTCCTTTTTCATAGTAAGCATTTATTCCCCCTGCAGTAGATTTTATTTTTCATTAAATATTAATAAGAATTACCAAGAATAAATTCTTTTATAATTTTAACTTAGAGTATACCTTTAAGCTTCAAAATTTTAATATACACTTATATTTACATTTGAAAGAATTCTAGGGGCACCTTGGTGGCTCAGTTGGTTAAGTGCCTGCTTCCAGCTCAGATCATGATCCCAGGATTCTGGGATTGATGGAGCCCCTTGTTGCGTTACCTCCTCAGCAGAGAGCCTGCTTCTCCCTCTACCTTCCCTTCCCCTCCTTCTGCTTTCTCTCTCTCTTTCAAATAAATAAATAAAATTGTTACTTTTTGCATCTTTTATACCCAAATATACATTATGTCTTGATTTAAATCTAATCTATATTTAGATGTATTTTGTGTTGTTTTTAAACTTCCTATTTTAAATAGATTGAAGAACTTTCTAAATTTCCTTAATTTGCACTAACATATACTTTCTCCTATAAAATGTGTATTTGAGACTTTAAAGAGGGAACAAAGTTGGAATGAGGTTCAGATGTCAGATGGTAGGCTATAAGCCACTTAACCAGCTCACTGCCATTGCCTTGCATATCACATTTGAAATTAGTATTCTGATTTGTGGTTCATTAAAGTGAAATTTACTTACATGTTTTTGAGTTTCCTGTGAGTAGTCTACACTAATGGTTTCCAGAGTGGATTTGTGCTAGCCATTCCTTTGGACTAAAGGGAAAAGAATATTAAAATGTCTCCTTTTATGTATTTGGTATCTATTTAATGTTAGAAAAAAAATGAGAATTCACTAACATTTAATAAGTGGTTTTCATAGTGCCCTCACCTTGTTCTTAAATATGATGAATACATTTTTCTTTCATAAATGTGTTTTTAAAGTGCTCATTTGCTTTTTTATGAGAAGTAGTTATCGTAGTAAACTTTCTGAGAGATAATTTCAAAAACTTTAAAAGACTCGTGATCTGCCCCTTTTAAGATGACATTTTATCAATGAATAAGGAAGTAGCTACATAGTAAAGCCAACTTACCTATGGAAAGAGCAGTCTTTGAAACGGTTACCTGTAATGCGATTTTGTTGCCAGAGAAAGGTATGTATCAAATATTTAGAACAGAAAAACATAGCACCTTTCTGTTGGTTTTTAAGAAGAGCTGATTAAATTCAAGAAAGTTAAACATTTATTATCCTACATTTTAATCAAAACCTTTCTGTAAATATCGGATAGTATTGAAAAATGAGTATCTTGATTTGGTAAGTTATATTTACTTCATTTTGGCCACATATCTTTGTGAAATATGTCTTTGAGCTATAATCTATTAATACCAGATCTTGAAATAAACTGACCTAAGACTGGTTATCTTATCCACCTTTGTTTTCTCTTTAATTTCAGAGACTTGCTGCTTACTTACAGGTTCATGCCTAATATTTGTCTGTCACATTTGTTAATGACATTAGTAATGACATTTGCCTTTTTCATATTCCTTTTGGTCTTTTTTGGACATCTTTGTTGTTAATGGATATCAAATGCCTTCTGTATGCCACCCACTGTACTAGGTGTGTCGCTTTTAGAGGGAAGAAAACAGAGGTTCAGGAAAATTAAAGTCACACAGGAAGAAAGCGGCAGAAATGGGCTTTAGACCCAGATCTAGTTCTCAGTACAAACCTATTCTCTTTTTCTGTGCTGCTGCCTCTCTGTAACACACACCCCCACGTGCACACAGGCATCCCACATCCACAGTTGAATTGTGGGCTATTTTTATTTTAGAGTTGTCTCAGGATAAATGCTTTCTTTCTGTAGAAATGACTCTTTGGAATATGCTCTTCCTGTATGTCATGGAGGAAACCAAATAAGCTAGAAATATCCTCTGTAGATCTCAAACACTTGATTCGATAACACTTTATATCAGAAAAGTAAAACAAAACAAAGCAAAACAAAAACAAACTACTGGTTATAATAATTACTGTAAGAATCTGGAACTACTGTAAGAATCTGAGAGTGAGTTTGCCTCCTAGAAGAAAGAATGTGCTATTAGGTATATTAAGGAACAGCTTCTTCTTATGATAAATGTAATGAATGGTGTATTGTATAGTTCTTTGATTTTTTTCAGTGACCATAGAGGCTGGTACTGCAAGAGACAGCTCCGTCTGCAGCTGGAAGATTATTTATTAGCAAGTCTTACTAGCATAGTACTGTACTGTTAAGTCTTATGCAGGCAGTGAATTTAAAGAAATAACTTTTATTTATATATTAAGTTACAGAATACTGATTCCAATATGACTGAATTGTAAGGATCTTCTTCACACACAGGTATCTACAGGAGGTGGGTTACACTGATACCATTCTAGATGTGAAATCTAAACGAGTGCGAGCTTTGTTGGGCTTTTCAAGTGATGTCACTGACAGGGAAGATGACAAAAATCAGGATTCAGTTATAAATGGCACAGAGGCCGAAGTTAAAGAGACGGCAATGATTGGGTAAGTATTCTGTCTAGAAAGCATTTTAGCTAAAATGTTAGCGCTTATTAAATATTTTTGGTTTATGGGAGACACTTGTGATACTTGGAATTTTAGATACTGCTGCAGAAATAACTTATAAAGTTTGATAAAAAAACGATAATTTCATTTGGTAGAAGATAACCCATAGGGATTAGAGTTATTTATGATTATTTTAAGAATATTTAAAAAATATTTTTATTTGCTTGAAATTTATAGGTTTAATGCAGATTTTAATATCTTGAAGCTCATCAGTCACTTACTATTAGAACTTCACAAGAGATCATCTTTTGGAGATTCAGTTTAGATCTTTTAAGAATGAAATTTCATTCCTGGTGACCTAGAAATCCTATAAATCCCTCAAATTTTTTAGAAGTAAATGTTTTCTTAGTCATTTGTTTATTTAATAATAATACAACTCATCTTTCCTTTGAAAACTATCTTTTTTTGGGGGAAAACTATTTTAAGTGTATGTTTTTAATTGCTAGAATAAGTGTGAAAAATTCAGTAGCTGTTTGAAATATATTGTTTTGCTTTTTGGATCATGTGTCATACAGTTATATATAATTCTGCTTAAAATGAAAATGGATATTTAAATAAGGACATTCTTTATTGAAAAGAAATTTGGCATGATTCTTAAATAAAAAGCCAAAGATTCTGTGAAAGTCTAAATATTGTTTTGCTTCATTTTATTGCATGTTTGGGCTATAAGAATGGTTTTAATTGAACTCTATATATTTTCTAGTGAGAACATAATTTCTGTTATTTGGAACATTAAAATTGTGGGATTTAGGTAAAGATTCAAGAATAGGACAGACTCCTATAAACAAACTTCTATAAACAAGTGTTACTGGAGCCTTCTTAAGTATATTCATTAATATTTAAGACTACATTAACTTATTTATACAAATGTAAGATTAGTTTGTTTCTTTGTGTAGGCATAGACAATGTAGGCTTTATGCCTGGTTATAGTTTTACCTAAAGTATTATTGTAGGTCATAAAGATATTCAGAAAAGACCACTCGATTTGTCTTGTATTTTGCACTCGATTTGTCTTGTATTTTGCCCTCGACCTGTCTTTGGAAACTGACAAGAGTATTATTCTGAATCTGTCTGATTTGTGTAGGGATAGAGAATAGGGTGGAACACCAAAAACATAGCTCTCAGCAGATTTGAAATTTAAGATTTATCTGTTTCAGAAATTTTCTCTGTAGTTGTGGCTAAATTTTCTTTAAGAATATGCCTTATCTAAAACATTTCCTAATGAACTGGAAAGAAATCATCCTGTTCTGGCCATTAAGAAATTGTTTACTAAATTTATTTTGAGGGAACTAAATTAAAATCGTATGTATTTGAAAAGTCGATCATTTCAAAAGGTTAATGGTTTATTCATTAACAGGATCAAGTTCTGTAGTAATATTAATTTGACTAAGTTCTTTTTGGTAACTTTATGTGCATTTTTTTTCAACTCCTTAGCTGTTCAGTAGAAATATAAGATTGTGTTGGAGAAAACTGACATATCTACTAGTTATTTTCTTAGTTACAGAAATTTATATGTTAGAGGAAGAGTTGCAGAGGGGAAAAGAATAGAAAAAAAAAAGAAGTAGAGGTAATAAGAAAAATATTTTTAAAAAGAAAGACATTAAGGTTGACTTAAGTATATTGAGTCCGGTTAATATTGCATTAACCTAAATAGATATGATTGCAAAGTACTTTTGAAAGAGTAACCACTTCCTATTGTGGTTTGCCAATTAAAATGCATGGAAATATAATGGATAAGAATCTGTGGAGTTCATAATATGATTTGAGGGATCATAGTTACAATATAAACAGAAGTTAGTGTGACATATGGATTGATTCTTATGCTGAGTTTAAGAAACTAACTGAGCAAAGCGTACATGTTTTAAAACCAGAAAATCCGAGTTAACAGATTCTGCCTCCGTGCTGGATAATTTCAAATTCCTTGAAAGTGCAGCTGCAGATTTCAGTGATGAAGATGAAGATGATGACATTGATGGAAGAGAGAAAAGCATCATTGATACTTCAACGGTGAGTTGATACACGGATATTAATATTTTTAGGGATCATTATGCTTACTTGAAAAATAAGTGAGAAGCAAGTGAGAAAAACTTTTTTTAAAAATCCATATGCTTCAGCCTAAACCCTGAACTTTTTTTCATGAATTTGGAGAAATTTAATCTAAGAGTTTTTAGTGTTGAGTTCAAATTCAATAATACTTTTAGGATGGCAGTTTTCTCTTAAAAGGTCCTTACTCTCTGGGACACCTGGCTGGCTCAGTCAGTAGAGAACAGGATTCTTGCTCTCGGTTGTGAGTTCAAACCCACACTGGGGAGAGATTACTTGCAAAACTTTAAATAATCTTTAAAGGTCCTCACTCTTTGACTTGTTAACTCATTAAACATTTTAGTTCAGTAGGGTTGGTGAATATGGTAAGAATTTTTGTGTTATAACAATGCAGTGTTATTGGTACTGTAAGACAATAGAACTGACAGACCCATTATGGTACCTGATGGCGACTGGCATCACCTCTAATTGGTGCAGTTTGTCTTTCTTGTCTGGGTTGCTTTGGTAGACAAATGTTACAAATTTTTAGTAACTGTTCCATTAGATTTCTTCAAACTTGTTTAAAGTTACTCTGTAGTTTTGTTTAGATCTTTATAGGTTTATTGACTTTCCCATGGTAGTTTCTTAGAATAAGAGGTGTCTCTTGCTTCTTCTTCCTTCTCTTCCCTTTTCCATTCCATCACCTTCAGTTCCTCCTGGTTTTATTTTTTTTCCCTTTTTTCTCTTTTTTTTCCTCCCTCCTTTTTCCTCCTTCTCTTCTCTTCTCTTTCTTCTTCCTTCCCACTCCTCCTCTCTTTTTAAAGTAATAGATGAGGGCATGCTTTGTTTTGTCTAGGAAAATGTTTACATTTCCTCTTTCATGTTTATTTAAGAAGAGTAAGGAAGAAAGGAAGCTAACTGGACCTAGATGTGAAAGCTTTGGGTTTAAGCCCCAGTTCTGTCACTAATTTATCTGTGCTTCTTACCCTTCAGGCTTAGTATTTTAGTTTGTGAAATGGGGCATATAAATACCCATCTTACCTTCAGAGGATTTTGTGAGCAGTAAATGAGAAGCTATATATGAAAAATGATATAAATGATTTCTGGGTATAACTTCTCTGTCCTTTATGTCCTCTGCTTCCACCAGAGACTCTCAAATTATTACTTCCAGATTATTGTTTCCCTGAGCCACTCTGCAGTGGGTTTCTGCTGATACAGCCTTGCCATGGATATTATTTGAACTTCAAGTAGTCACCCCCAATTTTTTTTTTTTATCCAAACAGGTAGTAATAGCGTATGTTTTAGTTTACTGTAGTAAAAGAAAATGCCTAAACTTGTATGATACCTTTTCTCTGTCCTATTCATTTGAAAGTTTTGTACTGCTTTGTGATTTCTATGGGCCAATTGCATTGAGATCTTATTTTCCCATCAAAATACTTTATTCATAGCTCAGTGGTAAACGCTAACTGATTATAATGCTTTAAATATTAAGTATGGTCTTAGAGATATTCCTAACCATAGACTGTTTTTTTTTTTGAGTAATAAAATTCATAAAGATCTTGTCTTGCAGTTAGTATGGATTATAGCAATTCTATGACCAAGCAGTGAAGGCATAGCTAATAGAAATATACTTAAACCTGTTTAAGCATTGACTCAAAAATCCTTATAGTTTTTCAGGGAAAAATATCTCTAAACATATAATTGGTTTCTTTGTAACAGCTTTGTTGATTTTTAGGATATATCACATTAATTTGCACAGCTGCAGGCTAATAGCTGCAGACCAAAAGGACTTCCACAGTCTAACTCTATGTAGCAATGAGTAAGCATGACTTAAAAGATTTATTGCAATGCTGTAGAAAGAAAGAATGGCTGAAAATCATCCTATTAAAATGTATAGTAAAACAAACAGGTTTTTAAACTGTTATTTTCTTTAATTAAAATAGTTTGGTTGATTCAACTAAGAAAATAAGAAACATAGGCTATTATTAAATTTGTGTGTTGCCGCATATGCTCTCTTCTTGTTCTTTACCTTCTACTGGAGGTTGATTGTTCTTTGGGTTACATTCTGGATCATTTCCCTCCTCTTTTATCTCCTCCTTCCTCATGATCAACCTCTTCACTTTATTTTTCTTTACCATCATTTTTTTGCATTCTCACCATAGTATCATTAGTTAAGTGTAATAATGATCTTGAAATTATATATGTGTATAAAAAATGATCAACTTTAAATTGTTTGAAGGATAACTTCACCAGCAAGATGTCATCTCCAGAAAAGGAATGGGATTAGGAATCATTAGCTATTATGCCAGTCACAGTCTCATCCCCGTTTGTGTTATGTTTCTTCTAATGGTTTCACAGTGGCCATCTATCCCTCTTTCTAATCTTTTTTTTTTTTTAAAGATTTTATTTATTTATTTGACAGAGAGATCACAAGCAGGCAGAGAGGCAGTCAGAGAGAGAGAGAAGGAAGCAGGCTCCCTGCTGAGCAGAGAGCCCGATGCGGGGCTCGATCCCAGGACTCTGAGATCATGACCTGGGCCGAAGGCAGCGGCTTAACCCACTGAGCCACCCAGGCGCCCCCTCTTTCTAATCTTCATGGAACCCTGTGCAACCTATAACTTCTTTGTGTTTGCTGTAATTCTTAAGTTGACTTCCAGACTCATTAGAGGTAGGAGTGGAGTGGAACCCGAGATGTAAGGAAAAGTAATATGTACTTATTACAACAAACCCTACCCCTTCCCATTTACGAATCCTACTCTCCATTGGTAACCGCACTTTTCTTCTGTGCCTAACCATTAAAAAACAGGGGTTTTAATTTATTTAAGTGGGAGACATGATAGACAGTGGCCTGCAACTTGCCATATCTTCATTCATGAGGCTATATGGAGGAGAGACCTAGAAACACATTTTTTCCAAAGGAGTGAGTTTTGTGACTTAATATCATAGTTAGTAAGTAGAATGTTTTAGTTTTTCAATATAAGGTTCCAGCTACTTCTGTATTTTCTCTTCCCTTTTCACCAGGCATTGAGAACAAGAATTCTCTATCTTGGGACGCCTGGGTGGCTCAGTTGGTTAAGCCGTTGCCTTTGGCTCAGGTCATGATCCCAGGTCCTGGGATTGAGTCCCGCATCGGGCTCCTTGCTAGGTGGGGAGCCTGCTTCTCTCGCTGCTCTGTCTGCCTCTCTGCCTGCTTGTGTGTACTCTCTCTCTCTCTGGCAAATAAATAAAATCTTAAAAAAAAAAAAAGAATTCTCTATCTTTAGGGTGTTGGTGATGGCCCCTCTAAGTCATATCTGGTGTCCCATCAGGATTAGAGTAAGGGAGAAATCAAGCCTCTAAGGTAAAAGAAAGATGGATTAGACAGTGTGTTTGTGGAACAATGAAGGTCAGCATCTTCTATTGGTATAACTCTTCAGAGATACTTTTCTACCTTAGTTTGGCTGCCCAGGGAAGATTAGAAAAAATTATTAGCATTGGTTACAAAAGAATACCCCTTCACCTGGGTTTTCTGTACACAGTATGCCAAACTAGTCTTGCTTTTCTGTTTGTTTAATAGATTTGCTAGATGGGAGATTGGGATATGCTGTAAACATAAGGGGAAATACTCCAAGTAGTTAAAGCAGCTATTCTAGCAGCATTAAAGAGTCCTCGATTTCTCCTATTCAGTTTTTATATATACCAGGACAGTGAAGGCAGATTAGGTTTCATCTGCTGTACCAGCTTTCTGCTGATGGTGGCTTCCTGGAGTGCTACACTGAGAAGGATTTTGTTTTTAATTTAAATTCAAGTTAGTTAATATATAATGTAGTATTGGTTTCAGGAATAGAATTTAGTGATTCATCACTTACATATTATACCTAGTGCTCATCATAACAGGTATCCTCCTTAATGCCCATTACCCATTTTGCCCATCCTCCCACCTACCTCCCTTCCAGCAACCCTCAGTTTGTTCTTTATAGTTAAGAGTCTCTTATGGTTTGCCTCCCTCTCTGTTTTTATCTTATTTCATTTTTCCTTCCCTTTCCCTATCTTCATCTGTTTTGTTTCTTAAATTCTGCAAATGAATGAAATCATATGATACTTGTCTCTGACTGACTTATTTCACTTAGCATTATATTCTCTACTCCATCCATGTTGTTACAAATGGCAAGATTTCATTTTTTGATGACTGAGTAATATTCCTGTGTGTGTGTGTGTGTGTGTGTGTATACACCACATCTTCATTATCCATTCATTTGTCAATGGACCTTTGGGCTATTTCCATAAAGTGGCTGCTGTTCATAGTGCTGCTCTAAATATTGGGGTGTATGTGCTCCTTTGAATCAGCATTTTTGTATTCTTTGGATAAATACCTGGTAGTGCAATTTTTGGGTTGTAGGCTAGTTCTATTTTTAACTTTTTGAGGAACTTCCATACTGTTTCACTAGAAAGATTTCTGAGGCTGTGTCTGATCTCAGATGAAAAGTACTGTGATTGGTAAGTGATACCAGGAATGAGCGTGAGAACAGGGTCATACAAGTCAGGTATTTGTTATCTCTTAGAGTCTGTTTTTAGACCCTGTATTCTGTCCTATTGATCAGCCTGTTGGACCCTTATAATTTTAATCCACTCACAATAGCCCAGTAATAAAGTTTGATTAGATCTTGTTATTTCCATTTTGCACGAAGTGAAGAAGCTGAGACCTGGAGAAGCTGTGGTAGTGAGCCCATTTTATCAAAAGAAGCTGCAAACCATTCATCCTAAATTCTTTGGGTTTCTGGTGGTGGAGGTAACTAAAAAGATAATTGATGAAGAGTTTTGACATATAGATCTCAAAGATTATCTCTGCACGCATTAAGCCTAAATTTCAATCCTCCAACTGAATTTGTAATTCCAGGAATATTCCTAAATACATAACAACCCTTATCAGATTTGCTAGTAAGTCTAAGTCAAGTCCCACTTGGCAAGATCAGTATTTTAGAAAAAAATTGAATATATAGTGAGTTATTAGAAAAAACTGATGCAAGGTTGGAACAGTAGAAATACTGCGGGAAACTTTTTTCCTTCTCTAACACCATACTTTCTAACACTTGAGGCATGCATTTCTGAGTTTGTAGTTTTATGATTTTAGATTTTTTTACGGGAATTATGTGGTAGAGTTAACATTTATCATGGTCATATTCTGTGAAACTTCTGTATTTTATGAAGTGTTTCTCTTTTTGGTTAGATTAGAATGTCTGCATATAGACTGGCATAGACTGTATCCAAGAAATGGGGGATATGATTGTGGTTCTCTTAGTACAGTAGTATATCAAGGACATATCTTGTCTATTTGTAATTTAAATATCTAGCTTATATTCCAGTGTTTTCAACATATAATTCCATTAGTTTATTTAAAACAAGCCACCATTGAACCAAGTTTAAATTTTTACTTTAAAATGTGTAATGTATATCTTTTTAAAATGATACCTGTTTTACATTGAATTGGTTAAGTATTATAGCTATTTAACATAACAAAGATATGCTTTCTGAAGAAACCAATAATTGGGTTTTCTCATTCAGTGATAAAGGGATACTGTTTTCCTTTATTTAAATTAATTTCATAATATATCCTAAAATTTTAATTTAGAATGTTTTTTTCATTAGATTGTTAGGAAAAAAGCATTGCCTGATAGCAGTGAAGATCGAGATACAAAAGAAGCTCTAAAGGAGTTTGACTTCTTGGTTACATCAGAGGAAGGAGACAATGAGTCTAGAAGTGCGGGTGATGGAACAGAATGGGGTAAGGAAGCATACTGGATCCATCCAGAGGTATTAAGTAAATGAAAGAAACTAATGTTTTACTAGGAAGGCAACATCTTGAAGAACACTGTAAATTTCTTATAATGTTGAAATTATGAACTTTTTACTCTTGTCATCTTATATTCAGGGTGTAAATCTGTGTGTGCATGTTTAAAGAATGTTGTACAACTAGTTGCCTCATGTTTTTTTTTTTTAATATAGGCAATATACTATTAAAATAATTTGAATCCATATGCAGAATGTTCTGTGTTTCCTGCCCAGATATTAGAACTTGCAAATCTAGATTTTGTGGAAATTGAGTTTGAGAATATAATAGAAGAGTTTTTAGAGATTCATCTCTGGCATCTTCTGTGCAAAAAGAAGTATAAATTTAAAAACTGTAGTTACTCAGTCTAGGCATACTTCACCAGTTTGTGCAAAGCATAGAATTTTTTGGTGCAAATTGTTCTAAACGAATTTAGTATTTGAAACATCTCACGAGGTAAAACAAGTTATTTGGGGGAAGACTTCTAAGGCATAGATTATTCTTTGGGTTTGGAAATGAATTGTTGCTTTCAGTAAGGTGGGATTGTGATGAATTCTTCAAAAGCGATGAGTTCTGTCGGGTGTGGGTACATGTAGCATGAGTGAGGAAGACAGAGAGATAGTTACTGAGAATGAGACAAATTTTCTGTTGAGGTTGAAAAATTCTGGGAGACACTCAGTTGCAGTTTTATGTACTTGAAAGACAGATAGGGTTAGAGAATCAGTAACTATCCTAGTTTTAAATTGGAGACTTCCCTTGAGTCTTTACCTTCAAGAACTCTTATGATGCCACTTCTTTTCCTTTTTTGTGGCAAATATCTGAAGGTAATTATTATATGGGTTAATTAGTCATTGAAATATATAATGGCTATAAAATGACTAATTCTTTTTTTTTTTTTTTGCAATGGAACAAAGTTTGGAGACCAAGGGGAAATTGAAGTAAAGTCTCTTTTCTCTATTGTTACTACTAAGTTTATATATCAGTTTATTCAGATATTTTAGGCACTAGTTCTACCAGTATAGCTAGATCCACCATCTACACAGAAGTCTTTCTCTGAGGAGTCATACATCTGCATAAATAGTAGTTGGCTTTTTCATTGCCAGTCTTAGTGCAAGAGTTTTGTGATTCATTTCTCTCCAAAGACAGCTGCATTATTTCTTGTGTCACATCCTTTTCTTTATAGTGTGAGTCTTGGCCCAGAGCATTATATGATACATGTGTGTACGTTTTAATTAATCTAACCTCCTATGAAGTTACTGGGGAAAACGTGAGTGAATTGTCTCCATCTTTGAGCTGTCTTACACTTTAGTAGTGTACTGGGTATTTCTGAGATGAGTGAATGGGATCTTTCAGCCGATTAGAGATTTCCTTACCAGGAGTTTAGCCTTGTGTGTTTTTATCCAGAAAATTTTATTGAGAAAATTTTGTTCAGAAAATTTTACTCTTAAGCAATTAAAAGAACTAGATCGCAAATCCTATTTAGTTGAATGGACATTTAAAACGTTTTAAGTGCTTTATTTATTTCTCCTCTTCCCCCTTAAAAATGGAGTGAATGTACCTAGGTTTAGAATCTTTTTAGTTTCTGGCAAGTAAATAGATTTACCACACACCTTCCATGATCTTCCATTACTGTTGTGAGTCTAGTGAAGATTACAATAGGGTTAACTTTTAATTTAAAAAATCGAAGACACTGACACCGAAGGATCCAAAAGCTACCTGGTTTAATTTATTATTAAGACCTGATTGATGAAATATTAACATTTTTAATTGTTAGATCTTTCTGGGAAAGTAGTGACCATTTTTATTATTGATAGATTATAGTTAGAGCTATAAAAATGTTGAGCTTTTAAATTTATTGTGTTTAATCTTTTCAGAGGCCCAATTAAGTTTTTTGAACTGTAGATTGAAATTTAACTTATTAAAAATAGTTTCCTATTTGTTCTGATTCATTTTGGTTTATTCCAGTCATTTAACAAATATTGATCAAGTGCTTTCTATGTGTCAAGTCATTTGGTGAAGATCCATATGGGTCCACAGGACCCCTTGGTCCATATAGTTTACTAAGAGAATAAACATAAATGATAGAGCATGTCAGAAGGTGATAAATGCTGTGGAAAATAGAAAAAGTAGAACAGAGTAAGGGGGGTGGAGAGTGCTGGGTTTGGGGTAAAGTGGAGGAGACAAATTACAATTTAAAATTGTAATAGGGTAGGTCCCATTAAAGGGGGTTAATATTTGGACAAAAGACTCAAAATTGTTTGGTGGGTTAGCAATATGGTATCGAGAGAAGGAATATTCAGGAAAAAGAAAGCCACAGCGAATGCCCCCAAATAGCAGCAGCCTTGATATGCTTGAGGAATTAAAGGACACCAGAATGGCTAGAGCAGAGTGATTCTAGGGGGAATATGGTAAGAAGTGACCAAATCATGCAGGGCCCTTAGACCACTGGTGAGATGGAGAACCACGGGAGGAATTTGAGCAGAATTTGCCATGCTCTGACTTTGAATTTAAAGCATCATTCTGGCTTATTAAGAATAGACTACATAGAGCACCCATTGTTGATAATAGTCTTGGTGTGAGGGGAGAGAGGACAATTATTGGAGTAATTCTAGCAAGAGACAGAGTGATTAGAGAAGTAGAGTATGTGCTAAGTAGTCAGATTCTGGCTGTGTTTGGAAGGTAGGAAAAACAGTATTTTCTGAAATACCTGATGTGAAGTATGAAAGAAAAGGGAGGTTTTGGTCTGAGCAAATGGAAGGATGATGACACACTGGATTTGGAAGATTGGGAATTTGATTTTACAGGTTTAGTTTGAGACAATGTGTTAGACTTTCTAATGGAAATTTAGAGTGGGCAGTTGGACATATGAATCTTGAGTTCAAGCAAGGGTTCTGAGCTAAAACACAATGTTATATAGTATATAATTAATTTTATACTAATATAAAATATATAACACATTCTTTAAATTTTCTTCTCCTATAATAGTGAAAATTAATGATCGAATTTACTAAGTGCTCAGTTTCCTGTTTAAGAATTTGTAAACTAACAAATCACTTAAATTGCTTTAAATTTTGGAATGAAGGTTGATTGCTAAGTTTACAAAGTGCTATATATATAAGGCTGTAAAAAAAAATCATTAGTTGATGAACACATGCCAAAAATATAAAATTTTTAAAATGAAAATATGAAAACTATTTTGTGTAATCTCTTAATAATAATCTCTCATTACATAAATTAATAAGAAATGTTTTTTTATGAGTCAGTCCTAATTGAAAAATGAGGGCTTCTTCTAGAGTTTTTGGGCATAATTTACTAAAAGTTACTCAAATCTTGTAGGGTTTTGTTTTTTTTTTCTATGTCTCTTTCAAGAGAAATTTCTTATTACCTAGGAAATTGAATTGTCATTTCTTAGATACTATATTTTGTATGACTTAGACTAAGCAATGACTTTTTAAAATTAGTGATACAGTGAAGAAAATGGTTGTTAAATCATTCAGTGACAGAACAGTGAATTGACCTACAGTATATCTTATTTAAAAAAGCTGTTTCATTTGTTTCACTCTATTTAGAAAAGGAAGACCAGTGTCTCATGCCTGAAGCCTGGAATGTGGACCAGGGAGTAATTACCAAACTCAAGGAACAATACAAAAAGGAGAGAAAGGGGAAAAAGGGGGTGAAGAGTAAGTGGAAAACATTGTATCTGTAAATCATAAATCTTGCCTCTTTTACATCCCCCAATTTTTTTTTCAATGTTTTCCTAAAACCACTTACTCTTTTTCTTTTCTGCTCCTGATCTCTTTCCTTTTCACCTGCTCTCAGGGGTTGAAATTAAATGGTTAACTATTTGAGTATGACCTTAAAAAAATAAAAACAACCATGTGTATGATTATGGAATCATAATATATCCCAGTAATACATCTAGAGCCTCATGAGAGTGTGGAACTATATATTCAAAGCATAGTGATAATTTCATTTTTAAAGTATATATGCTTAATTACCACAATGATTTTTCACTGTTGACAGTTTTAAATCTTATCTAGTATGACCCTCTGGCAATCCACCCAAATTATTGCATACTATTTTTGGACTTGGAGACAGAAAGTTAATTTCTACCCCTGAATATTCTGTGTGTTCATAACTTAGAGTTCATTTGCTCTCACCACTGTATGCTATACAGGGTACAGAATCAAATACACAACTTTTAAAGGTATTTATTTAAGAATTTTGGCCAATTTCATTTATAGTAATATTACCAATTAGCTTTTTTCTTTTTAATAAGATGTCTACCATATCAAAAATGGAAGCTAAAATGAAATTGCTAGCCCTGTGAATCATTCACACACACACACACACACACACACACATATAAAACACTAATTATACAAATTATTAGGTTTAACAGTAGAACTAACTAAGCATGTAAAGTGGAAGTACAAAGTCTTTCAAGCATCCCTGAAAACCATCTAAAACACCTTTTTAGGAGAGGAAGGCTAAACTACCTCCTTGTGCTTCCACTCTCATTGACAAATATGAACATGGGTCTGCCTTTTATGGCAGAAAGAATTGCATCCTTTGGGATATTAAAGTAGTATTAAGATTAAGTAAAGTAAGATTAAAATCCAGTTTAGTGAAACATGTATTTAGAAGTTAGAAAAAGTAGTGTAGTCATTACCAATAAACATTTAAATCTTTATTTAAAATATCTTAGGTGTTACAAGTGTTTAGCTTGAATGGATAAAAAGTCAGTGACTATTTTTGATGTTATCATTATACCAACTATTACATGACTGAGAGGTGATGTTATTTGATGCCTCCTCAATATAAATTAAATCATAATGAGAAAGATTAATATTAAAACATAAGAGCATTTTGTACCTTTTCTCCAAATATATGGATAAAAATTTTAATCTTAAACAGTAAGGTTTTATAGTTACAACTTTTCAGAACCATGGCAAAAGGAGTTATACTGGAATTTTAATGCAAATATCATAAATGAGAAAGGAGAATATTTTAATTTTCAGATTGGCTTAATGTTGATATTTCTTTAAGTCCTTATGCTGCAGTAATGAATGTCTTCAAATGTAAAACATCTCTCGACTGGAAGGGTATCTAGGTCTTATGTAGATTCCACCTACTCTTGTATTGATTATTCAGTTCTTGTCAAATATCAAGGCATTGCTGTAGTTGGAATTTAGCACTTAAGATCTAAAATGGCACCATTTGACTGGACCAATATTCCTACTAATGGAAGCTATTGTATTTCCTGACTGGATTATGACCACTTTGCAGGCATATAGCACATAGTTTTGTTGTATGATGGAGAAAAATGACTGCAGGGAGAGAAATTTTAACATGTTTCATTGAGGATAGAAGGACTGGAGAGTGAGGCTGAGCACATTTTGTTTATTGCTGTCAGTTCATGTTGCCTTAATAAAATGGTGATCTGGGAACAAGTGAAGACGTAATAAAAACAGAGCTGGAGCAAAGCTCTGACTTGATATTTGAAACATGGATTTATTAACCATCATAAATATATTTTTAATTGAATTAAAAATTACTCATTGGAAAAGTTTGAGTCCTTTTGATATGATCTAGTAGCAATATTTCCAGTCAAATTGTGTACACCAATCATATTGTCTTGAAATATATTTCTAGGTATTAGTTAAAATTGCTTAAAAGTAGTTGTATTCTTTGCTGGTATAGGAAAAAAAACCATAATGGACTATGGGTAAGATTTTCCCATTCTTAATTAAACTTGTAACAGGAAAAACTACCGAAGATCTGTTTCAGCCTCTATCCTATATAAAACAGTCAAAACAGGGATGTGGGAGAATGAAGAACCAAAGCTCAGGTAAGTAATCAGTAGGGGACGAGACTTCACCTCGGGTACCATAGTTTCAGGATGTAAGGCAATGAATGCAACTTAACATAAACAGACAAACAAAAGGGATGTTATTGTTTAATTCAATACACAGTAGCTTCACATTCCATGGTATCTGTCTGCATTTAGAGTAATATACAAGGATTATAGAGTAATACTATTTTTAATGGTCCAAATTGGACATGAACATTATTTTTCATGCAAATAGCAATACCATTCCATTAGCCTAATTTTTAAAATAGATGTAAAACATAATTCTTCTCAAGAAATAAACTTTTAAAATAATTTGAAAACTTGGAAAAATAATTATTTTTTAGTATTTTTAGTAGGGCAGTTTTAAAGGTGAATGTAAGTAGATGTGAATAAGGTTTATGGCACCATTTTGATGCAGTTGAATAATTCTCTTCTTTTTTGTTCTCTTCCTCTCTGTTTTTGGGCCAGGGCCCAATAGGTCAAAACTACAAGATATGCTTGCTAATTTGAGAGATGTTGATGAACTTCCCTCATTGCAGCCATCTGTGGGTTCACCTTCCAGACCCCCCAGCTCCAGGCTTCCTGAACACGAAATAAATAGGGCGGATGAAGGTAAGTATGTAAGACCTCTCCGGGTGTCTTGATGGCTCAGTCAGGTAAGTGTCGACTCTTGATTTCAGCATAGGTTATGATCTCAGGGTTGTGAGATTGAGTCTCGCCTGTGGCAGGCTCCACACCCAACATGAATTCTCTTGGGATTCTTGGGATTCTCTCTCTCTCCCTCTCCCTTGCCCCCCCCTTCTCTCTCTCCTCTGGGGGGGAAAAAAAAGGACACTCTGGAGCACAAAAAATATGGGGAGATATATATATATGTATATAAGTTCAGTTATTTGGAAGGACTCTCTAAGAAAAGAATTTTATTTTACAGATGTTTGATCTACATAGTATCCCCCAAATGTAGGCTTTCTTACATTTGAGGGGGTTTGATTCCAACTTCAATCTTTCAGACTTGAGAAAGGGTGCATAAACTTAAAGACCAACTCTAAATTCTAGTTTAGAACATCCCAAGCCTCCACAGAAGCCATGTATTTTGTATACATAGGCTGTTTTATTTATCCTGTTGCCACAATGAGAAAATTAACATAAATAGGTAGTAAATGTTTACTTCGAGACTCATATAAATATTTTTAGATGTTTTATTTAAGCAATTTGTCACTGATAAATGAAAAAGGGAAAAAAGACACCAGAAGTCTAGTTGCATGTTCTGTTTTTACTTTGTTCCCTTTTAGTCCTTGTCCAAATGCATATATATATATTTTTTTACAAAGTCCCCAAGTAGAATTATTCCATTTTGTTTTATTCACTTAACATAAAGCCACAAAAATAACTTTCACAATTATAACTTCAAGATTACATATTATATTTTAGACTTGATACTTAACTGTTTCCCTGTTGAAAATTTAGGTTCCTGGTTTTTTATAGTACCATCTTATGGTATATAAATACTCTTCTTTCTGTCTTTTAGATACAAGTTCTGATTTATGTGTTTATAAATGTATTAAATGCCTGTAGGTAGAAATTGATTTTAATATATATATTTACAGTAACTGAAAATCTAGTATGACATGAAAGTAATCTTAATAATTAATAAATATTTTTCTGAATTTATTTTTAAAAATTATCTTGAATTTTTTTTTAAAAGATTTTATTTATTTATTTGACAGACAGAGGTCACAAGTAGACAGAGAGGCAGGCAGAGAGAGAGGAGGAAGCAGGCTCCCCGCTGAGCAGAGAGCCCGATACTGGGCTCGATCCCAGGACCCTGAGATCATGACCTAAGCCGAAGGCAGAGGCTTTAACCCACTGAGCCACCCAGCCGCCCCTATCTTGAATATTTTTAATACTGCAATTATTTGCAGTAAATATTCCTCTTCAGATTTTTATTGATTGAACAAAACAGCCCAGGAAAAAGCCACAGAAAAATCTTGTGTTTTTCTTTCTTGGTTTTTAAAATTCAGTTACATTTTAAAGAGACATAAACTGATAGAAATTTGATGGACAAATTTATGGTTGGAATACTTTTTAAATAAAATTTTTGACCATAACATGGTTAGTTATTTGTTAGAGTTAATTATAGTATACTTGGAATTTATTATTTATACATTAAATAATGAAGATGTGTATATTACACCTTTATAGTCTAAATGTACAATTTCTTTGATGTAGACATGTCTTTTGAATGAAAGATGTGAAGTCATGGACCTCATTAGGTATGTTTGTTATTCACTAGGCAATACATACGATGAACACTATCGATATGAGAATTTTAATCAGTTTCAATTATTCCAAGATCAGGTCTAGATGAGGAGAAAAGTTAGTTCTAATTTTATTCTGATAACTCCTAAAGAACTTTATTAGAGATTTCATTTACAGAATTCTAATAATAGAGGTGGGCTAAGGACTATATACTAAATGACATATATACAAAAGCATTACATAAGCCACAGAAAGTGCCCTTGACAGAAAAAAACATATAAGAACCTTAAAACTGAAGGGTTGACTATCTGGCTTACTGTCTGTAACAGTGGTCATTCTGAGCTTTCCTCCTCAGTGTAAGGTTTTCAGCAGTAGAAAAAGTATGTAAGAAATACATTGTGTATTTAATTGTCTGTGACTGATGCTTCTTGGTCTCCAGTTTAGTTTCAGAAAACAGGTCCATAACCTATGTATGCTATAAATGTTTATTGCTTTATTTTTGTTTTAATAATTCAGAAGATAGGCCATACTTAAGAGATGCAGTTCAATAAGTTGATTAAAGCTGATTAGAGCTAGTAATGTTTAGTTACCAGAGAGAAATGGGATGTACAGTCTGAAGTTCTAAGGCATCTTAGAGAGCACTCAGATGAGTTCTGCTCACTCTTTTGCTCTCTCTTGGGCCCTTAGGTCGGCTGGCTTAGCCAATGGTGTTTGGTGGATGGAGTTGCTGCCTTCCTTTGTTTTCAGGTTTTACTTGGTCATTTTTAGAGCATTATTTAAATTAGCCCAAACAATGTGTGTGCTTAAGTCTTATGAACCTTAGTCTTGTTTTTTTAAGAATTATTTTTATTTCACACCTGAATAGTTGTCTGGAAATAGTAGAAATGAGAGCAAACAAAACACCTGGCTAAAAACCCAGCCTCATAGTCTTATGTGAGTCTTTTTGTTGAAACTTGGCACGAAAATTGCCATTCTAGCTTAAACAGTCCCCACTCTTCAGTAGTAAATGTTAGAGTTGTTCAAACCCCTCAGAATATATGTAGTATGTTTGGGTAAAACCCATTTTTATTTTATTATTGTTTTATTGTATGATGGTTTAAAAATGTCTTCATTTATAGACTCTTTTGTTCTTAAAAGGATTTTATTTTATTTTATTTTAAAGATTTTATTTATTTGCTTGACAGAGAGAGAGTAGGCAGAGAGGCAGGCAGAGAGAGAGGGGAAAGCAGGCTCCCCGCTGAGCAGAGAGCCTGGTGCGGGGTTTGATCCTAGGTCCCTGAGATCGTGACGTGAGCAGAAGGCAGAGGCTTAATCCACTGAGCCACCCAGGTGCCCCATCTTAAAGGATTTTAAAGAGAGGGTCTGCCTCTACTGTTTTTAAAGCACATAACTAAAAAAATAAATAAATAAAACATAACTATTCTTTTATTTCAATGAATTCTTATGATTGAATCTAAACTTACATAATTAAAAGCTATAAAAAGCACCTTTAAGTCCAGTTTTTTTGCATTAATTAACTCAGTTCTTTTTCTTGCCTTTTTTTTTTTTTTTTTTTTTTTTAAAGGGGGAGAGTGAGGGAACAAGTGGGGAGAGAGGAAGGGGGAAAGGGAGAATCTCCAACAGGCTCCACTCCCAGCATGGAGCCCAATATGGGGCTCGATCTCATGACCCTGAGATCATGACCTGAGCCGAAATCAAGAGTCAGAGGACACTTAGCAGATTGAGCCACTCAGGCACCGCTTGACTTGATTCTTTTAAGAAAAAGTTAATTTACCATTTTTTAACAGCCTAAGTTTGAAATAATAAATTCATGTAATCAACTTACAATGTTTGTCATTAGGAAAGTAACCATCTCTAGAAAACTACTCAAAGACCATCTCTGACAGTTTGCTAGAATAATTTGCATTTATAAAAATCAACAATTTACTATTAACCAAATTAAATAAAATTCCTATTTTAATTTGGCATTTTGCTTTTAACTGGTTCTTCTGTGATTGAAGGAATTGGATTGGCATGTTCAGTGTTATAAAGATATTTTCACTTACCACAAAGAAAATCTGTCCTCTTGAAGCACAGTTAGCAGCTAATGAAAATGTTCAAATGGACACTTTATTAAAAAAAATTTCTTTGAAAAGAAATCCACTTACAATGAAAAAAGTTTTCTTTGAAATAAACATTTTTAAGTGAAATACAACATACCTGCAGAAAACTGCTGAAGTCATAAGGGAAACAGGTCAGTGAATCATCACGAAGTGAACCCAGCCAAGTTACCTCTGCCTAGGTCAACAAGCAGAACATTACCAGGGCCTTGGAAGTCCTGTTTGTGCTTCAGATCACTAAATCACTGCACCTTCCCTTGTCTCCAGACATAATCCCAACTTCTAACACCGGCATTGATTTGACCTCATAGAGGCACATTTTGCAATTACCATTTTCGTTTGAAATTATCTGTATTCTTCCAGGTTAGAGAATTAAACGGTTTTATTTTGAATGAGACCAGCCGTGTTCAAATCACTTGTTATATATATTTAATAATCGATAGAATAACTTGAATAATGAACAAAAAATATCAAATGAGGAAAGCCTGCCTTTTCTTTTTTTTGGTTGTATTTTTTTTGTGAAAAAGAAAGGACAGTGGTCTATTGGATTTGTTTCATGTTGTACTTTTCTAATTAGATGATACCTTTAGTTATGGTTAAGATATAGAAAAAGTAGCCAGTTCTGGGGCACCTGCGTGACTCAGTTGGTTAAGCATCCTACTCTTGCTTTTGGCTCAGGTTGTATTCTCAAGGTTCTGAGATCAAGCCCCTCATTGGGCTCCTCACTCAGCAGGGAGTATGTTTCTCCCTCTCACCCTCCCCCTGCTTAAGCATGTGTGTGCTCTCTCTCAAATAAATAAATAGAATCTTTCAAAAAAAAAAAAAAAGCAGCTAGTTCTTAAGAGCTTTCTGCTAACTGAATTTTGTTGTGTTTAAAAGCATTTAAAAATAAATGTAGGGGTGCCTGGGTGGCTCAGTGGGTTAAGCCTCTGCCTTCAGCTCATGTCATGATCTCAGGGTCCTGGGATCGAGCCCCACATCGAGCCCCGCATCTCTGCTCAGCAGGGAGCCTGTTTCCCCCTCTCGGTCTCTACCTGCCTCTCTGCCTACTTGTGATCTCTGTCGGTCAAATAAATAAATAAATAAATAAATAAAATCTTTATAAAGAAAATAAAATAAATGTAGACATGTCCGTGAGAGTCTAATTGTGTACACTTCAGAAGTTTTTTAATATTTCTTTTGTCTTCCCCCTTCAGTGGAAGCATTGACCTTTCCTCCTTCTTCTGGGAAATCCTTCATCATGGGAGCAGATGAAGCCCTTGAAAATGAACTGGGACTTGGAGAATTGGCGGGCCTTACAGTGGCCAATGAAGCAGATTCGCTAACTTACGATGTGAGTCGTGGTTTTATTTTTGTTGTTCTTTTCTCATTTCTTAAAAATAAAAAGTTAACTTTTTAGAAAAAGTGGTAAAACGTCTTTACAAGCATAGAATCTGGTTCCATTTTAATTGCAAACTTCAAAATTATGGATATGTTATATAAATGATATTTTTCACATTTTAGAGAGATTAAAATTACGGGCTTTGCCTAAATCCATAAGTCATTATAGCTTGTTTATTGGTTTTAGATATGGAAAAAAATTCCCTTTCTGTTACCAAGTTTGGGTTTTGTGTTTTAGGGTACTAGTGATCAGTTAAATTCAGGCTTGCCCAATGGCAACATTTATGTTTATTTGGTACATTACCAGTGAATATCCTGCCCACAAATGATTTAAGCTATTGTTAGGCAGGGATTTCTGTAAGGTGCTTTTCAGATGTTAAGGCACACTCATCAATGATTTGGACCAAAACTGAAATCTTGATACCTTTACTCATGTATCCCTTTATTTAATTCCCAACACAGTTATTTTATAAATACATTTATAATTGTTCATGACAATAAATTGTCAGAAAAACAGTTGCTTATTTTATTAAGTATTTACAATCTGTCTTCATTAAAATCCTCTCAACTTTGATACCTCGTTATCTTTGTTGGAGAACACAGTAGAGCTCCTGACACATGGGGGATGTAGGGTGGATGCTTAAGCAGACCATGGATATGAGAAGGAAGTACTCCAAAGAGCAACCTTACCACTCACTCCTCTTCCTGAAAATCAAAAGTTCTCAGTCTCCTTGCTGAGTCTATTAGTAAGTCTTTTGGGCTCTCCCTCCAAAAATAGCTGAAGTCCATAGCTTTTTTTTTTTTTTCTTTTCTCTTTTTAACACCTGCCATCCAACTCCCCTTTCTTCTTCACCTGGAACTATTACAATAACCTAATTTAAATGGTCTCTTTGCTCCCCATTCTCCATGTGATACAGGTTTTTTAAAAAATATTTTTCTGTTTTTCTATTTTTCTATCCTTATGTTTTGCATCTGTGTACATAAAAACACCCATTTAGGGGCACCTGGGTGGCTCAGTGGGTTAAAGCCTCTGCCTTCGGCTCAGGTCATGATCCCAGGGTCCTGGGATCGAGCCTCACATCACCGCTCAGTGGGCAGCCTTCTTCTTCCTCTCTCTCTCTGCCTGCCTCTCTGCCTACTTATGATCTCTGTCTGTCAAATAAATAAATAAAAAATCTTTAAAAAAAACCACAACACCCATTTAGTTGACTTTTGTTTTTTCATCTAATCTTTGACAGCCTTTTTAATTGGAGCATTGAGTCCATTTCTTTTTAAAGTAATTACTGATATATTTGGATTTAAGTCTGCTATATATTTGTGCTACCTATTCTGTGTTCCTTTTTCTCCTATTTTTGCTTACATTGGGATTATTTTTTATTATTCACCCCCACCCCATTACTTGGAGATGATGCACTCTTTCATTACCCTTTTTATTGTTACCCTAGAGATTACCAAACACATCCTTATCAAAATTTTAATGGAAAGACCTTTAGGTCATTTCTAACTTGTAATCTCCTACCCTTGGGGCGCCTAGGTGGCTCAGTTGGTTAAGTGTCTGCCTTCAGCTCAGGTCATGATCCTGGGGTCTGGGATTGGAGACCCACATCAGGGTCCCTGCTCATCGGGGAGGTTGCTTCTTCCTCTCCCTCTGCCTGCCACTCCCCTGCTTGTGTGCACTCTCTCTCTCTGTCAAATACATAAATAAAATCTTAAAAAAAAAAAGACACATATGTCAAAGACTATTATACAAAATATATAAAGAACTCTTAAAACTCAATCATAAGAAAACTCAATGATAAGAAAAAATGGATCACTTTAACAGACACCTCACCAAAAAAGATATATATAGATAACAAATAAGTGTATGAAAAGATACTCCACATCCAATGTCATCATGACAATACAAAGTAAAACAACAGTGAAATACCACTGTGCACTGATAAGAATGGCTAAAATGTGGAACACCGGAAACACCAAATGTTAGGACATGGAGCAACAGGGACTTTCATTCACTCCTAATGAGAATGCAAAATGGTACAGCCACTTTGGAAGATAATCTGTTGGTTTCTTATGAAACATACTCTTACTGTAAAGTCCAGTAGTCACACTCCTTGGTGTTTACCAGAAGGAGTTGAAAAGATATGTCCACACAAAAACCTGCACACAGACGTTTATAGCAGCCTTATTCATCATTGCCAAAACTTGGAAGCAACCAAGATGTACTTCACTGAGTGAATGGATAAATAAGCTGTGGTGTATCCAGACAATGGAATATTATTCAGTGGTTAAAAAAAACTGTAAAGCCTGAAAAAGCATGGAGGAAACAAGTGCATATTACTAAGTGAAAGAAGCCAATTCATCCAAACACATAAAATATACAACACCCAGAGCAAACCATAATGTAAATTACAGATTTGGGGTGTTAATGATGTGTAATGTAGTTTCATCAGTTAAAACAAATGCACCACTGGTGAGTGACATTGATAGTGGGAGAGGCTATGCATGTATAGGGATAGGTAGTATATAGGATATTTCTGTACCTTCTACTCAGTTTCACTGTGAACTAAAACAGCTCAAAAAAAAAAAAAAAAAAAACCCAAACCAACTCCTACTCTACATATATGTCATTCTTTTTATGTATTTTCTCTAGACATTTATCTCCTACAAGGTAGTATTTTGTACACTCAGTATTCAGTTAGGATTATCCATTTTACATTATTCATTTTGCTTTATCCTATCTCCCCCCTGCACATCTGACTGTCCATCTGGGATCACTTTCCTTTTACTCTAAGAACAGTTAATATTTCTCTTTGGTGAAAGTCGCTGGTGCCCAGTTCCCTCAGTTTCTGGTTTTATTAAATTGTCTGTATTTCACCCGAGTGGTTTAACTTCTACTTCTGGTATCAAAGTCCATTTGGCAACGGTTGTTTTGTTTCCTTTTTAAGCACTCTAAATACATAATTTCATTTTCTTCCTTTGTGGTATTCAGCTAAAGTTAACTGTCTATTAGTGGTCATTCAGTGGTAGTCTGATTTTTTTTTTTTTTTTTTCCTCTCTGAGTGTTACTCTCCCTATGTCTTGAATGTCAGCCAAGGTTTAGATTTCTTTTTTAACCTTCTTGAAGTTCTTAGACCTTCTTGGCTTACTACGTTTTTATCAGTTTTGTGTAAAATTCTCAGCCGTTTATCTTCAAATATTGCTATTGGCACTTCTTTCTTTTCCTTCTGGAACTCTGATTGTATTGTTAGATCTTTCTGTGTCCTCTGTCTCCTACTCCCTCTCCTGTATTTTCCTTCTTTTTTTCTCCATACTTCAGTCTGGGTGGTTTTATTTTTTTTTTAATTTTTTAATTTTTATTTATTTATTTTTTAAAAGATTTTATTTATTTATTTGACAGAGATCACAAGTAGGCAGAGAGGCAGGCAGAGAGGAGAAAGCAGGCTCCCCACTGAGCAGAGAGCCGATGCGGGGCTTGATCCCAGGACGTTGGGATCATGACCTGAGCCGAAGGCAGAGGCTTTAACCCACTGAGCCACCCAGGCCCCCCCAGTCTAGGTGTTTTTATGACCCATCTCCTGATTTGCTAATTCTCATTTCAGTTATGTATAATGTTATTAAACCCATCTATTTAGATCTTATATTGTTTGCTTCTGGAGTTCTTTTTTTATTTATAGATTTCTTCCAGAATTTACAATGTTGTCTTTTATCTTTCTTGAACACAGTAAGCATGATTATGTATTTGTTTGTCTTCATTTATGCTGTATTATCCTGCATAGGCATGGTTATTTTTTATTATGTCCAAATAACTATACCAAAAAGTTGTCTGTAGAAATAAGTTCAGGCCTAGAGTGATACCTTCCCTCAGGGAGTTACTTTAATTTGCTTCTCTCAGATGGCTGTAGCCACTAGAAATCTGGGATCACCTCACTCCATTTTCAATTTTTCAGATAATCTAAAGCTGATCTACAGTCTCTGTAAGGGCTTGTATTCTTCTAGTTAACTCTTCTATCTAGAATGTGGCCCAGGGGCACCTGAGTGGCTCAGTCAGATGGGTGTTTACCTTAGGCTCGGGTCATGATCCCAGGGTCCTGGGATCCAGTCCCACATTGGGCTCCCTGCCCAACTGGGAGCCTGCTTCTCCCTCTGCTGCTCCCTCTGCTTATACTCTCTGTGTCAAATAAATACATACATGTGTGTATGTGTGTATGTGCATGTATCTATGTATGCATGTGTATGTGTGTATATATGTATATGTATGTGTGTGTATACCTTTTAAAAAATGGGGGGACAGCTGGGTGGCTCAGTTGGTTAAGCGTCTGCCTTCTGCTCAGGTCATGATCCCAGGGTCCTGGGATCAAGCCCCGCATCAGGCTCCCTGCTCAGCGGGAGGCCTGATTCTCCCTCTCTCTCTGTATCTCTGTCAAATAAATAAATAAATATTTAAAAAAAGAAAAAAAAGGTATGCAGCCCTTTGAACTCAAAACCTAAAGCAAGGAGGTGCACCAAGCCCTACTTTCTTGGCGGGTGCTGGTTTGTATGTCTTTGCACTGCACAGCTCTCCGAAGCACAGCCTGACCTCTCAGCCATCCCTTCTGGAATCAGTAAACACGCTCTGAGAAAAACGAGTCCAAATATCAGACTTTTTATTCTGTCTTCCCCTGGATTCTGGTCTGCTTTTTCCTCACTGTTTTGCTGGTTCTTCATTTAAAAATTTTTAGCCCTGCTTTTCTATTCATCCTCAAGTACAGACTTGATCCTAATGATCTAGCCCATCATAGCTAGAGCAGAAGCTCCCATTTGATACTTTCGTTCTCTTTATATTAAGCCCACAAAATTTAGTCCACTATGTTATGGACCAGTCATGTCTCTAGAGAAATGTCATTCTCTCTCTTTTCTTTTTTTTTTTTAAGTATCTTTGAGTTGTTTAAAAAAAAACAAAACTTAGTGTTATACCTGCATTTCTGAAAGTAGTCTCTAGTTCTTTCTATCCTTTGTTTTTTAAGATTTTATTTATTTATTTTAGAAAGAAGGAGAGAGCACAAGTGGAGTAAAGGGCAGAGAGGGAGGCAGACTCCCTGCTGAGCCGGGAGCCTGATGCAGGACTTGATTCCATGACTCTGGGATCATGACCTCAGCCAAAGGCAGACACTTAACCAACTGAGCCACCTAGGCACCCTGAAAGTAATCTCTAGTTCTAATAAATATACTAGTAATCTATTGCTATGTGACAAATTGCACAACTTAATTAACAAACTGTACAATTAAAACAACATTTGTTGTATCATAGTTTCTGGGGGTCAGCAATCTGAAACAGCTTAGCTGGGTGGTTCTGGTCTCTCATGTAGTTGTAGTCAAGGTGTAGGCAAGAATTGCATTCTTAAGTGAAGACTTGATTTGGGGAAGATATGCTTCCAAGCTCACTCATGTGGTTATTGGAAGGCCTTGGTTCCTTCCTGGCCATTGGTTGGAGACTAATTCCACACCACATGGGCCTCTCTGTGGGTTCCTCATCAGGGCAGCTGGCTTGTCCCAGTGTGAGTGCCCTTGAAAATAGAGTGAGTAAGAACACCCAAGATGCAAGGTTTTTGCTGTGTGTTACTGGTCACACAGAGCAACCCTATGATGTACAAGGGGATTCACAAGGTGTAAATATGAGGTGGTAGGGCTGATTGGGAACCATCTTAGTTCCTGTCTACCACATTAAGACATTCAGAAGGAATTGAATTGTTCTTACATACAAAAATCTTTTGGCTTGTTAATAAGAGCAGACAAGAGTTAACTCAGTTAATTTCACTCTCCCCCTGCCTCCCCCCACATGGATAACCAGCCCCAATTCTTATAGTAGTTCCTTGTATCCTGTGTGTTTTCTTCTTACTGATCCAATTGTGACATGCTCTATCCAGATTTTTCTGCAAATTTTTAAACTTCTGGGTCCTAAGTTAAAGTTTATATTAAGAGTATAGCCTCTGAGGGCACCTGGGTGGTTCAGTGGGTTAAAGCCTCTGCCTTTGGCTCAGGTCATGATCCCAGGGTCCTGGGATCAAGCCTGGGATAGGGCTCTCTGCTCAGCAGGGAGCCTGCCTGCCCACCCCCCGCCCCACCTGCCCCTCTGCCTACTTGTGATCGCTGTCTGTCAAATAAATTAAAAAAAAAAAAAAAAAAAGAGTATAGCCTCTGAAGCCAGACTGCTTGGGTTTAAATCCTGACTCCTCTACTTACTAGAGGGCAAGTCACTTAACTTCTCTTTTCCTTACATGTCTAGTCTGTAAAGTGGGGATAATGTTAATTCCTTCATAGAGTTGTTGTGACAATTGAGTTAATGCATGTTAAGTTTTTGAAAAATGTACAAAGTAATGAATAATGCTTATAATAGCAGCTATTGTTACTATCATTGCTGGTTTTTGTCATTGTAAGTATGGTAATATTTCTCCAGTGTATTAATAGTATTTGCCCCACTCTTGCTTAAACCTAGGATGATTATTAGTTGTGGAGTGTGAAGAGTTCATAGGTGGTGCTAATGTGAGGTTAAACATGAACCCCTTTGGCTTTCCCATTAGTTGGAAATGGGAAAAAAAAAAGGCTGGAATATAGTTGGAATGAGGGGAAAAAACTACATTTTTTAGTTGTTGGGATGGAGTTTCTGTGGAAAAAGCAACATGATGTGTTTTACAAGTGGAAACAGTTATTTTGTAACAGCTGCTTATGTCTTCCAATGTTAACATTTTATGTTTCCAGTTTATAAACCTTGTTGATAATTTGATAAAGAATATTTAGCTTTTTGTAGAAAGTATTGAAAATCTTAGAAATATGATCATATTCTATAATGTTAACAGGTTTAAAGGTAACTTAGTTTTTTAGCTCTTACCCCAAATAAGTTTCTATACTATAATTTAGATTGAAATTACTGGTTTTTTTTTTTTTTAAGACATCCCAGTGAAGATCTATTTTATGTTATTTAATATTCTTTCATTGAATTATGTTACCTGTTTTCTTGTTATAGCACTCATATTTCTTCAAAGAAAACCACTGTTGACATATTGTTAATTTTGCCTGTTGATTTGATTATTTACATTTAGAAATTATATTGTTTTGAAAGTTGAAAATGTGATGATTTAATGACAAATCAGGAAGAATTAATGTGGAAATATAATTATTTTCCTGTCCTGAACTAAATGTATGGATATCTTTCTTTTGTTTCTTTAATAGATAGCAAACAATAAAGATGCATTGAGGAAGACATGGAACCCTAAGTTTACGTTACGAAGTCACTTTGATGGCATTCGAGCCCTTGCTTTCCACCCCATTGAGCCTGTTTTGATAACAGCATCAGAGGATCACACATTAAAAATGTGGAATTTGCAAAAAACAGCCCCAGCCAAAAAGTGAGAATATTCTACTTTAACTGTATTTGAGTATTTCAATTATCAGTTTTTCAGCAGAAAAATACTTAAATTATTTGTTATTAAATCTCTCAATTTATCAAGTATCTCCTCTAGTTCATTCTTCTTTACCATGTCACATAATTAGAATTTTTCCCTTCATACTCACAATCTGATACTAGGTTGGAAAACTGACCCTGAAAGAGAAATGGTATTATCTGATAGTTTCCCAGAGTTTCTGAATGCTTTTTACAATCCTTACAGTGTTTTAAATGGTTGTCATATTTGTGGAGTCTCTTATCTATACCAAAGGTTTCTGCTGTTGTTGTAAAGAGTTGTAGGCATGTTTAAAATAATCAAACCCCACCCCAACCCTGTCCTGTTGTTTATTAGGTTTTAGACTTATGATGTAGAATGGAGGGAGGAAAGGCTGATTGAGAGGGGTGAGGGACCTCTCTTTGATTTTGTCTTTTGGCCTTGACCCTTTAGTACTTTCCATACCTACCAGAATATGTAGACAGAAGGGCACTGTTGTCACTCTTCACTTAACTGCTGTTTCTTGCCTTGGCCCCTTGGTTCCTCTGTAAGCATGAACGACATGAGTTGGTATAAACTCTTTTATCAGTCACCATGCTAATCTTAGCCCCACTTGGTGGGGTACTTACTGAAGGTCCCTCTCCTTGTGTCCTTGAATCAGGTGGCTCAGAACCCAGCATGTGCTAACAAGGGCCCTTCTCTAGTGTTAAGCACTTCGGTTATTGGAAAGGTAGAAATGAACAGGAACTGGAGGACATTAAATAAGTTTTTACTGCTGTTAGAGGATATCTGTTGCCAAGTTTAAAAGAGATCAGTGACTCCTGCTGTGAGTCATACATGGGCTAGATAAAATACTTGACTTATCAGTCTGCATCAGGTAGCTCAACCAGATCTTGCTAAAACCAAGAGAATCGTCCTATGGCTCAGGTATCTTCAGCAGAGAAAAATTATTTCTTCATTATAAATTGTGCCTTTTGTCTTCTAGTTCTCTAGTCACAATGGGCATCTCATTAGATCAGAGAATGTGATGTCTTATATAGTCTTGACTAAAACTTAGAGAAATATTGAAACAAGTGTCTTGCTGGTGATAGCTTAGTACTAAAACCTTCACATGTAATTACATGGCCTGTTTACCTGTGAGCTTAATATTTTGGAAATGCTTGAGGAGAGAAATCATATGCCTATAGAAAAACTGTAATACAGTATAATAAATGGTAAGTAATTGACTTTAAATCGAGTTTAAATATCAGGCAGTATAGACTATATATACATTCAGCATTCTGAATAATGAATAAACTGATGATTTGGGCAATTTTTGCAAGTATCAAGGACAGACATTATTAGCCTTGATGGAAATGCAAAGAAATTTAAGTACCATTTAGTGAAATCCTGTTACATGCATGGTTCTGTCCTAGGTTGTTTTACTTGTAGAATTTCATTTAATCCTGTGAGTATTTGGTATTACCCCAGTTTTTTTCTGTTTTGTTTTAAATAGAGAGGAATCAGAAGTTCCAAAAGAATAAATAATTTGCCTGGAGTTAGCCAGTTAATTGAATCCAGAAATGTATCACCTCAAAGCCCATGATGTTCTCTGAGTGTGGCTCTCTCGAGTAGTCAAATAGACTATGACAGTGCTAAGAGCGCATAAGCAGGTATTATTACTAAACAAAGATTGTGTTTCTTGAGGCCACAAAAATATGTGATTGGTATCAGGCAAACTTTCTTAAGTGTCCTAGGTTGAGAATTGTGTATTACCACAGTGTTGGCATTTCTGAAGGCAATTTTGTGGCATATATTCATTGATACTGTTTATTACATTGAAACTGAAATGTGGAGTGGTAAAAATCCTCTCTCTCTCTGATTTAGGAGTACTTCTCTTGATGTGGAGCCTATCTATACATTTAGGGCTCATAAGTAAGTATGTGCTTTTTCTCTGTTTTAAGTCAGCATCAGCATCACTGTACATCAGCCTGATCAGAGTGTTTTATTTTCTTTCACTTACGTATTTGTGTTACATATTTTTTGTATTTAGTAGCGGTTTTGGGGAGGGGTTTGGATTTTGTTTTTTGTTTTTTGGTAAATGTAAAAAAGATAGTACAGTGTTAAAGACAATTTTATCACTACTAGAGATCCTTGCTGAAATTAAATTTTATTTGGATAATGTTTAAATGTTATATATCTTGTGCTTAAAATAAGTTGATGCGGTAAGGTTTAAATATTAAAAATCGGGGCTTTCTTTTCCCTTAAAGATAATATAGATAAAAATATGAAGAATTTTTAAATTATCACATATGCATGCTTTTCATATTTCCAGGTAAGCTTAAGAAATATACTAATTCACTTGATTTAGCACAGAAATTGGCATATTATTTTATATAAAGGGTCAGATAGTAAATACTTTTTCAGCTTTGTAGGCCATGTATTTTCTGTTGTATGTTCTTATTTTTAGCTTAGTTTTATAATCCCTTAAAAAATGTAAGGACCATTCTTAGCTTGAGAACTGTATAAAAACAGACCATTGGCTGGGATTTGGCCCACAGGCCATAGTTCACCAATCTCTGTTTTAGCAGCAGAAGAAAAATGAGCAGTGCTTTTATACTGTTTTTATTCATCGTAGAAAGCAGAATAATAGAAAGACCTGTGAATAATTAAGCGTTCTTATTTCTAACAAGTCCTATTATCAGATTGATTTTTGGGAATAGAAATTGATTTTTATCTCCCAGAGGTCCAGTGCTTTGTGTGGTAATGAGCAGCAATGGTGAGCAGTGTTACAGTGGTGGTACTGACGGACTGATCCAGGGCTGGAATACCACCAACCCCAACATCGATCCCTATGACTCCTATGGTAGGTTTTCCCCTGAAGACATGAAAGAATAGATTGTTTTCTTTTTACATACTTTACATACCATATATAAGGATAAAATGAGATATTTTAAAAATAAATTGGTAAAAGGGAACAAGGTCTTTATTTTGTTAAAAAGGATTCTTGTATTTAGGAAACAATTTGATATACATATGCTAAAAGAAAAAAGAAAAAAATGTGTTATTCCCGAAAAACCAGTTCCTACCCCCCAAAGTTCCATTGATTGGAAATGCTGCCTTGATTGACAATTGTTTTCTTCATTTTAGGCATCTGTACATTACTTGATACATTATTACTAATCTGTAATCATGTTTCATTGCTATTGCTACATATTCATTACTATTCTTGACAAACAACTGAAGGAAAATTGAATGTTACTCATTTATTATTGGAGTGTATAGGAGCTAATGATTTTTAAACTTTGTGACACCAAAAAACTTGAAAGGTCTTAAAAATTAAGAAGCGCCCTTTTATTCTCGGGAACGGTACCATGAAACATAAATCCACCTTATAATCTGTCACTAGATGTTACCATAAATTCTCTTGCAAAAACTCTTTAGGAATTGACTGTTTTGGTTTCCTCTTATATTAAATTCTAGAATGGTGTGGAGTGTCATATTTCTCCTAAAACCATATTTATTTTCATTTTCATTTTAGATTAATTTTACCACCAAACCTAAGTAAAGATAAGAAATTCAGTAAACAAAAAATTTCGCCAACATTTATTTAATAAGCATGTGACATATATTTTGTGAAAGGTAAACCTCCTCTCTGTTTTTCCTTACTTCCTTTATCTATCAAGAGGATGAGCTGTCTTCATTCTGTTTCAGGCCAACCACCCTTCCCCTTTTGCTCTTGACCTCATTCTCTCTTGTTTCTTTTGAGACTGCATTTCATTCTCTCTGGCTCTGTCTCATTCTCATCTTAAACCTTGCCCTCTTTTCTCTCTTTCCATCCCCTCAGCATATAAGTAAATTTAGGTGACTCCTATCCCCGGCAAGAAAAAGCCTTTCCTTAACTCCATTTTCCTCTTTGGCTTCTGTTTATTCTCTCTTTCCTTCCTCATCTGTGTCTCTTTGGTGGTAATGACTAGAAAACACAGTCAGGAGCTACTAATTCCATGCCTTTCTCCTATGCATCGTCCCTCTGCATTCTGGCTCTTCCACTTAACTATAATAAGATTATCAGTGACTGTCTAATTGGCTGATCCAGTGTAAAAGGGGTATTTTACGGTCCTTGTTTTACTAAATGTATTGGCATCTGAAACTGCAGACCACTCCATCCTTTTTGAAATATGACCACTATTGGCTTTTTTGACACTGAAGTCTGTGATAGTTTCTGTTTTCTATCCTTCATAAACTTTTATTTTTCCCACCTTAGATATCGGCATTTATCGAGACCCAGACCTTATTCATTCTTTGCTTTGTACAGGTATTTTTTTGGTAAACTGAATCTACTTGTGTGGTTTTACATGCTGCTGACTCATAAATGTCTTCTTTAAGCCTCAGACTGCCTGCAGAACATTTCAGAGTGGCTGTCTCATTGTCCATAATCCCCACAAGTGCTGGGTTTCTTCTCCCATGTATTCCTTATTAGATGATGGCACCACCAGAATCACCCAAGCTAGAAACCCAACAGTTAGCCTTTTGCCTTGTTCTGTTTACTATCCACACTTTATTAATTACCTACTCCTTTTGATATTACCCCATAAATATTTCTGGAATTTGCCCCTTCTGCTTTGCCCCTTTTACCACTGCCTTCTCTTGGGTCTACATCATCACTCTCCCAGTATACTAAAGCAGTCCCTTTGCCTTCATGTCAATTCTCTCCAGTCTGTCTGCTACACTACAGTGAGGCTACCTTATTAAATACATATGTCACCCAGCTGCTCCTGGAAAACCCTTCAGTGGTTCATTTTGCTTTCAGAATAATTTACGAGTACCTTAAAATGTCATAGAAATCCCACCTCAGAGTAGCTGCTCTCATTTCATCTACTTCCTCCCTCAAACTTCACACTTCAGTAAATTTCCTCACGTCATGCTTTCTGTCCTTCTGTGATTTTATTGGTGCCAACTCCTTTGCCAGTGGTGGCTTCGTCTAGTTTTTGACTGGCCGATGCCTGTGTACTCCAGGTGTCACTCTCTCCGGGAAGCTTTCACTCACCCCAGTTACTCTCTGGAAACTGGTGTCTGTCACCATTATTATATTTACCACAATGTCTTTTGAGACCAGGACGGTATTGTGTCTTAATTATCTGGGTGGCCCCAGCACCTGACATAGTGCTTGACACATTGTGTTCTCAATATTTTATGGTATGACAGAGAGAAGGTAGAGGACAGATACCATTATTGACATTTTAAACTTGTGTGAGCCAGCTTCAGAGTACTGCTTCGTAGAGTCATTGCACAGAAGAATAAGGAAAATTTCCACTTGGACTCGTATTATGAAACGGTGCTAAGCGATCCTCTTCCTCTTTCCTCCCTCCCTGTCACGCACATCATTCACATGTCAGTTTTTGCTATTTGAGTATTTGGGGGTTCCTTTAGGTCTCCGTTCCTGTCCACCCGGAATAGCAGAGGCCTGTTGCTCCCGAAAATAACTGCCATTCCAAGTGTGGAGGTCAAGGGGGAGAAGTGTCCCAAAGGAGCCAGGGGAGGAAGGGATCTCTGTTCACTTCCTCAGGGAAGACTTGTGGCTTCTCTGAAGGTGGATAAAATTCAAATGATGTGTGTTAACATGCTTTTAAAAATCTAGACAAATTGAAAGAAAAAAGGGAGGAGAAAGGGAAATACCTAATTTTTCAAAGGAGAGAAATATATACTTAAAATTTTTAATTTATAAACTCTAGACTCTGCATTTGTGTATTTCCAAGCCTCTTTTTAGTTATTGCAGCATTTCAGAAGAATAACAAACCAGAAAGCATGTTTTATACTGTTCTCAGGCAACTTGGTCTGTATATTAAGTTTCTCTGGGATCTAAGTACCATTAGAGTTTGTTTCTTTTCTCTTGATTTTGCATTCTTGCTGTTTTGTATAGATCCTTCTGTTTTAAGAGGCCCTCTTCTAGGCCACACCGATGCCGTCTGGGGCTTGGCTTACAGTGCAGCACATCAGCGCTTGTTGTCATGTTCAGCAGATGGCACTCTCCGTTTATGGAATACAACTGAGGTTGCTCCAGCCCTAAGTGTATTTAACGATAATCAAGGTACATACTTTTTAAAAATTATTCTAATGAATTTTTTATAGGACATCTTATTGTAACAGTAAGCAAATAAATAAGTAAGTGATTCTACAAACTGTTTAAATTTAATTTGAAGGGGTGTTTTTAATCAGTGAAAGTATATTTGCTTGAATTTCCAGCTTAATGATTTTTAAAAGCACAATATTTGGTGAAAGAGCACATATTAAAAATGTTTTTTTCAAAATCGAGATATAATTTATATACTGTAAAAACTACATATTAAGGATATGTTCTGTTGAGTTTGACAAATACGTGGCTTTTGCACCTATCAAGATCTAGAACATTTCTTTCACCTCTTCAAAGTTTCTTTGTGTCTTCCCAGTCCCTCTTCCTGTTCCATTCAGAGGTACGATTTCTTTCATCATAGATAAGTTTTATCTGTTCTGAAATTTCATGTAAGTGGAATCATACAGTGTGTACTCTTTTTGTATCTGACTTTTTACTTTATTATGTTTCTGTGTTTCATCCATGTTCTAGTAAGTATCAATTTATTTAGTTATGATTCATAGTATTTCATTAAATCAGTGTATGTATTATTTACCTCTTGATGGACATGTGGGTTATTTCCAGTTTTTGACCATTATGATCAAAGCTGCTGTGAACATTCACGTATTTTTTTATGAGCTAATAAAGAGCTGGAAGTAGAGTTGCTTGGTGTTAGAAATGGTATTGTGTATTTAACTTTATGTGAAATTACCAAGCTTTCCAAAGTGGTTGTGCCATTTTAGACCACTGACAGCAGTGTATGAGAATTCCAGTTGTTCTACATCCCTAATTATTAACACCTGGTGTCTGTTTAGTTTTAGCCATTCTGGTGGGTTCGTAGCAGTGTTTCATTTTGGTTTTTAATTTGCGTTAGTTTGGTGACTATTTTGAGCACTTATTTTGTGTGTTCATTAGACATTAATCTTACATTCTTCTGTAATATACACATTTTGGAACTGTTTGCTTACTTTAGATTTTGAGCCAAATCAAAAGATAAGATTTTATTCATGCATATCATTCTATTCTGTTTATAAATACACTCCAAGTTTAACCAACTTTTACCCTATTCTAGATGATAAATGAAAATACCTTCTTTATTTTTGAGCTGTCATAACTCATGTCTGGGTTTTGATGAGTTACCTGCATCTAATATTTGTATGGCTCTATATACAATAATAATAATACTGATTTGAAATTTTACTTTTTTAATTCCGTATTTTTGGTGAATTAAAATTCGTTAAAGAGATGGGCTTTTAAAATAAAGAATTCCTATGATGCCAGTTTAAGCTTCAGGTTGTGTGGAAGCAGCAAAACTTATAGTCCATACATATTTTCCATTTAGTTTCCCAGTAAAGGCCTGCATTCTGTGAATCTTTTAGCTGAGTAACAGGTAGAAGACTTGGTGAACAGGTAAGAATAATAAACTAGGCTAGGGCTAAAAGTAACAGAAATAATCTCCATTGAATGGCTGTGAGTTAATTTTTATTCTGATGTTGAGTCTACTTCTTAAGGAAATCTTGTGACTATTTGTTTTGCTATTTTATGTGGACATTTTCAAGTAGACCCTCTGATCACCATTCTCTGAATATGTTCTGACTCTCTTAGAGTTGGGAATCCCTGCCTCTGTGGATCTAGTGAGCAGTGATCCGAGCCATATGGTAGCATCATTCAGCAAAGGTTATACAAGCATCTTTAACATGGAAACACAGCAGCGCATTCTCACTCTAGAATCTAACCTAGACTCAAGTATGTATACCAACTTTAAATAGTCTTTGTTTGGATCAAACTTTTATGCTTTATCAAAATTATAAGTACCAGAGTCAACTACAAAAAATACTTGTTATTTTAAAGAGTTCTTGCCTTTTAGATCACAGAACACAGTAACTTAGAAGGATATAATGATTTACAGTTGATTTTAAGATTTTGGGTAAAGTTGGGGTGCCTGGGTGGCTCAGTGGGTTAAGCCTCTGCCTTCGGCTCAGGTCATGATCCCAGGGTCCTGGGATCGAGCCCCCGCATCGGGCTCTCTGCTCCGCAGGGAGCCTGCTTCCTCCTCTCTCTCTCTCTGCCTGCCTCTCTGCCTACTTGTCATCTCTATCTGTCAAATAAATAAATAAACCTTAAGAAAAAAAAAAAAAGATTTTGGGTAAAGTTTAAGCACATTTATACTATTTGGAATAGCATTTGAGCTGTTCCAAAGAGGAATCAAATTGTATTTTATACCAAATGGTTGGTTTTCAATTCTATTTGAAGACAGTAATATTTATTCTGAATATAAAATAAATCATTTTCATTTCTCATGATTTTTTTTTAAGGTTTTATTTATTTATTTGACAGAGAGACAGCAAGAGAGGAAACACAAGCGGGGGTGGTGGGAGAGGAAGAAGTAGGCTTCCCACTGAGAAGGGAGCCCAGTGTGGGGCTAGATCCCAGGACCCTAGGATCATGACCTGAGCTGAAGGCAGACCCATAAAGACTGAGCTACCCAAGCACCCCTCATGATTTCATTTTTAAAACAACTTAATTTTGAATTAATAATGTAATTTGACACAGCCTGATTAGAATATAGATCAAGTTGTGCCTCTCAGAATCTCAAATACAAAGCTTCTTATCGGATCTAGAAAGTAAGGAAATAATTTCTCAAATTGTGAAGAAGATACTACAGAATTTTAGCGTTTTTGGCTCCCCCTCCTCCGCTTTTTAAAATTTATTTTGTTATTATTTTTTTATTAACATATAATGTATTATTAGCCCCGGGGGTACAGGTCTGTGATTTGCCAGGTTTACACACTTCATAGCACATACCTTCGCAATGTCCATAACCCCACCATGGTTTTGGCTTTTTAACCATTGTGTTTTATCTTTTGGCTTCATCCAGACAGTGATAATTTAGGATGCAGTTGATAAAGAAAACTGTGTAAACATATACTATTGTTTTAGTCTGAGAACTAATTCTTTAAAAAGAATTACCACAGGATGCCTGGGGTGGCTCAGTCGTTAAGCGTCTGCCTTCAGCTCAGGTCATAATCCCAGGAATGATCCCAGGGTCCTGGGATCGAGGCCCACATCGGGCTCCCTGCTTGGCAGAAAGCCTGCTTCTCCCTCTCCCGCTCCATCTGTTTGCGTTTCCTCTCTGTGTGTGTGTCTCTTTATCAAATGAATAAATAAAATCTTAAAAAAAAATTACCACGGCACACTCATGTGCTTCTGTGTCTATGTGTGTCTTTCTGTCATTCTCTCTCTCTCCCTCCTTCTCTCTACTTATTTCCTCTCAAAAATTTCCCTTATTCCATTTTGGCTTTCTTCATTTTCTCTTCCCAATCTGTTGGCCTTTGTTCTTTTCTGAGATCATGTGAGAATTGTTTGGGAGGTAGACATGAATAGAGTTTTGAACTATTTGGATGTAAAAGAGAGAGGCAAAAAAATAAAAACTGAGATTATGGAATAGGAAAAAGAATTTTTTTTTTTTTGCCAAGAAACATAGGCTGTAGACTGTCAGTAAATTTAAACTCATTTAAATATGTGACCTAAAGCTTACAGTAGTAAAATACAGAAAACAATATAAAACTAAGAAAAATGTGAACATTTTTGGAATTACCTTCAGAGTTTGTGGTCAATTCATTGAATGTCCTGAGTGGTAAATATTGATTTTTAATGACTGCTCTAAATTAATATGATGTGAAGTCTGGCAATTTCATTTTTTTCCTTAAATGTGTGACTATAAAGTCATATAACTTTTTGCTTTATACTAGAAGCATTTTCCGAGGAAAACTGCCAAAAATGTTTTGAACAAAGCAGCATTATTAGAATAAGTGATAATTATTTGAGTTATGATAATATGTCCTGATATTTCCTAAATTATCAGTTTGATTACTTTAGAGTTGTATGATTTAGTCTTTTACTCCTTTCTATCATGACTACCCCTACCTATTTATATTTCACTATGTTCTTCTTTTCTGGAACTTAGCAGATGTTTTTTTAAGTTGAAGTTCTGACCAAAAATGTTTCAAGGTAACAACAAATTTCATACAGAATTTCATACATATGTCTGGGTGGCTCAGTTGGTTAAGCATCTGCCTTTGGCTCAGGCCATGATCCCAGGGTCCTGGGATCAAGTCCCACATTGGGCCCCTTGCTCAGCGGGGAGCCTGCTTCTCCCTTGGCTTGCTGCTCCCTCCCCCCTCTCCCACAAATAAATAAAATCTTAAAAAAAAAAATTTAAAAAGATGAAGGATTTTTGTTTTAAAAATCAGAATAAACTAGCTTTCTACTCATTAATGTCAATGGTCATTTGACTGAAAAAATCAAAGGTAATTAAAGCAGGTAATTGAGTACTTGTCCATCGTGAAAAGTAAACCATTTCTAAGTTGTAAGCTGAATATGAACACTTGGAAGATTTAGATTCATTGTTAGAATGATGATTGGTAGGCCTTCAATTGATTTCTGATGTTCTTTGCCTTTTGCTTACTTGTCTGATGTACCATTAAGTGGAGAACTTCTTGGAAATGTTATTATATAAAAACTCTTGCCTACTTCCATCATTTGATTTCTATCATAATTATTTCCTAGATCTCAATAGAATTGAATCTATTCTCAGAAACCTCTTTCTCAGAATACACGGGATATTTTACTTAAAGTATTTCTTTTCTGTTACTTTCCTGCTAGATCTTACAGAGGATATTGTTTGTGGTATGTTAGCTCCTGAGGGGAGGAAAATATCTGTATGCTGAATTTTAAAACTAAACTCTTTGCTTAGGACCATTTAAATCAAGTATAACTGACCCAGCGCTTATTCTACATGGTCAAGTGACTTTTTGTTTTGTTCTTAGATAACAGGCTGGGTGGCCCCTGCCATTAACACTGGGAAAAAAACTACCTTCAGTTTTTGAGAGGGGGAGGGAGGGAGGAAGGGAGAGAGAGACAACGAGCAAGCCGGTAGGAGGGTCAGAGAGTGAGGGAGAAGCCTACTCTCTTCTGAGCAGGGAGCCTGATGTGGGACCCCCGATCGTAGGACCCTGAGATCATGACCTGAGCCACCCAGGTGCCCCCTATCGTCAGTTTTTAATATGTCATATTTTTAGGAACCATAAGAAAATCTAATTGAGTACACTAATGTTACAGCTATTTTCACCTATATTTATCTGTATTTTCTATTTTGAATGTAAACTCATAAAAACTATTCTGAGATTAGAAAAAATTTTAACTCTTTTTTGAAATAATTTTAAATATGCAGAAAAGTTTCAAGAATAGTACAAAAACTAGCTACCCTTCACCCAGATTCACTAGTTTTTAGCATTTTGCCACATTTGTGACATTTGCTTTATCACTATCTATTCTTGTATAATTTTAAATTCTGAACCACTTATGAGAGACATCATAGACTTACACTTCTAGATCCTTTAGCATGTAATTCCTAAACACAGGGACATTCTCTGACATAGCATATTATCAAAATCAGTAAATTTAACAGTGACACTATGCTGTTGTCTAAGTTATTATTTATATTCAAATTTGCCAGATGTCCCAATAATGTACTTTACAAGAAGGGCATCCTTTCCTCTCCCTGGACCATGACATGATTTTTCTTTAACTTTGATATATCTTAAGTTAGTATTACCTTTATATATATAGATTTTTTTCCTTTAAAAGAAAAATAAAGCATCTTAACAAAACTCAGTAATATAAAACTTTTTTTTTTTAAGATTTTATTTATTTATTTGACAGGCAGAGATCACAAGTAGGCAGAGAGGCAGGCAGAGAGAGAGAGAGGAGGAAGCAGGCTCCCTGCTGAGCAGAGAGCTTGATGCAGGGCTCGATCCCAGAACCCTGAGATCATGACCTGAGCCGAAGGCAGAGGCTTTAACTCACTGAGCCACCCAGGCACCCCTAAAAGGTTTTTAAAGATTGATTTCCTTTTGATAAAGGACTTTCAGAAGGGCTTATTGTAGTTTAGGTACCATTTTTGGCAGCTGTGTGATTTCCGTGAGCCACCTGGTTAGGATAGAGGTAGAAGTTAGTTTGGGATTGGCTTTGTCACATGATTTTGGGGGAATCACAACTTTTTTTAGATCTTGGTTCATGCACTGTGGTATGGACTTAATGACATGTGGCCTGCCTGTCTCATTGTGCATATAATTGAAATTCTTTGAAAGTTACTATATAGTGCACATAGTAGTCAGGATGCTATTTTAAGATTCCAAACCTGGTAGACTATCAAATGAGGATAATTTCTATTTTTAAGTTTTTATTTATTTATTTTAGAGAGAGAGAGCGTGCACACATGTGCATGTGCCAGTTGGAAGGAGAGGCAGAAGGAGGGGGAGAGAGAGAATCTCAAGCAGACTCCGTCCTGAGCACTGAGCCTGATATGGGGCTTGATCTCATGACCCAGAGGTCATGACCTGAGCTAAAATCAAGAGCCAGACACTTAACCAGCTGAGCCACCCGGGTGCCCAATGACCACTTCTTTTATGATGAAAAAGAGATTAAAGAGCTCAGAAGATCTCTTTGTCATATTTGTCTTCAGATGATAACCATGTGATAACTCTATCTAGAAAGAGTGACAGTTAAATTTGGGTAGCATCTACATGTAAATAATTGTAGAATTTTATTAAAGCAGCAGAAGTATTACAAGTCATCAGTGACCCTAGGCTAAGCCCTGGGTGGCACCCGTTGCAGGTGGAAAAGAAAATTCTCATTTGTACATACCTCTAGATTTGTCAGTATGGTATTGCTCAGGCAGTTCTTCTTTCCTAACCTTGAAATTATGAATAGTCACAGAATTAAATGAATTAAAGACAAGTTAAGGTCACATGATTTACCTTTTTAGTTTCTTGGCTGAGTATTCTCTTGTATGAAGAAATAGTAGCCTTAGCTACCTTGTTGCTCTTTTTTTTCCTTTTTTACAGCCAACTCTTCCTGCCAAATAAATAGAGTCATCAGCCATCCCACTCTTCCCATTAGCATCACTGCTCATGAAGACAGGCACATCAAATTCTACGATAACAATACAGGTGAGTGTTTATTACAGAGTGATCAGTGATAAAGCAAAAAAGAAAAAAGAAAACCCCACCAAAAACCAAACCAAAAAAACCACAAACAAACCCCATCATAAGTATCCTGATTTGGGTATTTCTTTAATGGCTGTATGTCCAGGAGTAGGCATGGAAACAGATACCCTCCCAGCTCAGTTTTTCTTCATTCTGTCCAGATCTGCTAAGAACTAGTCTTCATGATAGCATATAGCATCATCTTGGTTTATTTAATAGTAAGTAGATACTATGTTTTGGTCCTAGAGCCAAGGTTATGACTATGGACACAATGAAAAGGTCATTCAAATAGCAATAAAATTGATCTCTTGCTGTGAATATGTTGGGGGAAAGGAGAAACATGTTAGAAATAGAGGCATATGATCATTATATTTTGTTTTAAATTGTTCAGTGTTTGAATAGTTTCAGTGTTAGAGATGGAAACCTCTGAGTCATTTGGTTTACTTGATTCAGTTTTTCATGGACTACTCTTTTCTGTATTACAATATTGACTATCTGATCCTGATTGATTTGAATTAGGATATGTGGGCTTTCCCATTTTTTTTATTGAATTGCGTTTTACTAAAGGAAAAATCCTGAAGACCTGTGTTAGGAGAAGGACACTCCATATTAGCAGCCATATTTATCTATCTGCTTTTGACTTTTGCTGACTTTGCTTAGCTGTGAGTGATGAGTAGTTTAATATTTTAATCCCTTTCTATATGTTGTTTCCATGAAAATCATTGCCAGGTTTTCTTTCCGTTCCTTTGTCTTTGTTTCAGTCTCTTCTGTTCTCACAACCCACCTAATTTGCCTGTAGATAAAGGATGCAAAGTCGCTGATTAATAACGTCTGAGTCTTAGTTAATGAACATGGCTTAAAGGAATATTTGTGTAGAAATGACTGACTTTTCTGTTGTTATTTGAAAGAAAAAAATAAAATCCGAAATTTGAGCTTTCGTTTCTCATCATTACCATGGCTGCAGTGGGGAGGGAGATACATTGTTTTAGCTGTTATGGAAAAAGCTACCGATGGAATAACTACACAGAGAGGGGTGACTGGAGAAATCAGTGTAACAAGGTAGCTAACATATAATCGGGGATGAGGAAAGCTATTAATAAAAAGTAACAATCTCTTTTTTTCCAAAGGCAAACTCATCCACTCCATGGTAGCCCACCTAGAAGCTGTTACAAGTCTAGCAGTTGATCCTAATGGCTTGTACTTGATGTCGGGCAGTAAGTACATCAGCTATAGTTTATTTATTTATCCTTACTAGTTTCATGTTAATGTAATGTTTCCTTTCATTTTTTTTTCCCTCCCTCTTGATGCAGGTCATGACTGTTCAATACGTTTATGGAACCTAGAAAGTAAGACGTGTATCCAAGAGTTCACAGCTCATCGGAAAAAATTTGAAGAATCAATTCATGATGTAGCTTTCCACCCATCCAAATGCTATATAGCCAGTGCTGGGGCTGATGCACTGGCTAAAGTCTTTGTATGACACAATGCATCATCTTCACCTTCTAGCTCTTTATAAATAATCAACTGCACAAAAAGAGATACAGAAGACCAGGGCAAGAATCAGCCTGTCTTGCCCTTTTGTTCTGCTGAAGGAGCACAGAGAACATTTGTTAAAGTATAGTTTTGCAATTCGTATACTGTTTTCTAAAACTAAGGTTTGTTCCGGTTGCTGCAAGCTCAGCTGAATCTATGAGCCTGAAAACTGTTTCAAATTTTCCCCCAAATAGGAGCTTTTATTTCTGAGGTGGTTCTAATTCGCTAGGCAGACCTGAGCGAACGTAAGTTTAGCTTGTCCCTCTTGAGTAAGTAGGGCACGCTATAAAGGATAATTAAAAAGCTTGATGACTGGGAATGAGTGGAGGAAGAACAGAAATTTAGACCTAGTTCTCCCTTCTCCCCTGAGAAATCTTGTTAAACACATTAGGTAGTCAAAACAATAATCTTGACCATATCTGCTGTACTAACCCCTAAGTGCATAAGGACCAGGCAGTGTTCAAATGAGATTTTAATTTAGCTCTTCTTTCATCTGTGCACATAAAGCACCTGGCAAAGCATTTTACCTGTTAAAGGAAAAAAAAAATGCAATAATATGTTAAATATATTATTATTCAGAAATACTAAACAAATATTTAGTTTGTAAGCAGATTTCTATATTGTATTACATTTTTGAAAATAGATTTGGTATCATTGTAAAGTTTAGCTGCCAAAATCAGTCATTATGAATAGTTGGTAGAGTCTGCTTTTACTAAAGGATTTAACTTATTCAGGTTTGAGATTCTGTTTATTTTTAAGGGCAAGCAGGGCATATCTTTATAATAATTTCTGTTAATTTTAAAAATTCACTTTATTCATGTGATATTTATAATACCAGAGTGGTTATCTCATATTGATGAAATCTTACCTTTCAGTGGTTTGAAAAGACAGAAGTTATCTGTGAGTACTCATTTGTCAAAACCCACATATCATGCTTCAGATGACCTCTTGCTCTTTCTTTGTCTCTCATATTCAAATTATCTGACATCTACTGAAAAGAGTTTATAATTATTGTGTTTTAACAGCCTAGAGGGTTTGGTTAATGTCAGGCAGCTGCTTTTGCAGTACTAAATAAAGCCAACTGTTTGTACCCCAGAAGTCCTCCATTGGTATATCCAAGGGGAATCCCCCTGGAAATCTAGATGGAAGAGTTCAGTGCATAACCATAAGCTAAAGAGTTCTCTTTCTCTCTTCCTACCCCTACCCCTCCTCCATTCTTTAATTGGAATACACAGCATGTTTTAATAGGCAGTGTATCAGTGCTGTTTCTGGGGAAACAACTATCCTAAAGAACCAGGCTTCCCAGAGCTCACCTCGCCCATGACCCACATGTGCAGCTCTTGGGATTCCCATGACCCCACTCTTTGGACTTGTTGTATAGACCTTATCCCTACAACTGTCTCACCTGTTTTTACAGTCTCTTGTTTGCCACAAATGTCAGAGACCAATGTAGAAATTAGAAATAAATACTAATGCCCGATGTTTCAGCAAAATGTATATGTAATAGTTCTCAGATTTAAAAAATCCATATCCATAAATACTTTAACCTTTTAATATAATTCCTACATTCCTATCTCCACATATTCCATTGTCATAACAACACTTCTGATGATATGTATATCTCCTCCTTGAAAACGTATTCTTGCGGTGATAGGGATAGCAATTGACAATTTTTCTTTAAAATTTCTGTTTTCTGCCTCTAGAGTTTTGCAGTATACAGGCAAATTTTCTTTAAAGATGTGTGCTAGATTTGCCGATTGATATACAGATATGCTTTAATATTTTGACACAGCTACCTTGTCTTTACTCTGTGCTTTGGTTAACAGTGGGCTCAAGGGACTCCTTTGTATAATCAAATGACTTGACCTGGACTTGAGCTACCAGGTGATTGTTTATATTATTCCCATGCAGATATAGAATTCCACATTTTGTTTGGTTCATTCCTCTTTTGGTTCTTCAGTGAGTGAAAAAATGGTGTTGCTGACCTAACATTTATAGAAGTATACTGGAAAATTCCAGTCAGGTGCCCTTACTTGGAGTGTTTATGACAGATGAAGAGATTGTTCTACCAGTTACTGCTTTAATTACCTCCCAAGGTCTTCAGTGCCTGCTTCACTTTTGTCACTGAGATTCTCAAAACCAAGACATTCTCTTCCCCTGCATTTTATACCTCATGGTTGAAATTTTTCTGTTAGTGAAAAATGACCCATGAGATATGTAGACTATAGTGCAAATGATGGAACTGTTGAAAGTTCTTTAGCAAGCCAGTGCCATGCCGTTGGAAACTGTACACAGAAACAGAGATTCTTCTCTACTAGCACTGTGTGATCTCAGCCTAGAAATGAGCCAAAGCTGTCTTCCAACCTGATAGAAGCATAGACATGTGTCTAATTCCCCCCCACCCAGCCTTTTGAAAATTTAATGAAAATCCACAAAATGAACAAATTCAAGATTCAAACTGTCATTGAAATGCTTTCATAGTGCTTGGTTTGTAAATATTTTGGATGAAATATATTGGGATAGTATGAAAATCAGCAGGAGAAATAAGGTCCCTGCCTTATTTTCATATGCTGTGGATACATTTCTGGGAGCTTGCAGCACCCTTTTCAAAACCCAGCTATCATATGGAGCTCATTTGCTACTCGAACCCTAGACAGATATTTAACATAAGTGATATAATGACCTTCAGTATTTTTCTATTGAACAAGTTTAGCAATTTTTGCCATTAAACAGATGATTAGTTATGCAAAGTATTTAGCTTTTATAATCATTTTAGTTATGACTAAAAGGGGGAAATTATGCTGCATCACTGATAATGAACTTTGTGAAAAATTTTTTGTTTATCTGACTTTCATTCCTTCAGTATTCTTGCTATAAATTTCTTTTGGAGATAATGATAAAAATTTATTTGAAAATGTCTAAAATGTATGTATATTTTATAAATATATATTATATATATTTTAGGAATATATATAATATATATAGACTATATATATATACATATATATGTATGTGTGTGTGTGTATATATATATATATATATATATATATACATATATATATATAAACCATAGGTGCATTTTACTGTTTTGTATTTTGTTTTTAGAGGTAGTGTACACCGCAGGTAATGATGAGTATGGTGAGTGTTGTGCTGTTTGCTTTTGCAGTATAATATATAGTTCTAAATGTTTAAATTACTGTATATATTATATTCATTATAGGCTAGCATGCTTGTTTTAAAGACTGTCATTCTAGTTTATTAAAATCTGAATGTAAGAAAACCTGGCTATTCAAATGTGAATTGAAAAATATTCCATTCTCAGTACTGAACTATTTCCATTGAACATTCAGGATTTTTAACAAAACAGATATCATCAAGAAGGCAATAGCTAGAGAATGAGAGGTGCCTTTAAATAAAATACAAATGCAGCCTTACAGTGAGGATGAGAGTTGAGTTGTGGGGGTTGGGGGGCTATGAGAGAGAGAGAGAGAAAGAGCACGCGTGTGTGCGTGTGTGTGTGTGTGTGTGTGTTTGCCAATCTGTGACGGTCCTGATTTGTGACCATCAATGTCTTCAGTGTATCTGCTCAACTTCTAGGATTTCAGGGGACATTTCATGCGTTGTCTTTGTGCTCTTCTGAGCACCACATGTACTTTCCAAGGATTTTGAATGTGAATTCCTAGAAATTTTAGTAGAGAGGAAAATAACTATTCTTTCACTATTGTCAAGTTCAGGTAAAAGGAGAAATTATTGGTTCACCAAAATGATGGGATCTCTTAAATGTTGGCTAAGTAAATTAATTTTTTTAAAATGTGATTTTTAAAGGCCCTCTTTTTTAGGACTTCATATATTTCCCTCCTACACGAGAGCATGTCATGAAATTCTTATGTGATGAAGATTCAACTAGTAAAAATTATTTTTAGATTAAACACCTGAACTAGTTAAAATACCACCTAAGAATAGTGTTTAAATGACATCTATCATATCTACCTCTTTGCCATTGCTGCCATTTTAACTAAAGCAAATCTTTATGACATCTGAAAATGATGATTGGATGCAATTTAAAAATCTATGTTGGTGCTTTTCTCAGGCTTTGTCATTTAAGTTATATTGAACTAAGATGTCACAAATCAGATTAAAAGACTTAAGAGTTTTGGTTTTCTTTAGAAAGAACTGCTTAAACTTTATTATCAAGGTTGATAGTGAGTGGATAGAGTTAAACTCTGTTTAGTATATGTCTGATATTTTCAACCAAAAGCCAAACTGTTACTGAATTTACATGGAGAAAGAGCTCTAAGTACAGTTTTCTTCAGCTTACTTTATTCTTTGAACGCTATTTCAAGGCTATTAAGTACATAATCATTAATTTTATTTACTCAGAAGTTGCCTTTGTTACTATGTTATTTGTCTAGTTATTTATATAATTGTAGTACTTTATGTGTTTGACACTGGTATTCAGGTTGTACAAAAGTAGTAGCTGACAGAAATTATATGTGTATTTTTGTGAAATGTATCAATTCTAGGAGGTCCTTTTAGGGTATGGTCCAGAAAACATGTCCTTCTTTAAAAACAAGGGACAGGCCATTGGTAAATGGTTTGAATCATTTTTACTTTCAGAACTGAAAGTTTTTTAATTGACCATATCTGTCATCCAGCTGGACCTCTGTGTCAGTGTCAGGGACACTGACAAAGCATTTAACAGATAACATCAGTTTTGTTTTGCTTTTGTTCCATTTTTGTTTTTGTTCTTAATCTTAAAAAAAAAAAATTCAGGCCAGAGATCCCTAGATTCTACTTATTTATTCTAGCAGTATTCTTAAAGTGGTACTTAGGGGTCAGAATTTTCTGGATCTTTGCTAGTCAAGCTTTAGCTTTTATTTAACTGAGACCACATGCTTGTCATCCCTCTGATGCAAATTAGAAAGTTCATTTTAATTTAGATTAACTTTGATGTCTGCCTGGATTTTTAACAGGCTGTGAACCAGTGAGTGCCTTGTTAATGTAGAACGATTTTTCCCTGGTTGCTAGCTCCTTTCTGAGAATGTCTCAGAGAATGGTATTTTAGTTGACTTGTACAGATTGCTAAATTTGGTATTATCAGCAGTCAGAAGGCCTTCAGTCTACCGCATACCTGCCTCCCTGCTTTCTTCTCATTGTTTGGCTGAAGTTTGCCTCTTGTGAGAAACAAATACAACCCCCTCTCCACACACTTTTTTCAATTCAAATTAAGAGATATCCCCTATACCCATCCCAACTGTATGATCTAATATCTGTTTTTAGGAGGAACCACTTTGTAATCCTGAAATCTACTGGTTACTTTATGTCTTCTCAACTTCCGTTTACTAGTGCTGATTTCAGGGCATCATCAGTTCAGTTTCCTAAGTAACTCCTTTTTTCCCACACACCCAATTATCCACCCCCCAACTGGTGAGCCCTGGACCATATTGTTTGATCTTCAGGTATTTTTAAATTCAGTTATATCAATTAATGTAAATTAATCCAAATGCTAATTTTTGTGGTGCAAGAAGTTTCTTTTGTAAATTCAGGGTATGGATAAGCTAATTAAGATATCTTTTTTTGGTGGCTCTAAGTGTATTATTTGTTTTTAAATAAAGTGTACAAATATAGATAATGTGCTATAGGTGTCTCATGAATTGAAATATTTTGGAATCTAGTGGATTTGCAGTTAAAATAATACATCTTGATTTTGGTTTTTTGGTGGGGGGGGTAGGAGAGGTGTGCAGAGAAATAAAAGGGGTATTAGAAAAAGTAGATGGGGTCCAAAGTAATGAATCAGTCTTAATTACATGAGAAAGGTAGAGAAATTTATCATTATAGAGTTCGAACCTTTGGAAAGCCAGTAAAATTAAAATACCCTGTAAGATTGGGTCAGTGATACTTTCAGGGACACATCTATTTTTTCAAGTGTTCAATTACATATTTTTAAAAAATTATACACATGTAAATTTAGTCTGTTTTTATTTTTTTGTTTGGCTACTTAAACATAACCCTTCCCCTTCCCCTTGCTTTTTCAAATCAACATTATTTTTCAAAGTCTTTTCTCTGCCCATAACTCATAATCTCTTTGTTCCAGTCTGAAGCCATAATGTTGTGTGGAATCTAAGAGTGTCCTTGAAACTATCTGCTATCCTTTGATATTTTGTATGCTTCTGTAGTAATGAGTGTTACATCCTTTGTCATGGACACATTTTTCAGTAGTGTCAGAAATATCCCTTTTGTTCCTTTTAATGAGAACTGAGACACTTGCTGGAGTGATTTTAGAGTAATCCAGTTCAGAAGGTCAGGAGGATGCTCATGGATGACCCCCTGGGGTACCCCGGAGTGGTATTCTGACCCGCATTGAATTTCCCTGCACCATCCAGAGTTGTTCTGGCACCTAGGGTAGTTCCCAGGAGCACCTAGGAACAAGTCTGGTAGCGCTGTTTAACCCAGGCACCCTAACCATGAAGCATCCCTCCACTTGTTACTTCTTAGTTAAACCTGTTGCTTACAGTGATCAGGACACTCCAGTTTTATGGGGAAACACTGACCTGCAGGTCTGAAAATTGAAATTCATATTTTCTGGAACACAAATTTTAATTTAGTGTATTTTGTATATTTTCAAAACCAAATAATTCAAAACCCACCATACAGAAAATGACTCACTTAGCTTCACTTAGATCCTACAACCCAAAGTCCTTTCTTAGTCCTGTTTGTTTAATTTGACTACAGGTAAATGGTGGTCTCAGTCAGACTTGAAGGATCTATTTGCATGAACAAAATCTACAATATCCTGCTAACAAGAAAGGCCTATTTTGTAGAAAATTCTTGTCCTTGATGATTTAGCCATTCACCTTACAATGAAGCCTGGTCCAGATGCTAACTCCACATTGATTTTTCCTGTGTGCCTCTTTAAAGAGATAATTAATCCAGTAATGTAAAGGAGAACCCACAGTAAAACATCTGTTAAATAGCACTTGGAGTACTAGAATTAGTATTCTTAATTCAGTGCCAAAGTTTTCTGTGCTCTCATAGGGTCCAGTATGTATACCAGCTTCCGAATCTCTAACCTCAAACCAAAGGTATTTTTGAATTACCTCATATTAATAGCATCGTCAAATTAAGGGTACTGGTAAGGGAAAGCCATCATTCACAAATGAAATTTCCCAACCTGAAACACTTTAATTAAAAAAAAAAACTGCATGGAAAGCAAAAAAGATTTTTTAAAGATTATTTATTGAGAGAGAGTGGAGGGGGAGGGGCACAGGGAAAGGATCTCAAGCAGACTCCCTGTTGAGCAGAGAGGACTAGGGGCTTGATCTCCCGACCCAGAGATCATGACCTGAGCCGAAATCAAGTCAGACACTTAATCAACTGAACCACTCAGGCGCCCCAGAAAGCAAAATTTTACATTAAGTAGGAGTTGTAAAAACAAGCAGCTTGTGACTTAGATGTGCTGAAATTATTAAAGTATACTGACATTTAGCTACTACTTCCTGATGGAAGTGGGACCAAGACAGTAGTAGTTCATAAATATGTTAGAGCAAAAGAAGTCTTATCAGAAAGTTTACTTTGGGTGCTGGCTAACTTGGGTGAGAGTGGGGGGAAAGAAGCCCCATACCAAGAAGGAAAAGCAGCCAGCGTTGCAATCTGGACCCACCACCACCAAAGGACCCATTGTCCTTTCTCTTTAAATGGCCTGGAACAATGACCTTCGAGATCTTTTGACTTATAAAAGTGAATGGTTCCAATTCTGGCTTGTATGGTCCCTGTTACCTAACTTAAAAGATTTTTACATCAAAATTATCCTAGAGCCCCCTGGTAAAGTGTCAGACAACATAGTTTTTAGGATATTTTAGGAAGCTGTATTAACAAAGGCCCAGAGAGGTTCTTCCATTTGCACATTGTCAGAATGAAGACCAGACATGTTAGAAATGTTCTCATGTGGCCAAGTGATAATCTCACAAAAAGATCGGAGGATTATTTTTATAGGGTGAGTTATGTTTTAAATGATTTTGACCATGCTTTTAAAAGCATGTAAATATATATTTGCATATTTTTTTACAGACTTTTGAGCCCACATATTTCAGAATATCCTGTTGGAATAATTTCATTCAGTATGTATTTTAGAAAAAAATTCATTGGTTTCACATCTTCTGACAGTCATTTATGAATAACACTTCTGATACAGTACTCAACTGCTATAAAGACAGGTGGTCAATGTCTCTGTATTTTGACTGCCTGGAAAAGCACGTTTGTACATAGTTTGCCAGTCAACATGGAGACTTGTGTATTTTTATATATGTCAGAATTAACATGTATATCATGTAAATAATGTTCATCAGCAATATCACCTCAGAGCTATCAGCATTAAGGTTAGATTCTGCCAACTGCCATTCACGAGTTTTGAAAGTATGCACATTCAGCTAAAATACCACTTAATTCATTTAAGTGGAAACTTTTTCAGTGAAACAGTACCTGTTCAGTTTCCTTGTAGATCTCAGGGTCAGAAGAAAGGCTTTCTCCCAACTCCAAAATATTCAGGCTTTCTTTTACTCATTTTGGTCTTTTTAACAGTCTTTTTAACAAGCAGGTCCATAAGCTCCTATTTCTCATAGCCTACAATACTTGGGGATACACCTCTAATGATTCCAATTTAAAAAAATAAGCCTTGCAAGCAGATTTTTTTTCCCCCTTAGGAACATCATTTCTTTCTGGAGGCAGAAATGATTTTACTTTTGAAATTGGAGGTTAGAGATCCATGCAGTTTTGTGTCCTTGATGTCTGCAAGTTCCATACAGCTTGCCTCTGCAGGGAAACACAAATTTTATTTTGTGTGATTTTTGAAAATTATTTCGGAAGTGGAAAGACTAGCAAGGAAGTCGATAAGTTTATTTTATATATTTCAAAATCTTGTGGATTTTTTAATGGTATGGGGTGCAGTAGTGATGAGTTTTATTATGAATGCCTTCATTATACCCTCAATTCAGATTTTACATGTTAAGTATTGTTCACTGTCACCTAACGAAGTAGAAACAGTTAATGATAATTTGTTTGCTTCAGTGTCTATAAGCTCCTCATTTGTTTTTCTTATATTCCCCTTAGCACCCCTCCTGGTGCCTTACCATATAAAAAGTACTCAGTAACTATTTGTTGGGTGAGTAATCAGAAAGCAGATTTTCAAAACTCTGAATCTGTCCAGATCTTCAAAGACCAAAAAAAAAAAAAAAAAAAAAAAATCATTTCTGCCAGTCCCTAGTCAATCTCAAATGTATTTAGATCTGTGAAGTTGATCCCAAGATTGAGGTCTGCACCCTAGTTAGGGAGGAATTCGGACCTCACCTGGAAGGCGGCAACAGAACGCCAAAGGCACCAGCTGTTGTGGGCTTCCAGTCCTGCCTTTATGGGAATTGAGCAAAGCATGAGGGCAATGAGGCGTGTCTGAACCCTGTTATGGTGCCCCTTCCCTTAACCTTTGCAGCACCACCCCACTGGTCTCTGCTTGCCTGTGGGGCTCCTGCTGCTGCCGTCTGGAACCTCGACCTGCCAGGACTGTCTCGGGCCCAGGCCAGGTCCACCACTCTTGCCTCATGACCCTCAGACTGTCCTGCTATTCCTAACTGGCTGTTTTTTTTTTACCCCGCAAAGAAGTAGGAAGTTCCTCCCAGCAGAAGATTGTCAAGAAAGGCATTCCTCTGGGGAGCTTGCCTTGAATTTGAAGAATCTAGGACAAATCCCTCAGGATATTTTCAGGGCTGCTTTTTGTCTAGAACATTTGATGGTAATTATCTAAATTCTTATTAACTCTCCCCGGAAGAGCTCTGTGCTGTCTCGGTTTGCTGCTACGCGGGGCCGGTGGCTTGAGCTGCTTAGCTTAATCACTTCAGGAGTAAAATAGTCAACAAGTTAGAGACAGACTATTTATATATAATGATCAAATGATTTAAATCATTAATAGAATCATCAACAAAGTAGTGAATTGCGTGAGTATGAAATATTCAGTTAAATCTCAATGTTAAACCTATGTATTATGTAAGAACTATTATCTTTTTTAATTATTTTTTTAAGATTTTATTTATTTATTTGACAGAGATCACAGGTAGGCAGAGAGGCAGGCAGGGAGAGAGAGGAGGAAGCAGGCTCCCTGCTGAGCAGAGAACCCGATGTGGGGCTCGATCCCAAGACCCTGGGACCATGACCTGAGCCGAAGGCAGAGGCTTTAACCCACTGAGCCGCCCAGGCGCCCCATCTTTTTTAATTATTAAAATAATGATTCTTTTAAGGTCTATATGGCACAAAGGAAAGAACAGGATTTTGGCCTGGGCACAGGACATTTATTATAGTCAGTGAAACTTTAGTCAAGCTAATTCTTATGAGTTGGTTTCTTATCTGTGAAAAGGAGATGATAGATCTGCCTGAGAGATTGCTTAGAGATAATAGATACAAAACACCTGATAAAATGTTGGGCAGAAATAAACACCCAACAAGGAATTATTATTCACTCCCTAAATTCACACTTCTTGTCATGTAATTCTGTCACACTCCTAATAACTTCTAGAATACCAAGTATTTAGGTGAAACGAGGTTAAAATGCACATTAAGAGTAGACCTAAAGAAGTTATACATAAAATACTACTTTACTCAATATTCGAGGGCCTGCTTTGAGCCAGGCCGTTCTAGGTGCTGGCGTTCAGCAGCAAACAGACAAAATCTTTTATGTGATGTGGCTTACACTGCAGTTGGGGAAAACAACAAATAATGTAGGTAAAAAATAGAGAATATGACTGGTGAGTGCTAAAGGTAAAGAGGAAGGAGATGATATTTCTCAGAGGTGGAAATTGATACCATTTAAATTAATACAATTAATTAAAAGAGCAACACAAAGCGGGGCCTGGCTGGCTACTCTTGATCTTGGGGTCATAAGTTTGAGACTTAGATTGGCTGTAGAGATTGCCTAAAGAAATACAAATTAAAAAAAAAAAAAGCAAAGAAAAGGCAATAAGTAATGAAGACATAAAGCAGAAGTCATCACATCCCACCGTACCATTCACTCCCACCCTGCCTTGTAATAACAGCACGATATATGTATCTCTACTCTTATTCATACAAGTATGTGTACACAAATACTGCATCGAGTTTTGTCTTATTTCTACATGTTCTCTGCAAATTGCTTTTAAAATTTAATATATATTTTGAGCAACTTTTAAGTCTGTACATACATAGATATCTTTTAAGTTCCTTAATATACACATACGATCTTACATAAATAAAATGAGATTTTTTTGGTGGGTCTGTTTGCTTTAAATAAATGAGATAATACATGTCCTCTGCATCTTTTCTCATCTAACAATATGTGATAGAAATTCCTCCAAGTCTGTCTTATAGTTGTTATTTCATTCTTTTTAACGATGAAAACTCTAATGATGATTTAAACTTCTTCATAATCAGTGGGCATTTACTTCGCTACCAGATTTTCACTATCAGGGTAATTGTGCCTGTGCACATAGCCGTGACCATGATGGTTTCACTCCTGTGGAACAGAGTCCCTGCGGTAGGATTGCTGGGTTGAGAGATATGTAGATTTAACATTTTTTAGTAAGTATTGACAGATTGTTTACCAAACAGGCTGGAACAATTTATATTTTCATCAGTAGATGTACAGTATAAAAATATCCTTACTCTTTATACCCACTAGCAGTAGCTGTTGTAGCCTTTAAAAGAAATAGAAAAAAAAAAGGCTGGTGGTATGTACAGTGATTTCTCCATATTATTTTACTTGCATTTCCCTGATTACTGTAAATCTGCGTAACTTTTTATATGTTCTTTGTTATTTGGATTTCACTCATAATTAAATTACCTTTTGTATTCATTTTGTGTTGCTGTATAACAAATTAACACAAATTTAGCGGCTTAAAATAATACCCGTTCATTATTTCATAGTTATGTGGGTTAGAACTTCAGGTGGGCTTGCCTGGCTCTCTATTTAGTGTCGGATAAGGTGTGTGCCAGGCTGGGCTCTTAACTAAAGGATCTGGGGGAAGAATTCACTTCCAGGCTCATTCCTGTGGTTGGCAGAATTTCAGACCATACAGTCGTAGGACAGTTGTAGGACGGAGGTCTCTGTTTCCTTGCTAGCTGTTAGCCAGACGTTCTTCTCAGCTTTTGAAAGTTATTCTTCAGTCTTTGTCTGTAATGCTTACCGCCCCCCTCCACGCCGCCATCTTCAGAGTTAGTAAGGATTCATCAGATCCTTCTCATACTTGACTCTCTGTGTTTTCTCTTCTGCTATCAACCAGAGAAAACGCTCTGCTTTTAAAGGGCTCATGTGCCTAGAGTAGGCCCACCCAGATAATTTTTGTAAGTTAAGGTCTATTGGTGAGTAACCTTAAATTACTTCCACAAACTCCCTTTGCTTGGTAAATGTAGCATTATCGTGGGAGTAACACCAGGGGCAAAGACCATGGGAGCCATCTTAGAATTCTGTCTACCACAAATATTCATGTTTTTATTTATATCTTTACATTTATGTCCATGTTTCTATGTTGTTTGCCTTTTTATCTTTATTTAACTAGTTCATAGGAAGTTTTTGTATGTTACATGTTAAGCCTTTCTACTCTTGGTTGCAAACAGTTTTTCCACCTCTTACAAGTTGTCTATTGGCCACTAATATTAAGTTCCTTTTCCATAGAAAACTTAGTCATTTGGATTTCACTCTTAAGGTGCATTATGTATTTGTATCTTTTTATTCACATTTTAAATTTTTATTCATTTTTATTTTTCATTCACTTCATTTTTTATTAACATTTGCCCATACGTGCACTGTCTTTTTAAAAAAAAAATTGTAAGTGTTCTTTCTATATTATATGTAAACATTTCATCATATTATTTGTAAATTTTCTCCAAACTGTAATTTGTCTGTTTACCATATTTATAATACCATTTCCCATTCAAAACTTTAGTATATATATGCAAGTATATTATTTTACAAAATATGGATATTTGTAAATACATAAAAATTTCAAAGTATTCTGTATTGATTAAGGCCTTCACCCCTGGGTGGCATATGTACTGTCCTAGAATGGCTTATGCGTTTTATTCTTGGTTTTGTTGTTGGGGTTTTTTTACATTCATCTTTACTCCATTTGGAATTTGTTTTTTGTATAGAGTGCCAGCTGTGGATCCAACTTTACTTTCTTCTGAGTGGGTTGCCAAATGTTCCAACACTTCTTATCACATTATCTTTTTCCAATGAAATGAAATACCAACTTTGTCATATATTAATTTTTCACATATAATGAGATTTCTCAATATACTCAGTTGTTTTGCTGATAGTACTCTTTATATATGGCAATAGCATGTGTTTAATTACAGCGATTCTATATTTGCATACAGTGACTTCATAAAATGCTCAGGCAGAGCTTTATCTCACCCCACACTCCTGGGCTACTGTTGTTTTTACTACTTTTCTTGGCTATTACCAGGCATTTGAAGTTTGTGATCGTTTTATCCATTTAGGGCTTGAAACTGCATTACATTTAAAGATTAATTTTGGGAAATTTGACATATGATATTGTCTTCTAAGAACTAACAAAATTGTATTATTTTGTTTGCTCAGATCTTGTCTATATCATTAGTAAGATTGGGATTTGGCACTTTTCTTCACTTAAGTCTTTTGTCTTTTTTTTTTTTTTTTTTAAACTAAATGTACTCTTGTTTCTTAGTCTTTGGGTCATTATTGAGAATGGATTTTTTTCCATTTCCATTTCTTAAGGCTTATTATAAATAAAAAGTCTATTTGTGTGTTTGTGTGCTTACCTTGTATACCACACATTTATTACACATACTTACAAAATCTTATTCCAGAAGTTTTCACTACAGTCTCTTGGGATTTTTAGAAATATAATGATGACAGTCACAAATATAATGACACTCACACTCACAAAATCACAAAAATAACCTGTTTTTTCCAGTGTTTGAAAGATTCTTTTCTTCTCTATAATCTTTATTGCCTAGAAACTCCATTATATAGTGTTAAGTGATAATGCTGATAGCAGGCATCTCTGAGTGCTATTGATTTTAATTGAAATATTTAGCTGTTTTGGATATTTGTGTTGCTATTTGGTAAATAGTCTCACTTAAATAAATTCTTTTCTGTTTCACTAAGAGATTTTATTAGAAATAGCTGCTGAATTTTGTCAAATGCCTTTTCAGCTTCTTTTGATGTGGCTGTGTGTTACTTTCCTTCAATCTGGTGATTAGCTAGATTGTTTGTGAGCTGCTGACGTTAAGCCACTCTTGTCTCCTTGGAATAAAACCTACTTGGTCATAACGTGTTATTCTTTCTTTTATAAATCAGTTTCCAGTCGCTGATATTTTATTTAGAACTTCAGCAAGCATATTCCCAAGTGAGATCGGTCTATAGGTTTCTTCAGTGGACTTTTTATTAGATATAAGAAGTTATACAGTCTGGCAAAATGTGGGACTAATCAGAAGGCTCAGCCACTGCCAGTGAGAATGCAGATTTATTCAAACATATTGGGGAACCATTTGGATGTATCTACTTAAGTGAACATATGAAATCTACTGATTCTGTTTCTGGGCAAACACCGAGGAAAATGCATACATATGTACACCAAAAGATAAGTTCTAGAATACTTAGAGCAACAGTATTAGTAATAGCTTCAAACCAGAAACTACCTAAAAGTCCATCTACTAGGGAATGGATTAAATACATTTTGGTATTCATACGATGGAATATTATACAGCAATAAGAATGCACAGTTCATAGGTACATGCAACATATGGGTGAATCTCAGAAACATTATATTGAGCCTAAAAAGGCAGCTACAAAAGGATACTGTATGCTTTCCATTATATAAAGTACTAAAATGGGCAAAACTGATTTGTGTTAACTGTTAGAAGTCAGGAGAGTGGTTATCTTCAGTGAGAGGGAGGTAGGGGAGGAGATGGTGTTTGAAAGGGAGTCTGAGGGGGACTTATGCAGTGCTGGTAATATTTTGTTTCTTTATCCTGTGCTTGTTTATGTTGGGTTGTTTGGTTCATGAAAATTCATCTAATTTACACTTATATGTACACTTTTCTGTATGTACATTATATTTGAATAAAACATTTTTAGAAGGCAATACGTGTTTCATAGAATGAATTGGGGAGCTTTTCATCTTTTCCTACACTTCAGAATTGTTTAAATAAGAGATCATTAAAATTATGTTAAAGATTAGATGAAATTTGGATGAGAACCCTTTTGGTCCCGAGGTCTCCTATTTTAGAGGTAGGATTTTTAATTGCTTTCCTAGTATCTTTGGTTCAAAATATTCACTTCTTGGATTAATTCTGATAATTTTTATTTTGTAGGAAATATTTCATTTCTTCTAGGTTTTCACATTTATTTCTAAATGTTTCTTGTAATTCTGTGTGGTATTATGCTTTTTATTCTTATTATCGAAGAATTATCTATGTGTGTTTCTTAATTTTCAAGGAGTTCAGGAAAAGAAATACTCACCTTTTACATTCAGTTCCTCATGGCAAGTTGAAGGATGAGGAAGAGAAAATTAAGGTGGATCAAGAATGTGCTCAGAATCTCGTCTGAAGATTTCTGCATCAGTAACTGAGGAGGTGTGTTATTAGCTTCTCCATTTCCCTTGCCTTACTGGAAAACAGGACACCAGTTTTTTTCCCTCTGTCCTCGTCTTGTTCCTTGACCCAAACATCTCTTTTTTGTGTGTCGCTTGGAAAAGCAGTTTGGTTTCTTCTCCTATAGTCAGTGGACAGTTTCCAACAATTTAAACAATCTTTCTATTTACAAACATGTAAAACAAATGGCAAAGATTAGGAATGGGTCATGGATATTAGCCATCTTGCCTCTCTTATTCTCAGTGTGTTTGGTCATTATTACTGGACTAATTTGTCTTTAATGTGCAGATGAACAAAGTGTAGCCCTGCCAATTTACATTTTGCTTCTGTATCAGCAAGGAATGGAATTAGCTTTTAAGTTTGAGAAAACCCAACAAATAATGGCCTAAAAAATAGAAGTTCACGGTAAGGGAGTTGTTAGCATTGGTCCAACTGTTCAAAATGTCAAGAAGGACCCAGGCTCTTTTTATTCCTCTTCTCTTCTTAGAGGATTGAATTTTCATCTATTGTTTGGTTTCAAGATGGCTCCAATAATGCCAATCATGTTATCCAAGTTCAAGGCAAGACGAAGGTAAAAAAGAAAGAAGGGTCGTACTAATTAGGACTTTCTCTCTTTTGACAGCAAAGGAAATCTACCCAGTGGCCCTCCAGCAGATTTCTCCATGTATCTAACTGGCCACAACATTGCCTCCCTACATTTAATGGATGTTGAGAAAGTGAGTATCTCACTTTTCAGCTTCTCTAGTAGGAGATGGCAGTGAGAAGTCAATTTCAAATGGCTTTTGGGTTAAAGACAAATGTTCTCGTTCACAAATGCCCCATTAGACAGGAATCTCTTTAATCACTCATTTCTATTTTGCATTTTCCCTCATTTCTTCTCTCTCACCTGACTATAAAAGGTAATATATGTAATTTGTAAACACTGAGTCCTGATATCCTGACTCTTGAGAACAGTGCTTCAAGTCACCTTCCAAATGGGACTTTTGCTTTTCTATATGATATCCCAATCATTCTAATCTTGTTTGTTCGTTCCTTGTTTTGAATTTACTCACTCTCTGAAGAATGATCAAACAGCTCTCCTAAGTAGACTTCCTTTCACACAAATCCTAAGGAACCCTGTTGTCTTAGATAGAGCCTTGAGTCTGTCCCTAATATTGCTGAAGTTTTCTCTCAGTTAATGCATGAATCTTCTTGTGTTCTTTCTACTTGAAGAGGATTATCTTTTGTACCTTGGAAGAAGTTGGTTTGTTTTTCTAAAGAAGCTAAATAAAAACCTTAAGATATGTCGTAAAAAATAAACATCCTTGGGCATAAATTCTTTGGCCCAACCAGTACCCTAAAAAAACCCCTAAATTTTAAACTTCCGATATAAAAAGTGTAGGCCTCCTTTGCTCTTTAAAATGAAAGACCAAATTATGCTTCTGGCCAAGTGAAGTAACAGATTTATCTTCCCCTTTTAAAGAATAGAGGGGGAAAATACACAGTAGTTTTCAGATATTGAATAACAGCACAAGGCAATAATTCCTGAGAGAGAGGAAAACAAATTGTGGCCCTAGCTTACTGCCTAGAGAGAGTGTTCATGACATGAGGGGCAACCCAGCAGAGCCTAGAGTTCTCTGTGAATTGAAGAGACAGAGTTGGGAGTTTGGTGAGTCCAAAATAGCTAGAGTTTGCAGGACAGAATACTATAAGAAAGCTCTGGAGCTCTGAACTGGGTCTTCCCCAAGTCTTCAGCTAAGTATTGATAACTATAAGCACATGATGCATCTATCAGAGGCTGAGGAAGAGTCACCTAATAGATAGGCAGAACAATCTTCTGATATTATGCAAGATTGGGAATAGTTCATGTTTCCACCAGGCACAGTGGAATATATGATAAAGTTTGAGGCATTAGGTAGAGGATTAGGAAGGGTATTGTTGGCTCATCACTGTGTAAAAATTCAACACTAGGTTAAGTGTTGCTTTGGCTCTGTCTTAAATTTAGAAGTAAAACACGAATAGCTCAAACACACACACACACACACACACGAATAGTGTGGGAAAGCAAAGATGGGAACTTTACACTAGTTCCCAAAAAGGCAAAATTCATAATCTTGGGACCCAATAATCTGGTATGCAAAGGAAAAGGAAAACACAACCCCAAATGAGGAGAAAATGTAATAAATTCAAATTAACATTCAGAAAACACATTTAAATTCAGAATTAACACATTTCATAAAGTTAATGTTCAGGGTTCTTATACTATTTGTGAAGTAGGATAATATAAATTATAGATGTACACCATTGAATCTAAAGCAACCACTTAAAGAAACTACAGCTAATATATATACGTATATATACATATATTAGCTGTAGTAGATTAGATGTAGATTTATTTATTTTAGAAAGGGGAGGGGCAGAGGGAGATGGAGGCAGACTCTTAAGTAGATTCCATGCTAAGTGTAGAGCCTGACACAGGGCTTGATCTCACCACCCTGAGATCGTGACCTGAGCTGAAACCAAGAGTCAGATGCTTAATTGTGGCACCCAGGTGCTTCCCACCAAGTAACTATAGCTAATAAGCCAATAAAGGAGACAAAACAGAGTAATCATAAAATATTCAATTAATCCAAAAGAAGATAGGAAATGGAAAAGGGGAACAAAGAACAAGTATGATAAATAGAAAATAAATACTGAGGTGACAGATTACTACGTAAGTAATCACATTAAATGTAAACGGTGTAAACACCATAATTAGAAGGCAAGATTGACAAGTTATATACAAATAACAAGACTTGCCTACATAAAATGCTACATACAAGAAATCCACTTTGAACATAAAAACTCAAATAGGTTAAAAGTAAAAGGATTAAAAAAGATGCCATAAAAAAAGAAAGCCTCAGTGACTGCATTAACATCAGGCCAAATAGATTTCAGAGAGCAGGGGCAAAGAGGTTTATTTCTTAATGATTAAGAGGTTAATTCATCAAGAGAACATAACAATCCTAAAAGTGTATGCACCTAGTAACAGAGCTTCAAAATAAGTGGAACAATGAAGGGAGAAAGAGACAAATCAGGATTTGGAAGAGTTGGGTAACACTACAAACCTAATTAACATTTATAGAACATTCTACCCAACAACAGCAGAAAACACTTTTTTTTTTAATGTGCCAAGAACATTTACCAAGGTAGACCATATTCTGAGCCATAAAACAAGTCTCAATAAATTGAAGAGGGTCCAAATCATACAAAGTACGTTCACTGACCACAGTAAAATTAAATTAGAAGCCAATAAAAAAAGGTGTCTGGAAAATCCCCAAATATTTGGAAACTAAATAACACACTTCTTAATAACCAAAGGGTCAAAGGAAAATTAAAAAGTGTTTTGCCAGTGAGGATGTGGAACAAGAAATCTCATTCACTGATGGTAGGAATGCAAATGGTACCACTACTTTGAGAGACAGTTTGGCAGTTTCTTACAAAACTAGACCTGCTCTTAGCATATAATCCAGCAATAATGCTCCTTGGTATTTCCCCAGCTGAGTTGAAAGGTTATAGTCACAGAAAAACAGGCATATAGCAGATTTATTCATAATTGCCAAAACTTAGAAACAACTAAGATGTCCTTTGGTAGGTGAATGGATGAATAAATGGTGGGTTCATCCAGAAAAATGGAATATTATTTAGCAATAAAAAGAAATGAATTATCAAGCCATGAGAAGACATGGCGGAAACTTAGATGCATATTACTAAGTGAAAGATATGATTTCAATTATATGACTTTCTGCTGGAAGTAGTGAAAAGATCAGTGGTTTTCAGGGACTTGGCAGAGGAGAGATGAATGGGCAGACTTCAGAGAATTTGGGGGGCACTGAAACTATTTGTATGATACTATAGTGGTGGATACATGTCATTATACATTTGTGCAAACCCATAGATGGATGTACAACATTCAGAGTGAGCTCTAATGCAGATTGTGAGCTTTGGGCAATAATGATGTGTCAATGTAGGCTCATTGATTATAACAAATGTACAACCTGGCTATCAGATCTTGGTAGTGGGGGAGGCTGTGCCTCTTGGTAGGAGAGTGGGCTGGGCAAGGAGTATATAAGAAATTGCTATACTTTCTCCTCCACTTTATTGTGAGCCTAAAACTGCTCTAAAAATAAAGTCTAGGGGCGCCTGGGTGGCTCAGTGGGTTATTAAAGCCTCTGCCTTTGGCTCAGGTCATGATCCCAGGGTCCTGGGATCGAGCCCCGCATCTGGCTCTCTGCTCCGCAGGGAGCATGCTTCCTCCTCTTTCTCTCTGCCTGCCTCTCTGCCTACTTGTGATCTCTGTCAAATAAATAAATAGATAATCTTAAAAAAAAAAGTAAAGTCTTAAAAAATTAAAAGTCTATATAAAAAAATACTTTGAACTGAATGAAAACAAAAATGCAACATACCAAAATTTGTGGAATGTAGCTAAAGAGAACTCAGGGAATTTTATAGCACTAAACTATGTAAGAAAAGAAGAAAGTTTTCAATTCAATGATATCAGCTTTCATATTAAGAACCGAGACAAAGAAAAGTAAAATAAGCCCCAAATCAGCTGAACAAAGGGAATGAAAGAGATAAAAGCAGAAATCAATAAAATGTAAGACAGGAAAACAGAAAGGCAGTGAAAAGATAAGCTGTATTTTTTGGAAAACAAATAAAATGGAGGCTATTCTGATAGGTTCTGCAGACAAGCTCCTGTCCACATAGGTGGAGGAGGAGACTTGCAATGCCTTCTCATACCCAAGAAAAATGACCAAACAGGTCCCGGGGTCATGAGAAAAACCCACTACCATCTTATGTGCAGGTGGTGATCTGCTTACCAAATTAAGTAAGATCTGTGTTCTTCAGTGAGGGGAAAATATAGGATTTCTTTTTTTCATCCAGGAAACTTGTTCTTACCTAGTCCTTTGAGAAGTTTCTATATATACTTGCAAGCTAGATAAAGGTATTTCTTTAAATAATTCTTTATTTCTGACTTCACGTTTTAGACATCCTTCTTTCATCCTCATTCTTCTACTGAATTTGTTGATTTGACCTTTCTTCATAGCTTCACTTTATTTCATTCCATGGCTTTTTAGGTTATTGGCTTCCTACTTCCTTCTATAGGTAGAAACCTTAAATAATTGTTGTTTTCCCCAAAATACTGGTGGGTGATCTTACTGCATTTACTTAAATTATGTTGTATTTACTTAAATGATTTTTTTTTTTTTCCTGAGACAAACTTGACCTTAAAACCTGCCATTTATCTGATATGTGACCCCAGGGCAAGAGAGTCTCTGGGTCTTTACTTTCCCCTCTAAAAAATGGTACCTTCACCTCTATCATCCCAATTAAGTCCTTCAAAGGTAGTGCCGGGCATATGGAGACCCCTCAGGAAGGCCAGCCTTTCAGCTCTCTTTCTCATTTCCACCCCAGCAAACAGGGCAGCTGTTTACAGTACTTCGCCTGCTGCAGGAAACGTCCCCATAGAGAATTCTGGACCTGGTAACCAAAAGCAACACATTACAAAGACCTCTTGGTTTAAAAACATTCATAACCTGAATCTTTCCAGGTGATTTATTTAGAAACCTCCTTAGAAAAGGAGTCAAACTAAAAACTAATTTTCTCCATTCCTAATTTTTCCCAGAAAATGAAGAGATCTATTTAAAAGAATTTATAGGCAATGCCATATTTAGGAGGAAAAGCTGAGAGAGCTTCCATTTAATTCCCCAAGTGCGCTTTTCAAGTTGCAGCTTTGCTCTTTAAACTATAGAGGCAAGCAGACCCCAGCTGGTAAAGCTGACCCGGCCCCATCCCTATACCGTGGCTGATGTCACTGATTGATTTTAGCATCTCTTTTTTTAAGGGCCATTAGCCTCAGACTCTCTCTTCGGATGCTTCTTTAGGCAGTCATTACCACTGGTGCAAAAACCTATGCACCATCCCAGCCCAGGCTTTCAGGGTACCGACCCAGTGTGATGAAGGCAGTGTGACCACAGGCATTCACAGATCTCAAGAGAGACTTCTTTGTTCTGCAATTTACTCTTCAGTAAGAAAGAGTTCCTTAACCACTGGCAGATCATTTGTAGCTGGGACAGGGGACTGGGCTAGGCCTTGGCGTTTTTGTGAGTGCGTAGGATCAGGGGTGACCAGAAACCTCCTGGGAGTGATGTGGTAGGAAGGGCTTTGGAGGGCATCTGGGAAAAACAGCAGCTGTCAAGTGGCTAGCAGTCCCCATGTAACAGGAGTCACCGCCATGGCCGGGTGGGCTTGCTGCCTCGCAACAGGTTGGACAGGTATGTGTCAGCTGACCCTGTTGGATTAGGACAGCTGACTACACAGGCTCTCCTGTCCCCTAGGACGTCCAAGTGAAAGGGGCCAGATGACAGTCAACATGAGAGGCAGGAGACCAGTTCCAGGGGGCAGTGGGTTCCCTTTATCTGCCGCAGTTCAACCCCGAGGAGGGGCCAGGTAGGAAGTAAATCTTAGGCTTGACATGGTGAATATAAACCTGCTAGTCTATATTGGTGCCACATTGAGACTTTGTCACTGATGCCTGTGATTGGCTTTAGTCTCATCACCAGGATTTCCCTAGGCCTCCTCAGCCTATATAGGAAGGAAGGCAATCTTAGGAAAAGTAACTAACTAATTACTCAGTGGTATTGGCTTAGCCTTATTGGCGTACTGCAGGACCAAGCATCTTTGGGGTCTTGAGGTGTGCCTCAGGACTGCTGCTCATGAGCACACTTGTGGTCCAGCCAGGACCCTCTTGGCTGCTGCCCGTGTGGGCATCCTACCCTTCCCCCTAAGACTGTCACAGCTCCGTTGGCATTTTGTGTCCGGGATCAGAACAACTCCCAGATGAAAAGGTTGATTTTTCACTTTGGGAGAATGCCCCCTCTCTGCAGAGGGAAACAGGCCTGTGGGTGTCCCAGGCCTTGCATTTAGGTCAGAGGAGCTGGAAAGGTCCCCCATGGTTTCCACACGATGGTTGTCTCCTGGTTCAATGAGGGTATTCTCTTAGGAGAAAACCAAATGGCACTGCCACTTTGCCCTTTAGAAATTTCTGTCTGCTCATTTATTTTGCTTGGTGTGTATCTTAGACAGGCATTACCACAGTGGTTTGTAGCCTTCGACTTGTCCCCATTCCCTCTTTGGCTTTAAAATGCCACACAACCCCACTATTGAGGTTGGAAAGAAACTCCCTTTCACTGGGATTTCAAGGAGAACTTGTAGAGTATTAGGATAATTGAAAAAATCGATATCGTAATATAAGGATACAGGGTTACGGATGCCTTGGGGATGTCAGGCTAACAACAAGTAAATTGACTTTGGGTCTTGTTTGGTTTTGCAGTTTCCATGGCTCCCAGACCTTCCCCGTTTCTGTGCCCTGGGCAGTCATGTAAAGGCTCTTTGTTGAGAACCCAGATTCGAATTTGCCATTAACCTGAATACGCCCTGCTCACCTCAACCAAGTGTGAAACTAGAGGAGTCACAGAAAGAAGCTATTCAGCTGGAATTGTACTTTTTATAAGAAAGTCTCAGCTGCCAAGCTGAGTACAGCATCTGCTTACTTGGGCAGCTTAGCGCCTGCGGGCCCAGTTTGTGTAAGGGGGACGGCAGAGGTAAAGCTAAGCTCAGTGTTTCTCAATTATAGGACGGGAAAGAAAGGAAGAAAAGGAGGAAGGGAGGATGGGAGGAAGGAAGGGAGGGAGGGAGAGAGAGAGGGAGAATGGAAGGGAGGGAGGAAGAGAGGAAAGGAGGAGGGAGGGAGGGATAGAAAGAGATGAGGGAGGGACGAAGGAGGGAAAGAAAGAAAGGAAAGGAAGTAAAGAAAGAGGAAGGCAGGAAGCGTGCGTTGAAACTGGGTCTTTCAACCTTATTTGTTTTCCATGTGGATGGTTATTTAAATAGTCCATTTCTCCTCAGTCGAGCCTTCGTACTAAAAACAGAAGTGGGTCTCAGCAGCAGCGTCTCTGCCTCCCTGAGAGTCTGAACAGTTTTCAAAGGCTTCTGGCCCATAAACAAGTAACCAGAGGGTAGCCATCGAGGTGGAGAGAAGTGACCGTCTTAGAGAGACCGTCACTGGTTTTCTGGGGTAAATTATGGAAACAAAGCGAAGGGAGACAGCGGCGCTGGAAGATGTCTATGCGGCCTGTGGTTGGTTTTCCCGGTGCCCTTGTGGACATGCAGTCACTAGCATTCAAGACAAGGAACTTCGAGAGGGTGGTCAGATAGAGCCATGTGAGACCTGGCCCCCAACCGGCCACGTTGCCCTGCTTGCCTGGGGAACCCTGCTACAGGGGGTCAGTCCTTCATGGGCAGGAAGTTTCCCTCTTCTCACTCTCTGCAGGTTGTTCAACACTTCCAGACGAAGATCGTTCTGGAGGAGAGTAGAATGAGAGGGCTGCCTGCTGCCTCTCTCCTGTTCTGTCCCTCCTCCCCTTTCTGAAGCCCTGCTGTCTTCCTGACCCTCGGGTTCATGAGTTACTCCAATTTCCTTCCAAACACTCCCGTTTACTTGAGCTGCTGTGAATGGAGTTTCTGTTACTTGCCACCGAGAGAGCTCTAACCACGGCCTGGCCCCTGCCTCTCTCCCCAGCTTCGTTTCCTGACACCTCACGTTTCATGCTGTCCCTGTGTCATGCCTCCTCACCTTTGCTCCTGTCATTGCCTCTGCTGGGACATCTTCTGCGTCTTCCTGTGGCTGACACAGACACACCCAGCTCAGGAAGCCCCCCCCAAGTGTGCCTGTCACCTCTCCTATCAGTCAGATGTTCGCTGCTTATCTCTGTGTCTCCCACACTGGCCTCTAGGCCCCTTGGACAGGGACCAGGTCTTACCCATCTCTGTACCCCAGGGCCTATCACAATGCCTGGCACATAATAGGTGTTTGTTGAAAGAAACCATGTTTGTTGAAAGAGACTCGGGAAGGTAAACAGAAAAACAGGGTTTCATTTCTGCAGAAGGTGAGGGACAGAGTTACCCTGTGGGTAGATACCCAAAGAGGATTCTGGTCCTAGGAAAAGAGTGCTTGTGACATATCACAGGGAACCTCAGAGGGTCATTCTAAGGAGTGGTGCGGTGTGGATGGAATTGAGCCGCTTTTTCTCTTCCATCATAACCCTGTTTCTCTCTTCCTGAAACATCCCTGCCTCCCATTCAGCCAGTGCCATTGTTTCATTGTATTAGGGGTTGGCACCGTTGGGTGACAGATTTAACGTTCTCATCCCCTGTGGTCCATGTCCCTGATGATGTGTGTGAATGGTGTCTGCTAATAGGGGACTAAGGATGTTGCTGGGAAATGGGTGGGTCCAGACTCTGCATCCAGAGAGCCTAAGTCTATCTGAGCAAGAAAGAGAGGGCTGCAAAGAGGAGGTGGCATTTGGACTGAAACTTGAAGGATAACTCGGAGTTTAACGAAAGGATGGGGAGCCTGATGTGTTCATCAGGAGTTGCAGGGACTGTGGATAATAGGTTAAAGTCACTCATCTTAAGTGAGGGCAAGGTGTGGGGCACCTAGGTGCCTCAGTCGGTTGAGCGTCTGCTTTCAACTCAGGTCATGATCTCAGGGTCCTGAGGTTGAGCCCCACCTCGGGCTCCCTGCTCAGCGGGAGCTTCTTCCTCTCTACCTCCCCCCAACCGGCTTGTCCTCTCACTCACTATTTCTCTCTCAAATAAAGAGAGTCTTAAAAAGGGACGCTTGGGTGGCTCAGTTGGTTAAGCGGCTACCTTCGGCTCAGGTCGTGATCCCAGAGTCCTGGGATCGAGTCCCACATCGGGCTCCTTGCTCATCAGGGAGCCTGCTTCTCCCTCTGCCTCTGCCTGCCACTCTATCTGCCTGTGCTCACTCTCGCTCTCTCTCTCTCTGACAAATAAATAAATAAAATCTTTAAAAAAAAAAAAAAAAGAAAAGAAAGTCTTAAAAAAAAAAAAAAAGAAGTGAGGGCAAGGCGGCTGTCCAGAGAATCAAGGGGAGTGATGGGGGGAAGTGCAGTGTGGCTTGGACGGGTAACAGACTCTTCACTTTGTACATTTAATAGACCCTGAGAGTACGCTTTGCAGAATTATACATATACTGTAAATCGTCAAGCGCACTAGAGAACCTTCTGTGCGGCTACCATTAACAAGAAGCAAAGTGGTTAAGTATATAGACCCTGGAGTCAGATTGTCTGGGTTTAATTCCCAGATCTGCCTCTCCTGGCTCTGTGACCTTGGGCAAGTTACTTGACACCTCCATGCCTCTGCTGCATGATCTGTAAAATGAGAACAATAGTACCTCTCTGAGCAGGTCACAGGGATAAGAAAAGTGCGTTAAGACAAGAGAAGCCCTCAGAATAGTGCCCCATTTGCAGCACTCACTCACTCATTGTCGGGCACCAGTATGATTTTATTTCTCATGAGGTCGTTTGCAATCACCAGCCATGCAATTAGAGCAGGAGCCCATGATAATAATTACATGAGTTCAGCCGTTCATTTGGTGTTGTTTCCCACTAGACGGTGAATTCCTCAAAGGCATTAGTTGAATAAATGTCTCTTTCCAAAGTAATTGAATTCATGCTTTCAAGCATATTTCCTACTTACTATATTTTTGTGCTGGTAATCTAAGGGGAGAACTTTTCTTAGGATTGTGAGGGGGAAATAAGATTATTAGTTGGAAACTCCTCCATGAAGCTGGAAAATCCTGCACACAGAAGCATTGTCTTCTGTATAAACCCATGCCAGCCCCTTGAGACTGTTACTGGAAAACTTGCTTCATGGAGGTTTTGTCCTGTTCGAAAGGGTTTAAAGAGCCTGGAGAAATAAATATCTGAGCCCTCGACCTTGTCCATTTGGCTGGACATTTTTAGCAGAGCCTTGTTACAAAACTTTTAGCAAAGAAACTTCTTTCAAAGGGCTGTAACTCCTGAGAGGTGGGAAAATAAAGTTGAGTGGCGTTTAGACATCTTCTATACCCAGGGAAGCTGGCCCAGGGCTCCTTGTCTGCTTGTTTTGGTTGCCTTGGAGGGGAAAGGGCACAGAGGAGTTTTTCTGTTGAGACCATGGAATGAAAGTTAAAGTGGCCTTTGGAGATTGGCTCTGAGTCTGCAGGACCCAGAGGGCTCTGCAAAGGCTGGACCATAGCCCACGGAGGGCAGACCCAGGTGTGTGTGTGTGTGTCCAACATTGGGATGGAGGTGGGTGGGGGTTCTGACCCCCCAGGAAGGCAGTCAGAGGAGTCAACTGGAAGCCAGAGATCTGAATTGTAGTTCTGTCCTTCTGTGTCTGTGTGAGCTTCCACTGGTCTTTCCTTTTCTGCCATTGGATGATTTGATGTGGATCTTTTCTAAAGTTCTTTTTCTAGTGTTCAGATTCTGGCTCTGCCCTAGCACCGCTGAACACAGTTTGGGTTGAGCAAGGCAGCATTTATATCCAAACATCCCACATCACCCATCACCACGAGGGCCCTTATATCCAAACTGCTCTGCGCAGCCCTGACCCGACTCAGCCCCACACCCCACACCAGCCTCCCCACTGCACAGTGGGGTGCTCTCTCGGTAGCCAGTGAGCTCCCAGAAGCTCAGCCCTTTCTTGCCTCTCCTCTGCTGCGGCATCCAAGGGGCGGCTGTTGATTTTCAGGCCTAGGATGGGAAAGGCCTGCTCCTTGCCCCCTTTGCCTTTCTAATCTCCCTCCTTCCTTCCACAAAGTCCCCAGCTCCTGGGAAGATCTGAAATCACCCTTCATCCTTATCACTGCTGCCTTCTCCCAGCTGGATCCCTTCTCATTCGCTGAAGACAGTGAAGCTGGGCTCACTTCTGCTCTCTCCGTCCCGACTCCCACTGCCGTCTGTGTGACTTGAACGCTCCCTCGGACAACTCTGATGGCACCGCACCTCCCGGGGCCTCAACTGCCTCTCGCCTCTGATGCTCCTTTCCTCCGCACACACACACTCTCTCAAATATTTGCTGACACCGTGTAGACAACGGGCCCATTTAGTGAGGTTTCATTTGTCTTTAAAACTATGATACCTATAACTAGAGTGACCATATAATTTATTTTCCAACCAGGGACAATTTTGTGAATGAGAGAGGACACCAAAATAATTCAGATTGCATTACTTTTGGAAATACTTATTTATGACAAATTGGCTTTTGTATTAAGGCCCTTTACTTTTTGAATATAAAGTAATTATATTCAAAAGCTATTTTCCAAAATAAATTTTCCTTCAAACAATTAAAACATTTACATGTCTACACTGAAGAGACATTGGAAAAAACTTTTTGTACTGATTATCTGCATGTTCACAAACATAGGCAGAATAATTTTCCTTGTACTTATTTAAGTTTTCGTTTCTTAGCCGAATCTCTCACTAGTAGTGTGTGTCACTGGCATATTTATAAAGAATTTCTTTTTTGAAAATAGTTTTTGTGTTTTGAGGTTTTTGAACAAATATATTTGCAGTCGCTTTTAAAGTAAAATTTATGGTTAATGAATTTGAAATTGCTGACACCTTGAATTGATTCTTCTCTGTAGACGTCAGTATTTTGAGCTGATAATACACTCTCCAGGTACTGAGAAATTTGTCAGGCTTGAGGCAAATTCTGCTAAATGGATGATATCTTCCAATTCCTTCTGTAGATATTTTGTCCCAAGTATTGGCAACAGGTACTGTCTTTTTGCCTCCGTTCATGGCGGCATCCTTTAACACACACTTTTACAAAACGTGATTTGTCAAGTAAGTCACCTTTATTAATGATTCTTTCAAACACTCCCCCATCACACACAGATTTCGTATCCTAATAGATGAGTCCTTGGCAGAAGCTGGAAGTAAGAAGTGGTGCCCAACTAAACCCCATCCCAGCTTATTTTAATGCAGCTATTAATGATAATATCTGGTTAACAAGTGAAAACCATGGCGCAAATGCTCAAACTTGGGGAGACCCAGGGCAGCAGGCATAGACAGGGGCTCCTCTGTCCCACTGACCGCTCAGAAGTGGCTCCGTGGGCCTCCATCCGTGGCAGCATAGCAGTATTGCCAGAGGGCTCGTCAATCATGCCACTCTTCAGGCTCCAGCCCCACTGACCCTAATTCCACAGCTCTTGGAGTGGGGCCTGGCAACCAGTCTCCCAAGGGATTCTGGGCCAGATCACCTTGGTCCTCCAGGAACGTTCCTCAGCTGCTCCTAAAGCTACAGGATGTGGGCGCACAGTGATTCAGATAATCGAGAAGAGGGAGGGAAATCAGGAGTGGAGCCGCTGCTGCTGCACTTTGCACCCCTGTGGCTGTGTCGTGCCTGTGGGCCAGAACCGAGTGCAAAGCACGTGCTCTGCGGAACGGGACGAGCGGAGGGTCATCCTGCCAGAAAGCCTGTGAACACTCCACAACACGGTCAGAATGTCATCTTTTAAAACAATTAAGCAACTCCTATATTGTCACCATAAAAATTAAATCTGTGAGGGTTACAGAATCCTAATTAGAAATAAAAATGGGGGAGAACCCTCAGAAAAACTCTAGTTAAACCTGTCATAAGTTCTGCACTTTATTCTTTCTATTTATTTTGAAAACCATCATCAAATTGTAAATCCCCAGCACCCTCCAAATGATGTATCATTTTCCCTCATTCTATACCCCTATGATCACCTTTCTCACTCCAAGCTTGGAAGTACACAAAACCACGCTGGTGAATAGTAACAGCACATCTGGGCACCAAGCCCCACGTGCCCTGTTGCCCCATAAAGCATTGGGGACCATCCCAGGGCCAGTAGGGAAAGCAGCATCGGCTGGTGCTTTACCTGCTCGGAATTCAGTTCCGAGGCTGTGAGTTGAACTCTGTGCAAATGTTCTGGATGACCTTGGGGACAAATTTGTGCAGGTTGTCAAACTCATCCACGAAGAAGGAGTGGTGGTTGGCAGGGTGAGTGGCGATGACTTCCAGCTCGTCCTGGGCAGCCCATGCAACACCTATTGCGTAGGTGATCACCCCTGTGGGGACAGAGTTCAGATGAAGCCATTGTGCCCAAGGAGAGGCACTGTGAACGAATCACTGCCTTTCTTTGCTCTGTTGGCTCTTGTGTTGGGATGCTAACAAATTCAAAATCAGAAATGTTCTCCAAAGCATAAACATCTACTCTACACCCACAGTCACAGAACGGATATAAACTATCTCATAGGAGTTTAGAATCTTTGGGAGGAAGAAACCCCAGACAAAATGGAGTAATAAATAAGATTTTCATGTCCATGGGCAGTCGAGGGGATGATATTTCAGGACCAATGAAACTTGATGCCATGCAGATGACATCACATGGCACATGCCTGCTCTACCTGTGTGTAGAGTCAAACGAAATCTTAGAGAGTTTTATTTCTTTTAAAGATTTTATTTTATTTTTTAAAGGAATTTCCACACCCAATGTGGGACTCAAACTCACAACCCTGAGATCAAGAGTCTCACGCTCCACTGAGTGAGACAGCCAGGCTCCCCTAAGTTTTATTTTATTATTTTTTAAAGATTTGTTTATTTTGGGGGTGGGGAGGGGTAGAGGGGGATGGAGAGAAAAACTCTAAGCAGACTCCATGCTGAGCGTGGAGCCCAACATGGGACCCGATCTCACGACCTAGAGACCATCACCTGAGCTGAAACCGAGAGTCAGATAGTTAACTGCATCACCCAGGCAACCCTCCCCTCAGTTTTAAATGCATCAAAAGTGAGTTCAAGGGATGCCTGGCTGGCTCAGTTGGTTGAGCAGCTGCCTTCGGCTCAGGTCATGATCCCGGCATCCTGGGATTGAGTCCCACATCGGGCTCCTTGCTCATCAGGGAGCCTGCTTCTCCCTCTGCCTCTGCCTGCCATTCTGTCTGCCTGTGCTTGCTCTCTCTCCCTCTCTCTCTCTGACAAATAAATAAATAAAATCTTTTTAAAAAAAAAAGTGAGTTCAAGATCTTCCTAACTGAAACAGTGGAATCAAATTACTTTGGGCTTATAGGTGACTTTACAACCCATAAAATGCAATCTCCTTTCCAGCGTAGAAACCCTTGCACAAGGACCGGGAGAGATGGTGACCCAGCATGGGCTCCAGCATGGATGTGAAGACAGGTTTTCAAGATAAGGGAGTGACCAACAGAGTTGAATGCTGCAGGGAGGTCACATGACATGAAAACAAAAATGTGTTCATTGGATTTAGAAAAAAACGAAGACATTGGTGGCTTGGTGAGAGCAGTTTTGGGGTGTAGATGCCAAAGAAACCAAATGAATTGCTATGAGTTGAGAGTGAAAAGGTGAAAACTAAATGAAGATGTGGGCACAGCGCATAGAGCTAACCCTTCCTGGAAGTTTGGCTGTAAAGAGAAGGAGGTAGGTGGGACGTGGAGCAGACATGAAGCAGACTTCTTCCTTCTTTGCTGCTCAGAGAGGCCGGTAGTGTTTAACAACACCCCTAATATGTTCCCTGGGGTGTTGGACATTATTACGTGGTAGACAAAACCAGAGCCTAGAAACACAGCCCCTTCCTCGTCCCGCTGGCCCACCATGCCCCAGGGACGCTCAGCAAAGGCAGCTTACCCTTGTGATGGGCAACCATGGCCGGTATGCGGACGTCGTCATAGGACCTCCCGTCAGTGATGAGGATCATTAACTTCCTCTTGTTGGGCTTGGACTTCTTGAAGAGCTGTTCCAGGGCATAGTTGATGGCAGCCCCCGTGCTGGTCCCACCGCTCCAGTAGCCGACCCTCTTGATGGCGTTGAGGATGTCGGCCTTGGTGCTGTGATCCTCAAATCCAAATTCCAGACGCTGCTCGTAGGTGTACTGCACCGCCCCGATCCGCGTGTCTGTTTCTGAAATCTCAAACTCTTTGCTGATGTTGGCCACGAACTGGAGGACTGTGCGGAAGTTGCCCGTCCCCACGCTGCTGGAGCCGTCGATGACGAAGCCGATGTCGGCGGAGTTCCAGCAGGTCTTGCTGCAGGCCAGGCGGTCCGTGTCACAGATTCGCTTCAGCAAGGGCTGCACCGTCTTGTGGAGGCTGAACCAGCTCTGCACGTTGAGCGAGTAGAAGCCGTTTGTTCTGCACACAGCCTGCAAGACAGAGGGGAGGGGTACTCGCCCGCTCGGGTGTCGAATTCTCCAGGCGGTCACCGTGACCCCAACCGCCAGGACAGGTGAAGAGAGAAGCAGACGGACTCTTGTTTTCTGCCCTCGTCTTCCTACAGCTCTTTTTCTACCATGGTCCACCCAGTTAGATGCCCGCTGGGTCACCCCTGGACTCACTCTTACTCCCTCGGCTGGGTCTCTGCTTTAGGGGAAGCGCATCCTCAGAGAGAGGTGAATCCCTGGTTTCAGCCTCATGGTCATGCCTCTCTGGGCCCCTAGGTCTGTTTGTACTGGGAGCCGGCCATGGGATTGGCACCGGGGGCACCAACATCTGAGAGGATTAAAGAGAGCTTCTGTTCTGTTCGGGAGAACAAGACACATGAGAAGTAGCTACAGGAATGTTTCCAGAGCAGCCCTGAGCCCCGCAACAAGGGCTCCCACACATATGTCAGGAGTCACACTAGATGTTCTTGGAGAGCTTCTCTCGTGAATCTAACCCTACAAAATGGATATAACCCCCCCTTCATGAAGGACTAGACAGAGGGCCAGCTGTGAAGGGACATCTGAGTCCCCAAGACTGGAGCACAGATCTCTCTGCCTTCAAAGCCCCAGCTCTGTCCTCCAGACATCCCTGCCTCCAGACAAATGAATATTTATTGGCTTGTGCCCAAGTATGTTCCAGAAAAACTTAAGGCAGCTTCAAATAAACATGGAGTAAACTAGCCTCTGTGCTCTCAGAAGGGACCAGGCTTGTGTTCCTGAAGTGAAGCATGTCTCCTTGCTGCTGTCTCTCTGGGGGTCACAGGGAGAGTCACAGACCTGGTGACTACACATGAAGCTGTAGAACTGACAATTTATTTTAAAACAAGAAATGACTTGAAACTGTCCTAGGAAATATTCTTAATTTCCTAGGAAATGTCCTAGGAAATATTCTTAGGGTTGCAAAACCCTAAGAGGGGTTTATTAATCTTTCCATGGCCTTGGTATTATTTGAGATGAATGTCCTGGCTGAGCTGAGCTCTTGGGGAGTCCCACCAGGCGCCGGCTGAGGTCATGGAGGGAGAGGGCAGTGGTGCTGCGTGTGGGCAGGAGACACTGGGCGTGCCAGGACCACACTCCAGAGGCCTCGAGAGTAATGGGGGACCAGGAGGGGTTTGGAGCAGGGACCCCATAGGACTGGAAGAGCTCAGCATCAGTGTGAGTGGGCTTCACTGTGAATCTACACCAAACTGGGGAGCCCCGAGAGGGAGACACACCAGAGTTAGAGTGCTAGGTTGCCCTCGGGAGGTGGCACTGGGAGCTGATGAGGTGTTCCGGGATGACTCTGGGTGACTCCAGGCTCCAGACTTACTGGCCCCTCCCTGGAGGCTTCCCTGCCTCCAAGTAAGCTCTATGCCCCTTTGAAGGCACAAGAACAGTCTTGAGGGCTGTCACAGCTGTGCAGAGCGAGTGGACGCCAACACCGGGCGGGTCCCTGGGGCACTTCCGTACCTTATTCGAGAAGTTGGGCTCTGTCACGTACTGCTTCTCACTCTCAGTGGCACCTTCGACGGTGATGAAGAAAATGTTGATTCCTGACTCTCTTGCGAACCTCGAAGCCTCCTCCACCTTGTCCGTGGGCCAGCCGTCCACAATCACCACGGCCACGTTGGGTGCAGCGCCTCTGTTCCCATTGGCTTTGGAAAAGAAGTTCTTGGTCACGTAGGAGATGGCCCGGCCTGGAACAAACAGAGAGCTCATGCTTGCAGAGACTGTGATCACATGGATTAGAAATACAGGCAAGATCCCAGCGGCTTCCAGAGGGCCAGAAAAACCCTCTCATGCCCTCCCTTTGTGTGTTTGCTTCTCTTTTTCGTTTTTTTTTTTTTTTTAAACCACATTAACTGTTGTGAGGCATACAGTTCAGTGGTCTGACGCACACTTCCAATGTTGTACAACCATCTCCACCATTCGTATCCTTCCCCCATTTCACGTCAGGCCTTTCATTTCTAATTCTCTATTATTTAAAAAAAAGTCTTAGGGACCAGCAAACAGATGAGAAAGACTTTCATGGCAATAAGAGGGTCCCTTCGTTGCCTGGGCCCTGGAAGTGCACAAAGCCCTTTCCGGGAGTGTGGGGTAGGAGGCACTGGCTGGAGGGACAGGAGCCTCTTCTTGGCCTCCCGCCACTGGGGTTTGGCCAGCCTGGTGCTCCGGGAACTGCGGGGTATGGGAGTCTGAAGTCCAAGTCAGTGGTGTCTTCTGTCCAGTTCCATGTGAGGGGCATGGGTCTGGCTGGCCAGGGAAGTGTAGTGCTCACTGAGAACTGAGGGACTGTGTTCCAGCCTTGGCTATGTGGACCCAGGCAGGTCACTCCAGATTTCCAGTTCAGCAGAAAGCCACAGTTGGGAGGTGTAAGGGAGCCGCCAACATGGCTTTCCAAAGCACTTGCTTCACGCCATCTAGGACCTCAGCAATTTTTCATCAAGGAGGGGTGACAACTGTCCCAGTTTACTGGGTCTCTCCTAGGTTAAGTGCTGAAACCCCATATGCTCCTGGGTAAATTAGGAGGACCAGGTCACTGTAGAGTTAGCATAATTTCATATAAAAGCAGGGCTCTTAACCCGGGCTCTCTGGACCCTTGTGGGGCATCGGGGGTGGGGAGTATATCCACAAAGCCCCTGAAATTACATGTAGCAGTTTGTATGTGTAATTATTTATTTAGGCTGAAGGGAAGCTTTCAGGAGATTCTCAAAGGGGTCCTCAATCTAAAATCAATCTAAAGTCCTAAGACTTTAGGACTAATGTCATTACACTCAATGGTTTTTGGTTTTGGCCAGGATCCTGGCTCCGAGGGCTAGAGTAATCTTAACCTATTAACTGAGAGGATCAAACAGTTACATATGCAGGAGCTGGAGAAATGTCTTGGAGACCCCACATGATCTGGCTGCACCGAGCAGAGCTGCTACAGAGAAACAGCTGCTGAGAACTGCCCTCATAGCCAAGGGATAATGTCCCTGAAGGCGCAAGGCCCCCAGCAGTCCCCTCCGGCTGAATGTTAGATGCCTGTGAACAGAGCACAGCCCTAGCCTCACCCACACTTAGATCTGGAAGTTGCCGTCCATTAGTGCTCAACCCACATCCCATCCCATCCCACCTTCCAGCATGTCTTGAAAGCTGAGAACAGAAATCTGGGAACCACACTGTTGAGACTCCCTTGCAGATACAGCCGTGGAGTTGTGCTAATTTCATGAATCGATGTGCAGTGCAATGAGATTTAGAAGATGGAAGCAAGGCAGAGACTCTGCTATTTCTGCTCCTGAGCCTCGGAGGGTCCTTGACCTCTCTGGGCGGTGCTGGAGGAACCCATGTCTGGTCTCTAGCTTTGTCGCTATGGAGGTGGGAGGGTACAGAACATGCATTTTGCGGGTGTGACTGGAGCAGGCAAGGCCTCATTTGGGGGATGACTGCTGTAGCAGAAGCCTGCAGACTGTGGTGGCTTCCTGGCTGAGTCAGATTCCTGAAGAGGCTGTGCTGGCGGAATTGATCATGTGATTTCCTGATCTTGGAAGAGACAGCAGCTCCTTGGAGGTCCGTCTCCTGCAGGAAGCCGTCAGAAGTCATCTCAAAGTTCAGCCTCGAGCTCATTCCTCAGCTCTTTTGATTATTCTCAAAACCATTTAGAACCTAGGAATAAATCCTTTTCTGCTTCAACCAGATAAAATGGATCCTGTTCTCCAAATGCAAACCCTGATCAGGACAGGGCAGAGACAGAATATGTTATTCCCTGAAAAAGGTATATGATTTTAAGACACTACTCTAATCCCATCAAGGATATAGGGTGCCTTCTGAAGTTTCTGTTTTATTCCATGATACATTACTGGAATGTCACTGATCTAAGTATTCAATTGAAAACGAATGGGAAATCAACTCTATCATGTTTGCAACGAGGTGGTATTGATCTGGGGTCCCGGAGAGCAGTGACTTGGCCGGTGTTTGGTTAGCATTTTTCAAAGCTCTTCATTTGCCAGATACTACTATATTGGTCTACACTGCAGTGGGGAGGGAAATAATCAGATTTATAGTAACTTCAAAGATGTTCCTTCAAAGACAGTTCTGTGTGCATTACATGCCAAGCCACCGTGGCTCACTTCTCCATTTCTTTGCATGTTGACGATTCAAAGAGGTTCCCTGAGAAGTAGACAGTCCTCCTAGTGCCCCCAAAGCCAGACTACCATTTATGAATTTGTACGTTGGCATAGGCTCACTGGCAAAATGGTTTCTGGACCTGCCCCACTGGGGGCTAGACTTGGACTTCTGGTAAACCTGCCATCACCTCCTAGCCACCAAGGCTCAGACATCTCAGGAGACTCAGCTTGAAAGGAAGAACCTGTCTCTCTTTGTACAGTTATCACTTTAACAGGAACTATTGGAAGAAGATCCCCAAGGAGTGCTGTGGAGCTTTCTGAATGGAACTGGCTATAATATTTAATGTTACGTAGTTGACAACTTCTAAGTTGATGACTCATCAGCCAATCAGGAAACAGTTATAATAGCTGTCCTGCTTGTCCCAAAGAAAGCTGCCAAGCCAAGATACCAGGCATGCTGGAACTCTCCCGCATGTGTGTGATATTGATTCCTGCCCATTATTCATGAGGATACTTTAGAAAAAAAATACAGATATTAGGAATCATTTCTTGATGGATTGTTACTATTCCTTCCTCCTCCTGTATAGGATGTTAGGAGACAAGCACACAGAAGGAACACTGTGGAAGCAAACAGAACGATCTGAATTCAGATTGCATACCTGCATTAGAAAGCCCTCCTCGCTGGGTGATTTTCTCTATGGCGGTCTTCAGATCCCGGGAATTCATGTGAGTCCTGAGGTTAAACTGGGCAGCAGGGTTGTCTCTTAAGAGTGAGAAGGAGAAATAAAAGTTAGCTGGAAAGTTACTATCTTTGGAGGAAAACAGAAATCAGATTTGATTCTTTTGTATACAAACAGAGGGAAGCGGCTTCAAAGCCCTTAAGCTGTGTTTTGTAAAATGTCCCAATGTGGACAGAAGTAATGGTGAGATGGGAGGGCTGGGGTCCTTCTCAGTGTGTATAGAGAAAAGTGGTCTGTTCCAGGACTCGGGGTTCTAGTTTCGATTGTGCTGCTTCCTCACTGTGTGGCCTTGGGCAGTCACTTAATTTTTCTGGGCTTCAGTTTCCTCATCTAGGTAAAAGCAAAGATCACAACACTCATATCGCTAAGAACAGGATGATTGCCCAGTGGGATTTTGCAAATGTCAGTGTCTCCCCAGGCTGTCCCAGACCCTCCTCTCCAGAGAGGAAATTCCCAGCTGAGAGCTACTCCCTGGTTTACCCCTACGCTGGAATTTTGTCTTAACTGTGACATTTAGGAAAAGACATTCCTTTATTTTTCATTTTATTGTTCCTGTGACTGGGTGAGAATATTCAAATCTTACCTAAAAGGTTAACATCTATTAACCAAAAGTTCAGTGGGAGAGGAGGTGGAGTAAATTAAGTAGAGAAACAGAATGAGAATCCTTCTCTAGAGAAGAGTGTCTGAGGGTGAGCCAGGGGGATAGGCCTGGGAGCAGCTGAGCAGGGGCTGTGGATGTGCTTTATGACCAGGTGGGAGGGGGGCCGGGAGGGAGGGGGGGCTCTGTCAGTGGGGACGCACAGTAAAAACACATCTCACAAAGCACTGACATTTAGCCATGGACGAGGCTTCGAGTGAGTGTGATCTCTAGAGTCTCATGGGACCCCGCACTCCAGAAGAGTGTGCACGCTGTTCCCTGCTCTGATGCTGCCATCTTGAAATCAGTAATGTTTGAAAATAGGGCTCTGCACATTACGTAGCAGGTCATACCTGCAGGTGACTAAGCCTTCAAGGGGAGGGAGAAGTCTCTTTCTAAAAAGTAGACTCCACACCCTGTGTGGAGTCCAATGTGGGGCTTGATCTCACCACGCTGAGATCAAGACCTGAGCTGAGATTCAGAGTGGGCTATGTCACCGACTGAGCCACCCAAGTGTCCCCACCCCCACATTTCTTTTCTTTTCTTTTTCTTTCTTTCTTTCTTTCCTTCCTTCCTTCTTCTTCTTTCTTCCTTCTTCTTCCTCCTCATCCTCCTCCCCCTCCCCCTTCTTCTTCTTCTTCTTTTTTTGTGAGGGAAAAGACTTTTAAAAGCAGCCTTTCCGGGGTGCCTGGGTGGCTCAGTGGGTTAAAGCCTCTGCCTTCGGTTCAGGTCATGATCCAGGGATCCTGGGATCGAGCCCCGCATCGGGCTCTCTGCTCAGCGGGGAGCCTGCTTCCTCCTCTCTCTCTGCCTGCCTCTCTGCCTACTTGTGATCTCTGTCAAATGAATAAATAAAATCTTAAAAAAAAAAAAAAAAGCAGCCTTTCCACAAACACCAGGAGTAGGTCTTGGGAGAAACACCTTTAGGCGGTTTAGGTGGCAAACCTGAGGGGATCTGCAGTGGATTCTTAGCAAGTCCTTTGGGGAACCTGGCCATGTGGTCACCAGGAAGCCAGTTCCCTAGGACTGAGAGGAGACATCTTCTGCCTCTCTCCCCACTTCTTCCCCTGCTCCATCCCTACTTTCCGACTTTTCCGGCTATCTCCAGGTGATCTCTATGGGAGAAGAACTCCTGGAAGCTGGAAGTGTGACCCTCTGTCCTCCACTTTATTAGTAAATATGAGGGACAAAGGCTGCGTCTTGGACAAAACCAAAGTGAAATGCCCAGCAGGCATGCTTATCTCTGTGAGAGGGGACTGGAACCTGAGAGGACTGGCTCCCTTCGGGGAAGACAAGGGAAGTTTAAAAGAAGCTCAGGGAGATGGGTGTTGGGGCCAAACCCAACCAGATGAAATGCTACCGGATGAAAACTAAGGATTCAACAAAAACAAACAACAATGACAAAGCCAACTGCAGAATGGGGAAATGTGGGTGTATTAGCTGAGCCTGACCTTCCCCTCAGTCTGTGAGCGGGGTGAAGCCTCGTGAACAGGGGTCTCAGTAACACAACCCCTGTTCAGGTCACAGGGAAGAGAAATCACACAGAAGGAGCTCTATTGCTTTCACACTTCATTTTTCTTTCCCTCTAGGCTCAAGGGCTTTCAGGTTCATATTATTTACAAATCAATATCAGCGAATGCTGAACTTGGCCCCTAGCCATCAAGGCTCAGAACCTGGAGTCCATCTTTGCTCGTCCTGGGGCCTGTGGGTCCTGTCAATAAAGTCCTGTAGGTCCCTCCGTCCACCATCACTTGCTTTTATCCTTCCTCCGAATGTCTGCAGTGACCCTCTGATTTCAGGCACCCTACTCCTTGCTGTTTCTATTATAAGAGTCTCTATTTGGTCTCTGCAAAGCCAACTGTATGCATATCTTCTAAAACAACAACAACAACAACAACTCTTCCTTGGCTCAAAAATCATCAGAGGCTCCCATTCTTTAAAAAAGTCCCATCCATAATTTAATTCCAACCCATCATGTTCATATGGTGCTGTCTCAGCCTCTCTCTCCAACCCCCTCCCAATTCTCTCAGGATAGCCTATATTCTAGGCAGAAAGAGCTGCTATCTCCTGGTTTTCTAGCTTTGTGCCCTTGCTCATCAATCCCCTCACATCTGGAAGACCCAAAGTGTGCCCACCCTCCAGCTCCAGCTCCCTGTCGCCTGCCCTTCCCCCGCTGAAAGCCTGCGCACCTGACTCTGCTTCTCTAACCCACAACACCTTACACAGTGCATAGCACCTGCAGGCTCTCAGTGAACGGTATTGAAGGAACACACATTTCTTCTTTCTTCTTCTGTGCATCTCTGCCTCTAATGCTGGCATTGCCCAGGGTGTATCTCCCTCATGCCTCCCTCTTCAGTGTGTGCACTTCCATGGGAGAGCTCAGCGACTTTAGTCTCCTGGGCTTCAGAGACGCTCACATCGCCAACAGCTGTCCAGCGCACACTGGCAGGTCCTCGCTCTTGAACCCCAGATAGATGTAAAATGACTCCCACCCATCTCCAACCGGAATGCACTGGGTGGTGCCTGGAGGTGGTCCACAACCACCTCAGGTTTGATTATTTCCAATACTGAAGTTGTATCTTCCAGATGGACTCCACCCAATCACCCATATTCCCTTCTGCATTCCCTCCTCACCCTGACTCACTGTCACCTCAGCAGAATGCATCCTCTGGCTGCCTTCTGAGACCGTCTTCATCACATGCCATGTCCTGTCAGACCAGCCTCTTAAATATCTCTCATCTCTCTCGCATCCTTTCCAGCCTCTCGTTTGGACTTCCATCTTTACCTTCTTGAGCTATTGCTATAGCTTCCTACATGGTCTTCCCAGAGCAGCCTGTGCAGGGGACCGTTTATTCAATAAGCTGTCATACTGATCAGAGGCAAATTAACCTGGGAGCTAATAATACCTCTTCCAAGGGGCCTAATTTTGTATTTGTAATTTTGTGCCCTTTTTCTTAAAGGGACCCTTGAAGTACATAAGCTTCAGAGTAGCCAAAGTCTTGATCCTCCCTTGGTGACCAAGGAATATGAACTTTTGGGGGCCTAAAAAATAAAGTATGAGTCGAGCCAAAACAAACAAAATATTATTGGCTGTAAAATGAAAAATTGCAAAATTGATACTGTTAATTGTAAGTATGTATTGTTAATAGTTATTGATATTGTTAATAGTAAGTATGTAATTGTCTACTAAACATAACACAATATCCACTTCATTCATTATAAAATATTAACTCATAGAACTTTATATATTTGAAAATGATCTGTGGGCTAGATTTTCTCCCTTGCAAGATTCCCTGAGTCTGTCTGATGATTGTGAAGAAATCATAGCTAATCATAAGGGGTTGTTCATACACAAATAACTTAAAAAACAAAAATATAATTTTTTTTTCCAAAAGTTTTTCCAGAAAAAATGTATTTAAATGTCGAACTTAGTCACTTAGTCACATCTGTGGCGTTCTCTGGAATGCTGCTCAGAAGGCTGTCTTAATATTGATCACTTTGCAGAGCAATCGATTACCTCTTTCCTGTACTGCATATACAGCCCAGTCTCCTTATTTGCAGTAGTTACATTCTATAAAGTTGCTGCAAACATCAAATTAGCAAATACTGAGCCACTGCTCCTAGGGGAAGTACTAGCTTAGGTTCCTGTGGGCCTCCAGTCATGACATTTTCATCAGTATGTCGATATATAAACTTGTTTCATGTACATTTTTGTTGGAAGACACCTAATTTAATGTATATTTCTTACAAATAATCACATGCAATATTTCTGTTTAATAACACACCAGCTGAGAACAGTTTAACAGCTTTCTGACCCTAGGTAATGTCACTATAAATTTCTTCAGCTCTTAGCCTCACAATGCCATCCACTGCGTTTTGTTTTATTTTTTTCACATCAGTTGTCACTTCATGAATTCATAAGTTCACCTACTTTTTCGTAGCTTCATCAGGCATTCTAGTTATTACTTTGTCACTTTCCAGAGCAGAATCACATACAGATCAGTGATTTTCCTTTCCTTTTTGGAAAGCACTGAATCACTGGTTCATTGACATTGAACTCATGCCTGAAGAAAACTTACTGAGTAGGGGCTGTTTCTCCATAAGCACCTCCTAGCCTTCTTGTGCTTGTAAGACTTGAAAGCATTCCAGCAGTATACTTGGGGGCCATTTAAAATAGTGAAATCATCAATGGAAAGCACAAAAATAGGAAAAACGTGGCGCTAAATAGATTGCAACGAAGAGACTTGTTCACAGTAGGGCTGCTGAAGCAGGAAGGCAGAGCACTGCCCTGTTCGACCTTGGCTGGTACCGTGGGTCAAGGAGCTCAAATCCCATCCCCTTGCTGTGCTAGTCTGCAGATGGCTCTACATGCGCCATGAGAATTTGCTTGCAAATATGGAAGCCACAAGTCATGAAGATCGACTGTTACCTATTTGAGAACAGGCTCCCTGTCTTAGTGTTTCCTATCCCTTATATTTAGCATACAGGGGATTAAATAGGTAATTATGGGATAAATAAATGGAGAAAGCTCAAATGTCCTCTCCTTTCTTGGATCACCCTTCCTGGAGTTGAACACTCTGCTTCTCAGCTCCACACTGATCTTTGTCTTCCTTTATTACATCACAGAGATGGATGAATCCATCTACCGAGGCAGACAGATGAGCTATTCATATACCCAATGAATAGATGCTTTTCATTTTATTTAATGTTATTTCTTTTAAAAATATTGCCTCCCTTACTAGATGGTGAAGTCCTAAAGAACACAATCTCTATCACATTTGTTGATTTATTTTTATTGGACTGAAAATTTGGATCAGAGGATCTCTGAAACTCTCCTATTGCTAAAATTATTAGGAGGGGCAAAGCTACTGAGCCATTCATCAAGGGACTTACAGACAAATGTAATCAAACCACTTAGAAGAATTTTACATTGTATCCCCTGCAAATGACATAGAGCTTAGTGCATGGTAAACATTCAATAAATCTTTGTTAAATTGAAATTAAATCATAGGAATGAATGATACATTTGTAACTAAAAACTGTAGCAGCTCTTGGTACCAGAACACAGGGGTGTGTGTATCCTTTTTCAGGATATAAGGGCTGGTGGCCTAACACCCTCGCCAGGTTACTTTTCAGAGACAGAGACTAGTTAAAAAGTTCAGCTGTATTTCTATCTAAACAAACGTCTAATTTATAATTTTACTACAAGATCTCAATAAAGGAAAACGTTTTTTTTTTTCCTCAGTGATATCAGTGATTTCCTTTGCAACTAAGAGAAGAAAACAAACGAAGTTCTATAGCTCAAGGAGAAAATATCCAATTGTACTGTTTGATGCAACAGGAAATGATTCCCCTGTGAGCGTTAAGAAGCAAGAAGAATGCCTGTCAGAAATGGTCCCCTGTGATCCCGAGGAAGGCTCGGCACCTGGGGAACAGGGCACGGGGACGGATGTCATTGTGTCCAGGCCTCCCTGAAGGTAAAATTCACCTGAGGCACCTGTTCAAGTCCTGAGACACCAGATCTCATCCTGGCGGCAGCTCACATCAGTAGGTCTGGACTGGAGGGGGGCATCTTTGTTTGTTTTAAACAAGGGATCCAGGTGAATCCTATCCTCAGCAAAGTTGGGGAAGCTCTGGAGTCTGGAAGACGTCTATGGTCCCTTCAGTTAAAGCCCCAGGGGCTCCTGCATTAGCCCAGATACTTGGAGCCACACTGTGTGAGCCTCTCACACAAGTTCCTACGCCAGCAGAGACATACTGATGGCTCAGATCTCCTGTGGTACCAGCTTTTCAAAATGGTTTCCTCCCACAAGGCATCACCTGAGGTTACAATAAAATCACCCAACTATATTGAATCTTCTCATTTTCTTAAATGCTAAAATATGATGATTTGGGGCTTAGTCCCTGCGATGAACCATGCCTGTGGAATCAGGAGCATGCTCTAGGGTGACCTTGGCTACCCAAGGTCATGCCAGAAGCTGCAGGCTGGGTGGCAGACACATTCCTTCAGTGCATTGCCTGGCTCAGAATGAAATGAGTTTGCCCCCAGCCCCTCAGAGGACCGAGCATCTCCAGCCACCTCCGTGGCCCGGGCCAACCTGCCGGAGACTTGGTACAACTAACCCCTTTGGAAAGGACACTGGTCCTACATTTCCTAGGACCTGAGGTGGGAAGCAGGGTCTTATAATCAAATTTTGTTTCTAGATGAATTTTTTTTTTGGTAATTAATAACAAGAATTCAATGCACCCACCAAAAAGTAGAAAATTAACCTGTATAATTTCCTGCGGGGGGGGGGGGGGATGCGGACCTGCTGTGTGGTGATCTGAGAGAGACCCTGGAACACACAGACTTGTCTGTACCCGCGTCACAGGGCTCAGAAGCCCCGCACCATGGGATGTCTGCAACAGACACTGCGACTGGCATTTCCTGACCTCGGGCCTGGGCCCGACCACACGGGGATAGATTGAAAATGTAGGTTCTGATTCTATAGTCCAGAGTGAGGTCTGAGGTTCTGCCTTTCTAAGAACCTCCCGGATGAAACTGTGGATCGATCACAGGTTGAGTAGCAATGCCTTGCGGGGATGCTGGAAGAATCAAGAAAATCAGCAGGGGCTGCCAGCGATAAGAGGAGGGAGGAGAACAAGTGATAAGAAGTCTGGATAAAGCATGAGAAAGGCTGAGAAAACGAGGAGGAGGAAGAGCGGAGCCAGGAGAGGAGTCTCCGGAAGACAGGGCAGGCCTGTGGGAATCGCTGTGCCCACCCTCCCCGCTTGCACGATGGGATCACCTGGGAGCTCCAAAAATTAATGATGCCTGCGTCCCACACTCAGAAATTCTGATTTAATTGATCTGAGGTTTGGTCTGGGAATTGGGACTTTTGGGAATTGGGAAAAGTTCCCCAAGTGGTTCTAATGTGCACCCAAGTGGCCATCTGCTTTTCTAGCAGAATGATCTAGGGACCGAGGGGTGTAGGGAGAATGATCTCAGGGGAGCTCTGCGATAAGCCCAGGCAACCGGAGGTGGAGGCAGAAGGGGAGCTGGTGAGTGGAAGTCTAGTGCAGTCCTTGTTTTATTTGTACCTCTGGGAGGACTCAGTGGGGAGGAATAGAAAAAGCACAGGAGTTTTGGGTAAATGTTATTCATGGCTCACTTAGCCTTGAGACTGTGTGCCTGAAGAGTGTGGCTCAAGGGCTTACCTGCCTGTCTCTTCGAGCAGAGGGTAGAGGCACCACTGTCTTTGCCATTGGGCCCCAGAGAGCCGATGACAGGCAGCTGCTCTGAGATCCTGTTAATTTCTGTAAAGGCAGTGGGGGCACAAGAAGAAGACTGGGGCGGACATTGGAGGGATCTGGGCTCTGGGCAGCATGGCCACTCAACTTGTAGGAAGCTGAGCTCTCTCTTAACCTCTTGGCAACAGATGGGAATTACAGACTAAAATATCAGCTCCTGGGTATTTACCAGATACTGGTTTAATAAGTCTGGAATGGGACCAGGACATCAACATTTTAAAAGCTCCCTAGGTAGGTGAGCTTAGGACCTTATTGCACTGAGGACCTTACTGCACTGAGCCCCATGGAGCTGTGTCTCAGGCTCCAGTCCTGCCCACACCTCCTTTGCTGCAGTCTCAAGAGAATGCGCCAGAATGTATAGTTTCCTCTTTCTGCTATAAGAAATGACCATAAACCTAGTGGCTTCCTCATTAGCCTTACAGTTCCAGAGGTCATGTCATGTCTGACGTAGGTCTCTCTGGAAGGGCTATGTCCCTCTGGAGGCTTTGGGGTAGGGGTCGGGGTGGGTCCATTTCCTTGTCTTTTCTGTCCTCGAGAGGCTGCTTGCATTCCTTGCTCATGACTCCCTTCCTCCATCTTCAAAGCCAGCAGTTGTCTATCTCTGACCATTCTTCCAGTCAGATATTTCTCTGACTGATAGCAGGGAAAGTTTCTCTGCTTTTAAGGTCTTGTGGGATTAGATTGGGACACTGGATAATCCAGGATAATCTCCCCATCTCAAGGTCCTTAACTTCAATCACATCTACAGAGTCCCTTTTGCCATGTAAGGCAAAAAAAACCGCATTCACAGGTTTCAGGGATTCAGAGGTGGGTAAGTTTGGGAGCCACTCTTCTGCCTACCATGCCTGTCCTGACACTTGTTCTTTCCTCCATTCTGCCTGTCCCCCACACGGTGGCTCAGCTGATCCCCGGGAGGACTCTGGGCATCCTTCCTTCTGGGACGGAGAGCTGCTGAGTGTCAGACGGCAGCTTCTCCGTCCAGAGCCAAGAGGTCAGTGGAGGAAGGATGTGCAGCCCCCACCCCTGAGCCACTTTCCAAAAACACTGGGCAGCTGTGACAGAACCATGAGCAAAGAAAAGTCTATTTCATTTTGAAATGAAGAAAAAACATTTTGCTTTGCTCTATAACTGCTTTCCAAGTCTTGATATTCTAGGGTTGATTACAGACTTCAAAAGAATGTGTGCAATTCTATTCTATTTATCCTGACACTGGAGACTAAAACAAAATCATCTGGAAGGTCAGGGGCACTTGGCACCCGTGGCCCCTGGCGGCCGTGAAACCGCAAGTGGCTTGGCTTCATTCATTCTGCGGGCTAGAGCTCACCCAAGAGCTACTTGTTCTGCTTGTCCTTTCACTCAGCCTTTCCGTGTCCCCCTTGGTATTAAGTGCGATCACAAGCCTGTTGACTGCGTACTTCACTGTTAGTGCGATCACAAGCCTGTTGACTGTGTACTTCACTGTTAGAACTCCTGCGCCAGATGAGGGCGCAGCCCTTGGCTTTTTGTCTAAGGACAGCGTTTCGGTCCTCACCATGGTGGAAAGCCTCAATGATCAGAAGCTTTTTGGGCAGATGAGCAAAGTCTTCTCTTTGAAGTCAATTCTGTTTGCCATTTTAGGAATTAACCCAAGATTTAATATTCGCCCTCTCCCCAGGTCATGCATTTGGCTGTGTGTTCTTGGGAAAGTCACTCAACCTCTCTGAGGGCAGCACTGGCCTCTCCTTGAAGGTCTCATTCTTGATGGGCTGGTCATTTCTTTTAAGAGCCTCACTTCCTCTCTATAACACGAGGGGGTAGAAGCAGGAGCTTTCTATGGCCCCAAGGCTCTGTGATTCTGAGAGAGCAGGGCTGATCCCCATGATGGTAAGGTGGGCATTGAAGTCTGGTGAAAACCCATAACACCAGAAGAATCAGATTCCCAACCGGCCATCGGCTCTTCCTGCTTCTCCTTTTCCAGAAACACAGGCCCTCCGTCTGCATCCACTCCCTCTTCCTCCCCTTTCCTGCCCATTCCCTTCCCTCCATGCACTAAGACCTTTTGGTAAAGAAAGGATTGGAGGGAGCCCTTCAGGGAGGAAGCCTGAAGTCAAAAGCAATTCCAGCTGGGCATGCAGATTTCCCCTTGTGCCTCATCACACCCTTCTTATACCACCCTCCAATTTATTGTGCTCCCCACATTCCACTGAAGGATGCATCACCTCCAAGCAAAACCTCATGTTTCACCCCCCCAACAGGAACCAAGGCTGGAAGGAAGGGAGAGGAGGCTCCTGTAGCCCGTCAGCCCAGCATTCATTTATCGGGTGCCTTCTGAGGACAGAGCCAGTCACTGTATCAGAGAACATCAGGTTGGGAGAGCACTAATAGGTCATCCATCCACCCCCAGCATTTTACGGATGGCAGCGCCCCCATGGAGAGGTGAAAGCATCTGCTTCGGGTCACCCAGCAGAGCTCAGGTCAGAATTCAAGCTACGCTGCCACCAGCTCCTCGTGCTTTCCACTGCACCCTGTGGCTTAAGGAAGGTGCCAATGATGGAGTAGCTTCTATGAGCATAAAGTGAGGGAGAACAGACACCATGTCTCTGAAGTGCTCCAAATTAACAGGACACAGGATGCAGAAAAGACGAATAGCAAGGCCTTTTTAGAAAGTGCAATTGGAAAAGCATGGAGGTAACTCTCTCCTGCAAATGGTGATCGCATTAGGAAAATGTAGGGGAAATGCTCTTCTGGGCAGGGGCGGAGACTTTCCTGAATTGGTTTTCCTTCCTTGCAACACTGGCTCATTCATCCGCCTTCTCACTGGCACACACACTATTCTCCTGCCGTTTTTCTTTTCCTTGACAAATTACCTTATTTTCATATTATACTATAAACTTTGGTATACACAGCTTTTAAAGCAGCTATTTTTAATGCAAGATGACACACCAAGCTTTGAACCCCCCAATAAAATTGACCGGGGACATCTGGTACGAAAACGCTTACATTTCCTCCCCAGAGAAGCCTGCTCTCTGTTTGCTATCTTTAAAAAGTAATGTAGGAATGAAAATAGGCTGACATTTTGAAAATAAGAAAAAAAACCCTTATTTTTCTACTTCAAGTTGAAGTCTTCAAGACAGAGCCTTTGACATTGGAAGTTGACATTTGTAGCAATTAGTCATTTTCATCTCTTTGACTCTGACTATATACAAGTGCTGGGTAACTCATCCACTAATTTTTCTTCACAGGAACAGGAGGTAGTACTACATGTGTTATTAGGACTTAATGTTAAAAGTACAAATGTTATACGTTCTTATGAAAATAAAGGGCTTTTGATTATTTCTTTTGACAGTTCAAAGATCAGCATTCTAGGTAGGGCCTTTGATAGAACAGCCTTGGTTAAAATACTGCCCCTGAAGATCCTTGGAAAATTTTGAAGGATCTGATGGCACTCTGATTGTTGTCAGGTATACATGTTTTTACTTTTTGGGAATGCGGGAGGCAAATAAGCTGGGGCTGCTGCTTCTCGGCAAGAAGCACTAAAGGTCTATGTTAGTTTCCCTTGCTAAGGTTAAGGTGAAGATGTGCGGGGAAGGAGGGGTCATATTGTGCCCGAGGGTCCTTTGTGGAAAGTGAGACCATTATCCTGTCCTTAATGGTTTCTGGTCAAAAGTCCACCTATCATTTGATAGATTTGAGATCTGTGCTTGTTTTCTCTTTCGATCGTTTGCTTATTATCTGTCAACATCTGTAATCTGCTTTAGGGAGAAACCTATTATTATGAAACAAGATTGACTTATTACCCCCAATATGAAAAAGGTTGAGCCTGGGTGTCAGTATGAATGCTCAATTCCTACTCTAACTAGAATACTAGGGTGGACTGGGGACAGTCACCTGGTGATCAGCTGACTGATAGAGGCCACCCCTTCCCCCCGGCCCAGTCTTCCCCATTGCCCGGTGACCTTTTCCAGGACCAGCACAGAGGCTTAAGGTCAGATGGAGAAAAGAGAAAGGTCAACCTACAGCATTGTATTTTCTAGGCATCTGATCTGTAGGTGGACAGAGCACAGGGTGCGGTCCACCTTCCTGACCTACAGAAAAGGGAACTGAGATCAGAGAGGTGAAGCCCTCTCTCAAGACCACATAGCTTGTTACTGGTTGAGCTAAGACTTGAATCCAGCTCTCATCATTCCCAAATAAATATTCTCTGTACCAATCATGAGTGCAAATGCCATTTACTCCCAAGTGTTCATTAACCTTCTGGAAGAGTCAGATCTCTTTCTTTCTTTCTTTCTTTTTTTAAATATTTTTATTTATTTATTTGACAGACAGAGATCACAAGTAGGCAGAGAGGCAGGCAGAGAGAGAGGAAAAGAAGCAGTCTCCCTGCGGAGCAGAGAGCCCAATGCGGGGCTCAATCCCACGACCCTGAGATCATGACCTGAGCTGAAGGCAGAGGCCTTAACCCACTGAGCCACCCAGGTGCCTTGAAGAGTTGGATTTCTTAAATGGCACTGCCTTGCTTTTATTTCTTTCATTTACATTTGTATTAGGGAAGAGAATGAATTCGGGCTATAGGCTGTGTTGGTATTATTTGTGGCACAAGATTCAGCATGCGATATCGCTCGGTTTCTGGATTAAGAACGACACTTACCCATACTGAACAACGCCCATCAGTGGACCGCCAGGGCCAATGTCAAGGGCTTGGGCAACATCAGCCAGGAACTGCTTTTGGATTCGGAATCGACGTTTGCCAATGCTGGAGCTCCCATCAATTAAAAACGACAAGTCAACTTTGCAGTCTGAGGAATGGAAAAGGGCTCTGTTATTCTGATGATCTCTCACTGCATTAACCCCGGGCGTTCTCTTCTCTCTTGCCCCATGAGAGCCCCCTGAGACTCCAGCGCAAAGAAAGTAAAAAGTAGTGGCAAGATGCAGAGTATATTCACTTATTTAAAATCATAACAGATTTTCACCGAGCACTTGGGCTAGCACTTATTTCTATAATGGCTTTAGAATTCTCTGTATCAGTCACACCTAGAGCCTTCAGAAGACATGGCCTCCCGGTCAAGTGTGGGAGAGCTCTGAGGATGGTTTCCTTGGCTCAGACGACATCAGTGCAGACCCCTCGATGTCGAATTCACCGAGACTGAGTCTCAGGAGCTCGTGGTCTCTTACCCTTATTTTAATTTTGTAGAATTATGTGTTGGGTTTTTATCAAGGTATGAAAAGATCTGCAAGGACAGTGCTGGGTGGTGGGGGGAGAGGGTAGGCAGGAATGACAGAATGGTTGCCTCACTTCCCCGGGTGAGGCAACCATAGAATTACCCACGTGTATCTACACATCTCAGGACTTGTCTGTAGCAGTCTTTGAATTTTTCCCTTGCTTTCAATTGTGATAAAGACGAGGACAGTTGTTCTGGCTAGCATCTCTGGACCTCTCTCTGCATTCATGAAGGCTATGAGGGAGGTGGGGGGTTAAAGCTCTTCTCAACCTTTCAAACGCTGCTGCAGTTGGTGGAAAGCCACATAAACTAAGTGTCTTCTTTGTGCTCAACTGATATTATATCATCTTAATATGATAAAACTGATTATTCAATATGATCAGTTCTTATTGGGAGGTATATATCCCTTTGATTGGTTAAAAAAAGGGGGGGCTGGTGAAATGAATCGTTGAACAACTGCCATGTGGGAGACAAAAATATTTCAAAACAGAGTTCCATGGGGGGGGAAAGGAGAGGACAGTAAAGCTAGGAATTTCTGGGCTGTAGTACCCCTGAGGACACGTGGGCTAGTATTGTCCTTCACGCTTGGGCGTGCAGCTGCCTGGACAAACCTGGGTCTCTCTAGGCTGCCGCAGGATCACCCACGAGGCCACTCGTAGGCTCTCTTCTCTCCAACGCATGTTGCATTGCTATCATGTGACCGGGGTCATCCCGTTCCCCAGGAGGAGATCAGTAGGCAGGGAGGGAGGTATATATATATTAGATGAGAGCAAGAAACGGACATGAGTTGACACAGTGTTATGCAGAATCTATGAGAAATATTTATGAAAGAGTGATACTACAGAATTGGCAGGTTAAGGAAAAAAAAATGGTATCTGAGAATTTGCTTCAATCATCATCTTGCACTGGCCCATGGCAATGAAAGCCAGAGGAGAAGTGGGCGATGACAGGGACCTCTCTGGGCCTCGCTGACGCTGCTCCATCTGGAATTAGTGCCGTGGCTCATTAGTGAATCTAGTAACCTCTTATTTCCTGTCTGCCTGGGCATTTAGTGCCTGCCAACTCTTCCTGTTCAGCGGGCTTCCCCTGTGCTTTGCTGCCCCAAAACTGCCTATGCCAAAGCATGATCCTTGAGAGGAAGATTGGAAGAATCAAAGAAAAGCAAGAAGTAAGGCTTAAAGATACTGCAGAAGGCTGAGGAAAAGCAGAAGAGAAGCAGAACTGTTCTCAGTCTTGGGTGTTGTAACCCCTCACAGGGCCTACTACCCCTTTTCTCCTGCGTCCGAGCTGGCAATGGGAATTGTTGCCAGCAGGTGGCAGTGGTGCTCTTTGGGGCTTCCCGCTCACCGCGGCTGTGGTCTGCTAGAAACCAGGACGCGCAGGCTCCACCCAGACCTGCAGAATCAGATCCCCGTTCTAACAAGATCTCCTGGTGAACTGTGTGCACATGAAAGTTTGAGAAGGGCTCCTGGACAGGGGTTTTTCTTCCAGCTGTCAGCAGATTAGTTCAGTATGCCTTTTAAAATGAAAACTTTTTTAAAAAAATAACTTAATTAGAATAAGGCCCAAAGGTGATTTTCTTTTTAAATAAATAAAGCACATGGATTTTGAGTCTGTTTTGCTTCTACATAGACAATTTTTTTCTTATTTCTTACATCTTGAACCGTGCTCAAGGTTGAAGTGTTCATTTCATAGTTGGGTTTTAAGAAGTTGAGATGTTCTCTATTGGTTTGGCTCTCTTTACTCACTACCTTGATGGCTGACATTGGAATCACCTGTGCTCTCCATTTCCCAAGATGCTTTAATGATCATGGTTTCAGCTCTGCCAGTGCACTCACTGAGACCTAGTGGCCTCCTCGTACAGAGATGAAAACATGCCGATAGGAAGATGACATCAATGCTACAGGACAGAATTGAGTCACTAAACGTTCAGCATGACCAATTTATTCTTATCACAGAGGACAGAGGTTGGAGGACAAGGAAAAAAAGGTAAGGTAGAGTACAGAAATCAATCTACCAATTTTCTTAATTGCTTTGTTTTTCTCCAACATGATATGATTTTATAGGTGAATTCTTTGTGCTGTCCAATGCATTAGGCCAGTGTTTCTTAACCATGGACATATATGAGAGTCGCCCATGAAGCTTCAACAAAGAGGGATGCCCGGGAATCCCTCTGAGTTGTGCTTTTCAAGGTTTGATGTGCAAAGAAATCACTTGATTCAGTAGGTCTGAGGGAGAGAGAGATTTTGCATTTCTAGCAAGCCCGCAAGTGATGATGATGTAGTCAGCGCGTACCCTGAGTAGCAAGACCTAGGGTGAGGCGGATTCAGTAGGTATGAACCAGGAACCGGGCATCTTGAGTTTTTTAAAAATGTCTTCAGGTGATTCTCCTACATAGCTGGGTTGGGACTCCCAGCCCACGGGTGGCTGACTTGCGACGACTGTCTGAGGGAATCTTCGGGGGACCTCCCTAGCCTGCGACACTCGGCTGCCTCTGGGTTTTCCTCTTTTCGCCTGACCCTTCCTGGTATCTTCAGGTGCTTCTCCTCCACCTATTTAGTGCTGAAGTTCTCCAGGTGTAAGCCCTCTGGTTTCCCCAGGTCACCTTTCCTGCTTTCATAACCTTGGTTTTGAATCCTAGCTCATCATCTTCCAACTCTGAATTCCCAGGTGGGGTGCTCCTTCTCAAGTCCGCTATGGGTAGTCAACTGTCTACTAGACCGCATGTCTTATAGAAGATGGAGGGCGGAAAGGATCTCCCTGCCCCCACCAGCCCCACCCTACTGGTCCTCATGGCTGCGCCCATTAGCCCAGCTGCTCAAATCGTCTTCGTCAGTTTCCTCTCTCACACCTCTTCCTCCAACGCTCTAGATTCTTCCTTCTCTGTCTCCTGAATCTGCCTATTTCTCCCCATTTCCATCTCCAGCTCAGAGCTCTGTCTGCCACCCTGGCCACTGGGGCCACTGACCCTGCCGGCAAGCGGGTCTCTTCCTTTACCCCCCTCCTTTGTCTCCCCTTTCCACCCCACCCTGTTGCCATGGTGAGGTTGAAAAAAAAAATCCGATCCTCTCCCCTTTGTGCACACAGTTTAAATCCTCCATAAACTTCCCTTTCCCCTTAGAACAAAGTGACAAGAGAGAGGAGATAAATAGATCCAGGGTGGGAGAGAAGCGGGTTTGGGTGGGAGTGAGTGCGGAGAGAGGGGAGGAGATCAGATGTCACAGCCACTATGGGTTTCTAGTTGTCAGTTCACTTACTTGGATCTCCCTGGGATACTGGCTCCAAAGACTGTGTGCTTAATTCTTCTTTTGGAACAAATCCTGGAAGGAACAGTAAAATTTTTGGTGACTTACAAGAACAGGAAGCATCTGGCCTTACCCCAGGGATGGGGACATAATGGATATTCACACCCAGTTTGGGGTTGGGGGGAGGCTTGGCTTAAGGCTGACTGTGCTCTTCTCCACACTGCCCCCCACTTCAGAGATAAGAACAAATTACTGACAGCCTACTAAAGACGCAGGACTCTCCTGGGTGCTCAGGAAGTTTGAAGTCACAAGAGTTAGGTCTGCTCCCTACTGCCTGTTAACTGAGTCTATCTGAGCCTTAGTTTCCTTATCTGCAAGAAGGAAGCACTTGGCCAATGTAAATTATCCCTCTGTAAAATTCTGAAGATCTTAAGGTCAGGGCATGTGTCTTGCTCATCTTGTAAACTTTCACCGTTGCCTATCACATGTGGGTCCTTGGTCAACATTTGGTGGTTGAGTCAATGAACAAAGATGGGTAAGACACATGGAAATCTAATGGGGGGTAGATATAGACTGAGAGGAAGACCTAAGATCCCCAGGAACGCAAATAAGAGGGTCCAGACAGCAACCCCTCCCCTCCACAGCCTGAGATTAGAGGTAAAGCTGCAAAAGGGTTTTGTGCTTTGAGAATATGTGTGTGTGTGTGTGTGTGTATTTGATTTCAGGCTCGGGAGTTTTCTCTAGAGCCATTTACACGGGAGCCAAGTTCACGCATGTATCATTTAAGGGATCGAAGACAATCAGTGCGAATCTTCTCAGGCTCTGGAAGGCCAGCGAATTTCTCAGGCAGCACCAGAAGTTGGTCAGTTGGTCTCCCTGTTTTCAGGAGGCCCAGGAGTGCCCTCCCAGAGGCTCTGGCAGAGGAGGAAGGTGCTGGGGGCTCCGCTCACTCTTGGCTGAGGTGAGCTTTCTCTAGGCTTGTTAGTTTTTCCAATTTGCCAAGCACATGATTTCATCTTTCCATGAAAGGTCAGTCTGCTCATCCCACTTCCTCACATCATTTTAAAGATTCGCTTTGGGTGTCTAACGGCATTTCTCAGCCAGGAGCCTCTCAGGGGAACCGTCCGAGGCTCCACGTTGGAGGGAGAAGGGAAGAAACAAGAGGCCCGCATCCTTTCCTCCACCCCATCTCTCCCTACCAGTAAAATTTGCCCTCAGACCAAGAGCTGGGTTTGCTGTTGGAGTCTGGAACACTTAATTCAGTGAACAGCAAACAACACTCAAGTCTCACGGAGGGAAAGCTGAACACCCGTCTGCAAAGAGGGGGAAATAGGGAGTCATAGCATGCTTCAGATGGGAGTGAGACTTGAAACCTCATTTGGGGTTGAGGAACTCCCTCACTCCCATTGTAGATCTTAGTCTTCATGTTTCTCATTTCCCTTTTGTTGCCCGATGGACAACACTGGCCTCTGCGCCACCCACTGGCTTGTCAGACTCTCCTAATTCTGTCATCCTATGTGTCTCCATCTAGTCAGGGCCAGGAGGTTGAGCTGTATAATTACCTGCATCTAAAAGGACCGATCCAGGTTGCCACAAGTCCATTTCCCCTGATTTTCAAAATTAAAAAGAAGCAAACTTGTTATTTAGGTGAAACCAGCAGAAGCTCTCAAATGAACTTCCAGGATGATAACATTTTACAGCTGTGGCAGAAAGTTCAGTAAAAGAACGTGGCACCAGGCTTTAGGATAAGGCTACCTAAAACCTTTAGGATTCTTCTCTCGGAAAGCTCTAAAAAACCAGAGAGAAACATCTTTGCCTTTTCTTTCACTGTGCGCCAAGAATCATGGAAAATAGAAATCCCGGGATTTGAGGGGACCAAAAACTCATCCAATCCAAACCAATCCCACCCAGCATGCTTCTACAACACCCCTGCCAAGTGATTGGATGGCTGATGCTTGAATACCTCCAGGGACAGGGAGCTCATTACACACTTCTGGGACCACTGAGACTGTTAGAAAATGTTTCCTGTATCAATTTGAAATCTTAATCCATCCCACCATCCACCCTCATGAAGCACCCACTATGAGCCCTAAGTCATTTTAGGTACATCTGACTACCCATCTGTTCTCTTCCTTAGAACTATACAGAACAAATCTAGGCCCCTGCTGAGGTCAGGCGGTCCCCTCATTTCCTGAGTCTCTGCTTGTCACCGTGTGTTGCCAGCAGAAGACAGCAAAGTGGTGCCTGGCCTTTCTCTCTGCAGTAAAATGTTGTATGCCCCCCACTCTAAGCTGGTCCTGATAAAGGGAAGGGGTGGTTGGGAAGGGGGGATTCTTACTCCATAGTCCCTGATGGCTGTAGGGTAGTCGTGGCCAGGAGGGGCTCAGAGGCAGCACAAACATGGGATGAAGCCTCAGAAGGATAGCAAGAAAAGCTGTTTCTCTCCCTCTGTCCCGTCTCTGCCCACCTCCCCAGCTCGGAAAGCTGACGGCTGAGGGCCTGATGAGCCCGTCAGCTCGGCTGCGTCCTGCGATGATGGACACACTCAAAAGAAGTGGTGTTTTTCTCCATATGATGAAGATGTGAGGCTATTCTGAAAGGCAATCTGTGTTCGTGCACATTCTGATTTAACGGTGAGAATGGAGTTTAATTTGGCTCAGCCATTAACGAGGTGTATGACCTTAGACAAGTCACAGACCCTCTGTGAACCTTTACTTCTTGGTGAAAAGCATTCGTAGGTTGGGTGACATGATCTCGAAGTTCAGATTTATGATTTATAGGTTTTAAACCTTCTGTTTCTTTAGACTTATTTCTCTATCGCCATCTGCTGGCAAAACACACCCTTCCCCTAAAAAAAAAAAAAAAAAAAGAAAAGAAAAGAAAAGAAAAGAAAAAACAACCCCAAAACCAGTGCAGGTAGCATCTCTGCTTTTGCCTGAGGCTCTGGGCCCCCTTGCAGACGACAGAGAATTACAATGCTGGGCATACTTCAGCAGGAGAGAAACAGTTTCCTGACAGCAAGGATCTCTTAAACCCTCACTCCTGTCCTGGGTTCTGGTCCTTCTGTTGGTACCGTTTATATTTGTTTGGGACAAGTATGAACTGAATCGTTTTCCTCCAAACCCTGAGGGCTGACAAATATTTGGACAACTGAGACCTGGTGTTTTTGGACTTGGTGGTAATGGCACCTGTGGGTCTGTGGGAACACTTACATTCTGGTGCCGAGGAGGAACCCAGGGATGGGAGGGTGAAAGGCAGGAGAAGGCCCACCCTGTGTCCACCAAACCCTAGCCAGGAGCCCCGGGGGACTCCCTGCCTTCTCCCACCCTAAGTTTTCTCCTGTGTAAAGCTGAGGTCCTAACCACTCGTCCTGACCTGCCTGCCGCGGAGGGAAATGTGTCCAAAATCACCCCAAAAAGGGTAAGGCAGTCTTGGAACACAAGGACTCATTTTTGTGGCCGTACTTGCTCGGTCATCTCCTCAATACCCTCCGTGTCTGAGAGAGACACTGGCCCCGAAGGATTCCCACAGAAAAAAGGTAGAACCATTAACGCTCAGTACGAGTGCGCCCCAAGTCAGGCTCTAACCAAGCACGTCGCAACGGTAAGTCACCATAACCCGGAGAGCTGGATGACAACCATGACCCCGTTTTAGAGGTGAGGAGACTCCTGCAGAGGGAGGAGGGAGCTGAGCTGGCAGGCCCGGCTCCAGAGACTTCACATAACCCCCACCTGTTTATCACTCCGGGAAGTCTTGGCCCCTGGAGCATCTCCAGGAAATGGGTGAGGCCCTGAAGGGACCCCGCCCCAACTCGCACTACACACGGGGCACACGAGATCCCTGCTCGGAGACCCTGGTCATGATCTTGGCTCTGGTTCCAGCTTCTCTTCCCTGCCCACCTGGGAGCCCCCAGCACAGGACCCAAGCAGGAGCAATGACCCAGGGTCCCCAGAGATTTCCCAGAGTGTGGGGGTGAGGAGGTGGCTGTCAGAGAGGCAGCAGGCCTCCAGGGCCAGGCCAGGGCACCTGAGCTCCTCCTCCCCCGCATCCAGGCTTCCTGCCTAGAGCCATATGCTTCCCTGGAAGGGCTCTCTCTGGCTGAGGAGAAACAGCGGTCACTCAGAGAACAGCTGGCTGTGGGCCTTCCCCTGCAGCAACTCCCGCCCTGGCACGGGGCTCTCAGAGGGACTCAGGACAGGCCGAGGTTCCCGGGGAGCTGTTGTCCCCACGAAACATTTGCCACCCTGGGTTTCCACAAGAGTTACCCTCCCAGCTCCATGTGGGCTATTGGTTTGGGACCTGGCAGCCTTTTCTCATGCAAAAGACATGAGGTTGGGTTTCCAGGCCAGTGAAGCTTATTTGATCAAACATAGTAGCATGAAACAGAATGGTTCTGAGGAGAAGTCACTGAGTTCTAACTGAAATCTTCAGGGGTACCCCTCCCTCCCCGGGAGTGGGAGCAGGAGCAGCCGTGCCCAGGCAGTGGCCCCCGTGCCCACTCAGAGGGCCCGGAAGAAGGGGTAGCGTCCGGCACTGGGGTCTAGAGAGGGCAATGGCCTTGCTGATAACTGGGTGGGACTAGAGGATGGGATCTTCTACCTGTAGAGGCAAAAGTTCCCACAGCACAATTCTAGAATCTGAAAATAGCTGATTCATCTCTGTAGTTCTAACCCAAGGCACAGTGTCTGACATAGAGCATGCTCTGTAAATGTGTATTCTCTAAACTGAAGAGTAGCTCCTCTGCAGTGGGTGGGGGTGGCGTAAATTGGGGATGTGGGAAGTTACCTCAGTGGGCATCAGTGGGCAGAAGGCATGGCGGGAGGGGGTTTTAAGCCTGGTGTCCTGTGGAGCAGAGGATGAAGTGCTGAGGTCAATGACGACCTCACTGGGTCCATATACAGCTGCTCGTGTCTGGTAATGGGCTGCCCTAAAGACAGATGAGGTATTTCGTGGGGCTCATGAGATTTGGTTCCATGTGGTGTATTTTTATCAGTGACAAGAATAGAGGCAGGTGGCATGCTCATCAATTTTGTGGATGACAGAAAAGTTGGAAGGATAGTTAATACACTAAACGACAGAATTAAGATTCAGGAAGATTGCAAGAGATGAAACTAAAAGAGAATTTCATAGTGATAAGTGTGATATTCTAAGTTGGGTTAAAAAAAAAAAAACAACTCAATGGTGCAGAGACGGGATGGGTGTGATCTGCTTCCCTAGAAGTGTAAGAGAAAAAGTCCTGGTGCTTGAGTTATAGCCAGTTCAGGAGGAGATGAACTGATGGGCTGACAGGATTTCTTCCAAATATAACTGGGGATATTTTCATGGAGGAGCAATATTTAGGCTGAGAGAGGCAGTTCCTGGGCACACCACCCTCATGGGCTCACGTTCTGCTCTGGGTGTCCTGCTCTGAGTCACCCACAGACTGGAGTGTAGCTAAGGGGTGTACCGCGGTCACAGAAGGACCTGTGGGAGGAACTGGAGAAATTTATCCTAGGAAAGATGGCACATAAAGGTGGACATGAAGGCTCCGTTTGTATATTTGAAAGGCTCTCAAATTCATGCTCTTTAAAACGACTGAAGATCCCAAAGGGCTGTTGTTCGTGGGGGTCATATCTACTGTTCTTATATTAAAAATTGAAATGATGCATTCTCTCATCTGAAGCAGAGTATTAACTATTTCCCCACTTCACAATAGAGCTATTTTGTTTTAACATACTTTTTATGAGAAACAGCTTCTTTTTAAAACAATTCAGTGAGAAGAGTGACAACTTTCTTCAATGTCTGGCATAAGGAAAGATGGCCCAAATCTGATATCTGTTCCTCCGTCTGTGTGATATGTTGTTTTGGTTCATGTAAGCAAAGAAAATTTGGCCTCACACAGTTGTGCAGCAGGAGAAGGGAGAACCTTATAAAATCCCTGGAAGTAGGGTCCTTGGACCACACTTTGAGAAGCTCCAGTTCAGAAAAATTAGGATCTGTGGGGCTGAGTTCTAGAAAGTTCTGTCAACAGTGAGGGGGCTGGGAATCCCCTAATGGCTCACTCAAAGTTCTCTGACCTAGAGCAAAAGCCTCTGTCTGGTATGCCCCCAAGGGATTCTTTTCTTTGGTGGGGAATGAGAGCAGAGGCACCTTATGCAATTCTTCCTAATCCCATGTATCCATGATTTTCTAGCCAAAGAACTGGGTGACTTGCCTGATAGGCATGACTGTCTCTGAGGAGAGAGCCGGCGGAAGGGCATCTAAGAACCCTAAGCGTTCTGACCTGCCTTTACTCACAGTGTGCGAGTGGCCTGCATCCACCTGCAGGAGTCCAAGGAGGCTGGGCACCCCCTAATGAGGTCTGGGCACCCGTGGGCTAGGAGGGGCTCTTGAGGCCAGGGCTCTCCGGGAGTGGGTGGGAGGCTCAGAGCAGTGACGGGGATGATGACGGAGGGAGAGGAGCCGCAGAAGTGAGTAGGATTTGAGGGTACAAAGGGAGCTGGGAGCATCTGTGAGGCTCGAGGAGATAGAGCATAATTGCTGGGAGCGTGAAGGAGAACAGAAAAAAAACAGGCTCAGAGGTAGAGGACCAGAGGTGGTAAGGTTAGAGAAAAGGAGTGGGGTCAAACCCTGAGGGTAACCTGGGGTTGTTGGCAGTAAAAAGTCAGAGCTGGAGGTCAGGTAATGTGCCTTGTTGCACCGACCTCCGGGACCACGACTGATTTGCGGTGGTGTCTGTGGGTATTGGAGCTCAATCCCCAAGGCCGGTCCTGGGCTGTGCCCAGCTGGGGACCTCTCAAACTGACCCAGCCCAGGGCCGCTACTGGGTGTCCAGACTGCCAGACACTTTTCTCTCTGACACAATCAGAACAGACAAGGCAAAGAAACATTTTCTAGGGGTAGAAACACCTTGGCCTGCCCCCAAACCCTGGTGACGTGGAGATGAGCTGCGGAGGCTAGCGACAAGTGTGTGGGGAGAAAGGTGTTTGCCGGCGTGATGGAGCAGGGATGGTAAGCAACCAGCAGCTTTCCCAGCTTGACCTGTGCTCCGGCAGGGTTCTGGAAAACATCTTGGGAGAATCGCGAGTTTGGATATCTGAGGGGATGACACAGCACCAGCTGACTCACATGTCACCAGCAAACTGCTCTCTTCCCTTCATTTGCCCCGGTTTCACTTCTCCTTGGAGGTCAGTCGAGCTGTTTGTGGTTGGCTCTCTCTTTGGGGGTTGTGGCGGAGGCAGAGCTCCTAGCCACGGGGACAGGAGGAGGGAGTGCCCCATGCTTGGCTGCCTGAGGGGCCTGTTGAAGGCTAAGATGGCCCTAGAGTCCTTGTTTTGTCCAGCGATCTGATTCTTAAAACCCTTTGTCCAGGTCAACAGCGTATCCTATGGCAAAGGTACAATGGTGCAGCTCCTAGATGCGAGTCCTATCTGGGGGCCCCTGGGGAGCCCCTGCTCTGATCCAGTATCAAAGCCAAACAGAACCTACATTCTCCAGGAATCTTTCTTTTTTTTTTTTAAAGATTTTATTTATTTATCTGACAGACAGAGATCACAAGCAGGCAGAGAGGCAGGCAGAGAGAGAGGAGGAAGCGGGCTCCCCGCCGAGCAGAGAACCCGACACGGGGCTCGATCCCAGGACCCTGGGACCATGACCTGAGCCGAAGGCAGTGGCTTAACCCACTGAGCCACCCGGGCGCCCCTCCAGGAATCTTTTAACATGTGGAGGACAGACTAGTATCCCCTGGCAAGAATAAGGCTTGAACTCTTTTCCTCAGGAGGTCCTGCCCTCCCCAGCCCCACCCCGCGTCCCCTTCCCCTACCATGGCAGTGCCTTGTGGCTGCAAACGGTATGGTGTCCTTCTATCAAATGTATCCACTTCTGGCCCAAGCCCTGAGCAGAGTTTGTAGAAAGCATCCAGCCTTGCTCGATTTTTCCTTTCTAATCTCTGCAGGCCTCATGGGCATTGCAGAGAAGAGAGCTTGCCTCATCCCTCTGCAATCCCAGTGTTTGGGCCAAACCCTTAAGGGATGCACCCAGAAGTGAAGAAAGGAGAGTCGGGAGTGTCATAATTCATAGAATTCCTGGAGGCCAGAGAATGCGTTTCTATTCCCCATATCAGAGAAGTACCCAAGCAAAGTCGGCCCTGCCCTTTCCTAGACAATGCTAAAAAAGGTTCTCTTTCTTTTACCCTCGTTCCTCAAGCACAAACCCCAGAGAGTATCATTTTTCAGCTTTATAAGAGCCTGGTTACTGAATCCTTAGGAATTTCGATCACAACCGCCACAAAATTGCCTCCAGGGAACGGCAACTGGTGAAAGCCTTGCTTATTCAATGGCTCCCTGGCTTTCCTTTCAAGTTTCCTTACAAGTGGGGCCCTTGAGCAGTATCTTCTGTTGGGATCACTGGTTTAAGGCTCTCTGTCCAAATCTAAATCAAATGGCCAGGTATCTGGGAAGGGAAACCCGACAGACACACTCTAGACTTCTGTCAGGAGCTGGAAAGGTGAGTTCAGGTTCTTACCTGGATTGGCGCGAGGGCTGTGGTGGCCGCTTGCGTAGGAGCTGGTGGACCAGAGATCTGTAATAACATGGCACTGGTCAGAGCATGAATTTAATCTGCTCTCATTCTTTCCATGATCCAACCTAGCAAGACGTTACCAACCAAGGTCAGAACAAAGGTAAAGCTTTGTCCTTGGGTGGTCTGAACCTGCCCCAAGGGGGCCTTGAAATGGAAAAAAAAGGGGGGGGGGGTGAGATGGGGATTTAACTCAAAATACTGACTGAAAATCCTACGTAATTATAACTCCTGTATTTCACAATTGTCAAAGTAAGTATCTTTTGCTAAAGGGGCCATACTTTTTTACACTTCATTATTCTTACAATAATTCTCCTCACCTGTGACACTCCTGAGGCGGCTAAATCCTTCAGTATCAATGTCACTTAACGTTTCACAATTTGCTTAAATGGTGTTAACATGGTACTGATGCAAATAGCATTAGCTTTCAGTCATTTTAAAGGTAGACAATGGGTTATCCTTAATTACTTTGTGAGAAAAATCAAATACACTTCAGTATTCATTATTTATCAGGCAATTTCTCTGAAGCAAGGTTTTAAAAGGGAGGATGGGGAGGGGGGTTTTGTAAAGAGAGATGCAAAGTCTGTTTTGGGGGGGGACAGGGAACCATGTGAAAATGAGCTGAGGGAAAGAACCAAATTTCACAGAAGGGAAGAGACAGAAGGTCATGGAACACTATCAGTTCCTCAGAAAACAGAATCTACCCACAGTCAATGTTTCACTCCCTTTGACTTTGCTCCAATTATTTGAATACAAACTCAAAATAGCATTGTTTTCTTTCTAACTGTAACGAGAACAGGTGCTCACTGTAAAAACACACACCATGTGCAGTAAGAACTCACCTGCAATTCCTCTATCCTGCGGTTACTGGTGCGCAACCATGGCGGAAAGTGTCGTATCCTTTTCTCTATGCCCACATTCTCACGTACAACACACAAGTACCAAAATGAGGTCGGTACCCATGCTGTTTTGTAGCCCCCTTCTTTGACTTAACGATCTGTCACAGGCCAGTCTCAGGTCAGTAAACGCACATATTCACCAAAATGTTAATGGCTGGGTGGTAACTGCTTTAACCATTCTGATGGCGGACAATTAAACCACTTATCTTTATTTTTTATTAGGAACAACATCTGTGTCCAGGCTCCTCACCCTCAGATGATAATTACCTGAGGATACACTCCTGTAAGTGCAAACTCTGGGTCGTTTCTCCACACTCTAGACCAAACCATGTATCGTCAGTTTGTCACGTGAACCGCTGAAAAATGACAAGTTGTTGCTCAATTTGCATTGATTCGATTCCTGGCGAAGTTGAACAACTTTTGTTACGTTTATTGGTCGCTTATAGTTCTTCTGTTCTGGCGTAACTGGTCATGAAGTTCCCGCATTTTTCTATGGGAAGCTTCCTCTTTTTCTTAGTATTTGTAATATTGGATTCTAAGGAAAAAGTTCTCCAGATACCTTCAATAAGATAAACTTTCAGAGAGGAGATAAAAGTTGGTGAGAAGGGAAGTCTCATGTGGAGGGACTGGGGAGTTGGAGATGCTGGTCCCCTTCCTCCTCCCTAGAAAAGGAAATGCCCGCAGCCGTGAGCATGCCGTGCCATTAGGGGCGCTCTGCTCCCCTCCTTCGTCCACCCCTTCTCTGTGGACAGAGGAAATCAGTTAGGTCTCCTGAGGCAACTGTGGCACTTCTTGAAAGGAAACGGACTAGGAAAATAATGCCTAGCAAAGCCACCCCACACTTGGAAGCCTGTGGTAGATTCAGCTGACCTTGCAGCCGGCCTTTTCCAGAGCCCTTTCTTCAGCATGTTTGTGGATCTGCTTCTACACACTGCCCCCTCTGGCCCTGGGATGTGGCTCTGCAGCCACCTGGCTCTTGTGGGTGCCTGTGTAGTCCTTGGTATCTCCCATGATGAACAGAACAGCCTCGCTCCTGTCCCTCTGAGAGGTCTCTATCGCTCTGGCTCTTGGCTCCCTTACCCCCAGCCTTGACTTGTTCCTTGCTATCTTGTTAGGTTTGCCCATTCTTGGGTCAGTTAAGAGGTGTCCAGCCCCATCCTCCTTGTTCTTCCGCCTGTATCAGCCCCTCCTCCTGGACTGGGAGAGCCCCTGTCTTTTCTGGCTATGAAGTTTCCACTTTCCACTAGACTCTCTACAAGTTCCTATGTTCTGTGAGAACGACAGCTCCTTATCACATTATGGAGCAAAGAGGACTCATAGGACCCCCCCCCCCCAGTGCAGATTGTTCCTGTTCTGGCTACACACTTCTAGGAGCCAAGAGCTGAAGTGACCCTTTGCAAGGATTCGGTAGGATATGTTCATAGGTGTAGCCCAAGATTCCAGAACAGTGCCTGACACATTGCAGGCACTCAATAAATATTTGTTGACTGAATAAATAAATTGGGTTTTACTTGGCCGCCCCTCCACAACCAACTTCTAGAACCTTTGACTCCAGTCACACTTAAAAAGAGAGGGAAAAGCCCTTAATAAATGCAGTAACAACAACTCACTTGTCTATCAGCAGTAGAAGAGTTGCTCTGTTAGAACTGGCAGAACATTCTCAATTTCTTTGAAGAAGTAAAGGGATTATCTGTGTACTAAATATTATTTAAAATAGTTGGGCTAAAATATCAGAGCAAATATCTATAGCCATACATTAATGTAGGCATTCATCAAAGTAGATGGGCCATGACCTGGGGCTGGGGAGGGATTAGTTCATGGGCACAGGGCTTCTTTTTGGGGTGACAAAAATGTTCTAGAATCAGTTCATGGTGATGGTTGCACAACTTTGTGATTACTAAGAACCACTGAGTCGTGCACTTGAAATGGGTGAATTGTATGCTATGTGGAAAGTATCTCAATTAACTGTTATTAACAAAAAGACACAGGCATTCAAACACCCATTTTCAGTTCTCATCGTTCCTACAAAAAATCCTTTGAACAGGCAATATAATTTTTTCTTGCCCTCTAGCCCCTCCTTCCTCCCCAGTTTGGCCCCTTTCTTGGCAACGAGGGTGGATGCGGGCCGGAACGCTCATTCTGAGTGTTTGCCTGGCAGTCTGTGGGGTGGCCTGGGCGCGGGTGCTGGACGAGGTTGGGCAGGGAGGCCGATGGGCTGGAAGGCTGCCGGCCAACCGCCCTGTGCCCCGGCCAGGAATAATGAGGCTGTGCCAGGTTGGGAGCCACAACCTGAGGTGGCTGAGGTTTCTACAAGCACAGGCCCAATGTGTCCCAGGATTTCCAGGCTCCCAGTGTAGCCAAATAAATATGCCACGTGTTTAATTATATGTGTTATGTAAGAATCGACCTCCTCCAAGGAGGCCCCATGAGCAAACAACTTAGTCAAGTACGCCAAAGTCTTTGAAAGAATCAAGGGCTTCAAAAGTCGAGAGCCTGAAGTTCAGAAAGAGGAAAACTCCTGGCTGTGGGACTCCCCCACCCAACATCCTTCCTTCCTTCCTAACTATGTGTCCTGCTGGCGGGCACGGTAAGCCTGTGCTCCAGCTGGCAGGGGTTACACGGCAACAGGATGGGGGGCAGGTCCTATGTATTCCAGACAGTATTTTTATGGTATTTTTATTTGGGGACTTTATATCATAGCTTCTTCCATGGGTCGTTCATTGAATGGACTGATAATACTCCTCGATTGGTAGAGTTCTTAGGAACGCTGATTAAAGGGCGCGTGGCGTGCTGGCCCCGGGAAGCCTGGACTGGCCTGCATGCCGTTGTTGTTGTTGTTACTCATCACAGCGGGAGCTGATGGTGCCTAACACCCCCGCTTCTATAATGGCCTCATCCACGCCTGGGGGGCTCGAGGATGGCAGGGGTGCCTCCAGTTCCAGGAGAACTGGGCGCCCACTTTTCAGTTGTGTGAGCCGGGCCGGCTGGTTCACAGCCCCACACCCCGGGTTCCTCATCAGGACAAGGGACTAGTCAAAGCAGAAGTCATCCATTTACTGCAGAGGGCTGGTCCGAGAATTTCCTAGGGGAGTGTTTGTAAGGTGTTTCAAGGAGTGTCTAGCGCCTTGCAAGTGCTGATACTATTTGTTAGAGAAAAGGATGAAATTATGAGGGGCTGGGCTCTGACATAGGAGGGGGAAGGGCCATGCTGTGTGGTAGAAATGTCTGGAAGCTGGAGGTGACACTGAACAGAACAAGACCCAGGCACTTCCTCCTGGAAGGAAAAAATGGCCCCAGATGGGAAATATTTAGAAAGGCCTGCTGAGACAAAAGTTGTCACTCCTGCTATGGAATTTTCCAGACTCTTGGCAGAAGATGCTTAGAAGTGAGAGGGGTGCTGATTAGCTTAGGGTGGCTGGCAGAGAAGGCTGTGTAAAAACTAGAGAGGGGGTCCTCAGATGAACTCTTAAGGTCCTGTTTGATGTAATACCAAGATTAATTTCATAAAATAGACTTTGGTAAAACCTAAAACTTGATTGAAGAGATGGAGGCATAAAAAATGATCAGGAAAGGAATAAAAATGTAGCTATCTGGTTTTCCCTATAGGAGTTGTTTAGTTTAGTTTTGTTTGCTTCTAATGTTTGAAGACTTCCCAGAATATACAGTGTGTCACTTAAAACCCAACAGTATTTCCACTGAACCCTACTATTCCTTCAACTGGGCTTTTGGAGAAATGAGGATTTTGCAAGAGGAAACTTCTGGGTAATATCCTACCTTCCACAGCCTGACAATAGCAATCCCACTCTCGAATCTGTCTTCAGCCCCTTTGACATGGTCTGCTTAGCTCATAGCAAGTCCTGAATTAGCATGAGGCTCAAGTCTACCCCTGAGTCTGGAAGGACACATCCACATACTCCTGGCCCAGGTCTCAGCATGACCCCTCACCCAGCTCAAAAGATGGGAGATGGGCACTCCACACAAGCATTCAGACAGAGCCGTGACTCCGAAAGCCTACTTTGCTAGCACAGGACAACACACAGTCTACCTACTGACCCAACTCCCAGCTCCTGTGGCCCATGGGCTGTGGTCTGAGGCTGCTGGTGGTTGAACCTGCAGATGGGGATGGCTTTGGCAGGCTGGTAGTGGTGGCCTCGGTGGCCGTGGCTCCCGTAACCTGCATCAGGGTAACTGGCTGTGCAGTTGTTCCTGGGACTGGTGGCTTCTGATAGGCTTTAGTGGCCTCACCTGTAAAAAAGATGAAATGACATTGAGGCCTACAAAATCATGGTAGGCTCTTGAGGACAGAAACAAAATAAATGTCTATTGAATGCTAGGTTTGAGCAAAGATCCGTGCCGGCCACTGAGGAGGATAAAATCCACCTTTCTGAAAAGAATGTACAACCTGGACAGAGCAATAAGCCAATAAACAACTAAACACTAAATAACAATAAAATATTTAAACAATGGTTAAATACTATAGCAACATAGAGAGGGTAGAACTCCATTAACTGCCAGATTAATTTGCCAGACGCCAGAAGCAATGGTTCATGAACTTTCTCTTTCTTCCTTTCCCTCTTTCTTCCTTCCCTCCTTCCTTCCTCTCTCTGTCTCTCTCTGTCTCTCTCTCTCTCTGTCTTCTGCTGTGTCAGTTAGTACTGACCCAGGGATAGAAGGAATTTTTGGGGTTTCCACTATGACTAACTCTTAGAGAATACATTCTAGATGCTCTAGCTTGGATTGGTTCAAGACTAGTCAACTAACTCCTCTGGGCTCCAGTTTTCTCAACTGTAAAATGGGATAACAGAAATAACTAGATGGTAAAGAGCATCTAGATTCTACTTCTAAATTATGCTCTTCATTCATGTGTAAATATTCAGGTTGTTTCCGTGATTTTAAACAAATCTCTGTTTATTAGTACTCTGGGTGCCTTGACAGTTTCTCTGAAGCTTCAGGGCAAGGGGACAAGGGGCTACCCAGTGGCCACTGGCTATTGAATTAACAACCATGGGTCTCTGCCAGAAGGACACAAAAAATGGCCCGCAAACCAAACAGTGCCCCAGGGCCAGGAGGGAATAATAGCCATCAGTTCCATGGGTCTCCTGAGCCCCACGGCAGGGACACCAGCTTCTACACTGGTGCAGCTGTAATAGCTTCCTAGGGCTGCTGTCACAAATCGCCACATATTCAGGGGCTGAAAACAACAGTAATTTATTCTCTCAGATTTCTGGAGGCCAGAAGTTGGGAAATCAGTCTCACGGGGCTGAACTCCCTCCGGAGGCTCGAGGGCAGAATCTATTCTCTGCTTCTTCCATCGTCTGGTGGCTGCTGGCTTTCCTTGGTCGTTGCCACCAAGCTTCCTCCAGCTTCACAGCTGACATCGTCAGGTGTCTCTCTGCTCCATCTTCGTATGACCTTCTCCACGTGTATCAAGTCTCCCTCTGCCCCCACCACCACCCCAGATGATTCAGGATAATCTCCCCATTTAAGAACCTTAACTTAGTCCCATCCACAAAGCCCCCCTCCCTCTTCCTGTTTGTGTTTTGCCAGATACAGAAGAATGCACAGATTCCCGGGACAAGGACAGGGGTATCTTTGGTGGGGGACATTTTTCAGCTTACCCACAATGTCCTAGCTCTAGCTTTTAACTCTGCTTGGGGCTAATGCCTCTCTGGTGCACAGAACAGAGCCAAGAGGCTCACATGAGAGATGAGAAGGTGCTGCACCCTTCCTGTGAACCCTCCAACTTCCCCTTTGACACATACAGCACGCGGGAAATGGTGTCGCCCCGTGGCCGTGGCCCAGCCAAGCCCGACAGACGTCTGAAGGGGCATGTAGACCCATGACCCAGAGCTAACATCTGTGCGGTTGTCACCCTGCCGCTGTTGCCTTCTGTGGGAGTCACAGCAGTGACTTGGGAGAGCAGGTCAGCCAAAGGTGCCCTTGGCATGGGTTGGAGTTTGGCCCTTCAGTCTGCTCTTGTAGGCACTGGGCCATCGGGGCAGGAGACAGATCTCTCATTCACCCTGTTGTTGCTAACAGTGGGTCACCTTTAAATCTGCCTGTAGACTGTGCCAGGCAAATTGCTAAAGAGCTGGCAGTGGCCTTGGGGGGTCAGCCAGGCTTCAGGCCATCCTGGGGCAAAACCGCTTTTGTGATTTATGACATTCCCATGACTCCAAAGGAATTGAGTGTTCATAACAAGTCCTAAGGAAGTTTCTCATTTCTCCAAAATAGTCTTCTGCCTCACCCTCCGGTAAATACTATGAAACATTAGTGCCTTGGCAGGGGGACACAGGCCCAGATTGGACCTGCTTTATACAGGGAAAGCCATTTCATAGAATGACTTATACATTTGATGAAATAGGATAAAATTATTAATTTGGAAAGAAATATAAAAAGCCTACAGTACATTTTACTTGCAAATTATTAATAAAACCACAATTAAGTTAAAAATAAAACTTCTAGTAATAATGAATATTTTTGCCACCTGACACTTATTAGATACTGAAACTATGAATTAGCTTTTTCTCATACCATTGGATAACTCTGAGATTTCTATATACCTCAGTCTTCCTTTGCAAATACGGATTGCTGGAGAGCAGATTAAATATCCCAAGGGCAGCCACTTGTGTTACCTGCTTAAAACACAGATACTTTCAAACGTGTCATCAATTCAACCAAAAGGGTCGTCTCTTGTTTTCCATGGTCTTCCACGGGCTGTTGTTTCTGCCTACTCTCCAGCATGCAATAGAACTGTCTTTTAGACAAAGACAGAGAAAAAGAGTTCTACTCCAATTGCTCCTGATTCCTTACTGAACATAAGGCTGGGTATGACCCAAAGTGAAGTCCTCATAGCACCTGGTTCCTTTTGAGGAATTTGAAATGAAACCAGTAAAATAGTTTCTCCATATAATCTCAGATACACGGAAGTTTCATGGAAATCTTTTCAAAGATTTTCATGGGAACACATATCAAAATTTCCTGTAGGCACTTAACATATTACTCTTTGGAAAAGGTTATGAAATTTTTAAAAAAGATTTATTTATTTGAGAGAAAGAGAGTGGGAGAGAGTGTGAGCAGGGGCAGAGGCAGAGGGAGAAGCAGACTCCCCACTGAGCAGAGAGCCTGATGTGGGGGCTCAATGACTACCTTCTCAGCAGCAGTAGGAGGTCCTCAGAGTTCCCTACACTTGATTCATTATTAGGCCATGATGAAGATGTTAAAATGCAGACCCCAGGGCCCTAATCCCATAGATTTTATTTCACACATGGTAGGTATTCAATCGATGGCAGTAGCTGACATTTATTATTGTGTTATGTCACACGCCCCCTTCCCCCAATGGAAAACAGCTCTTGCGGTAGGTGTCAGATGTGAGACGCCACGAGAAAGACACCGAAGCCAGTTTGGCAGCGATGCCTGGAGGTCAGAGTGATGGAGAGGATTTAGGTCTTCCTGCCACTAACTCACTATGGGCCGCAGGATTATACACGAGGGCAGGAAATCCAATATTCATTGAGCATCTACTATGTGCCAGACACTGTGACAGTCTCTTTTATATATGCCTTTACATTTGATATTAATCACAATCCTGGAAGCCAATCCAAGAATTCCCATTTTTAGGGTAAGGAATATGTTTTCCAAAAGGTCAAGAAATGTACATAAGGTCTCACAGAAATTTGGTAGCAGAGCCAGGATTTGGACCCACATTTGATTCCAAATTCCACGTTTTTCCTCTAAAGGGGAACAAAGTGGAAGGCAAGTCACAAATAACCTCAAGATTCCTGAATGTGGTTCCCACCAGAGGATGGCCCAAGATCCCTCTACAGTTCCAGTGGAAACAGTGTTATTCTCAAGAGAGGGGCAAGAGGTGGCCTTGCTGGGGACAAGCAGTGAGGGCAGGAGGTTCTTAGGAAGTCAGATACATTATCATAAACTTCAGCTTGATTTTCCTCCAGGGGGAGGGGCTGGGGCAATGACCAAGGGGAACCGGGAGAGGGTTCTCCTGCCGCCACTCCAGCTCAGCAACCTCTAACAAAGATTTACTTGCATGTCGCCCCAGCAATGTGCCTTTTCGGGGTTGGTAAGCTTCTACAAACCAACGTTTCCCTGTTTTTACTTAGCTCAGGGTAGCCTGAGACTCTAGCCAAGTAACTCTAGCCAAGTTACTGCCTGTTGGTGATTGCTAACTGCCTGGGGAAACAGTGTTTAAATCTTAGGAAAGTCCATCTTCAGCAGGAGCAGCACCAGGCAAATCAAGATGCTTTTGGTTTTTATAGTTTTAAGGTGCTTTCTATTTTTTTTCAGTGAGATATTTCCCTGTGGAAGAAGGTTATTATGCTTTGAGGGGTCATCCTGACCTGATTTACCTGTTAACCCACAGTCTTGGAGGGATTAGGAAGCCTTGTATAGGGGCATGCCAAGACTGGAGGAACCCACGGACAGCCCTCACATCTTCATCTCGTCTGCCTCCCCCACTTTCTATAGAAATTTTATCATTTGGGTAGCCACAAGGGGATCACCATTTTACAGTTCTCACTGGAATTTTTTAATTTGAATTGGTGAAAACTTACTCTTTAATGTAACTATAATTTTAAGGAGCGGTTCCTCTAGAAGCTGGGCAAGACCCCAAGTATCCCTTTTATGTGTATGTTGGAAAGGGACATTTATCCGTTCTCTCTGTGTGGGAAACCAAAATGCCCCCAAAGACACAGTAATGCATAGCACAGTTCCCGCTTTAACACAGAAATCTAGGAAAAGGCATTTTTCTGGCCTGAGGTCCACCTGTACTCTGTTTGTGGTTCACAGGAAGCTGGGTCAGCACGACCTCATAAACAGTGTATCTTTGGCTTGGATTATTTCCATGAGTCGCTTTCCATGAACACATATACCACATCATCCCCTTTGCTTCCCTTCATTTCATACCTAAGCAGAGACAGCCTTTCCCCTTTCAGCTGCCAGGGGACTTTTCTAGAACGTCCTGCCATCTTCTAATGCAACAATACAGTACAATCGAAGGCGATAGTCATTCTGAATGCAAATGACACAAACAGAAATGATCTTGGAGTTACAAAAACAAAACCCAAAAACTAAAGCATCACCCTTCGGCCTAGCCTTCTCATCCCCTTGATTTCTGTGCCTATGCTCTTGGCATGTGTTGAAATATTGCTGGAGTCAGTGGAGCTTGACCCGTTACGATGTTCATTTCTACGCTACCTCCTAAAACGTGTTTACAAACTTGGAAGCCTTAGACGACATCACACATGAACACTTGCCTGTTTTGGCGGCCGGGCTTTTCGCTGATGAATATGTAAGAGCCGATGGGTAGGTTACACCCTTTTGGGGTTTACCTTCTGCAAGAAAGAAAAAAAAATGAAAAAAAAAAATGATTTCTTTCTAGAGCTAGAGGGTTTAGAAGGTTCTGTTCTGGTAAGTTGATTCCTTCCTTCCTATTTATCTCTCTGGAGTTCAATAAATCCGTCAGTCTCCCCCCAGGTGAATTGTTGATTACAACAAGAAAGTCAAGTGATGTTTTGTTTTCCTGTAGAGCCTGTGTTTTATTAATATTGGAAAGGAAGCAATAAAATCTCCATGACTCAGAGTTCCCATTAGTAACCCTTACTCTGCTCATGAAGATGTGACATGGAAGCTAAGGTTTCCATACATGTGGTGTCGAATGTTTAATTAGGTCGGTAGATGGATGTAAAAACACTCCCCCTGCCTCTTCCTGGACGCTCCAGAGCTCTGGTCACAGGCTAGCTCTGCAGAATGGCTCTGTCTCCCTTTCATGGACCCTGTGGGATCCATCTGAACTCCATGGCACTAGAGAAACCCGAAAGTAGGTTTCAAATAAGCATTTGTTACCCACCTAGGGAAAGAGAGTTTAGAGGCCAGGCCATGGGAAGGAATGTTAATATGTATCAGGGAAACAAAGGAGGCATAAAAAAGAAAAATGATCAGGAGATCGGGGCTGGGTGAGGCGGTACCAAGCCTGACAGAACTGAAAATTCCCCAAGAAGGCTGCCGCCCACAAAGCCTCCCTCCGTCAGGAAGTGATGCCTGACATCCCACTGCAGGAGTTTTGCTTCACAGTGGGATGGCAAGTGTCACTTGCAATACAGAAGCCTCCCCCATCCCCCCCCTCCACCCCCGCCACCCCCCAGCCCTCCCGCCGCCCCAGAAGGCAGGGGATCAGTCTCAATTGGCAAGTGTCGAATTGGCGCCCAGAGCAGTCTCTGCAAGGTAGGAGATCCTCAGTAAGTATTTATTCAGAGAAGGAATACCTTAATGCTTAGATCTGTCACAACTCAGAGGGGTCTCACCTGTCATCTAATATTTACATCTGATAATGAAAGAATTTTACCTTGCAACCTAAGGAAGTAGTTTTATAGGATAGGTTTGGGGTGATGGTGAGGAGTGTCATATGGAGACCCTGAGGGGTGGGACAGAATCTAGAACACGATTTTGCCAAAAACCCTATTGACACAAGGGATTGCAGAGTCATGAAGCAGATGGAATGACAGGGACTCAGAAAGGGCCTGGAATTGGGAATAAGAAGTTTCTGTTTCTATTTGCCGTTAATTAACTGCCTCAATCCTGGACACTCTCATTTTTCTCATTCGGGAAATACAGACAATGATATGGACCAATTTTCTCCATTAAGTTATAAGGATCTAATGAAAAAAAAAAAAGTTATACTCTTTTGGAACTATATGTTACCAGAGAGATGGGAAGATCCTATGCTGGCCTTGCCTATAAATATCACTCAAAGTGGCGATGAGGCAAAATGTTTGGGCTTATGGAGTTATTTCATCTCATTAAAGTTCCACGGGAACAGAGCGTGGCATTTCCAGGTCCCCTGCCCTTGTCTGGGCCTCCTCCAAATAACAGTGATCGGGGTTATTTCGGACCCAAGGAAGGCCCCAGGGCTGTGGGACCCACTCGATCAACAGAGCACACTGCGGAGATGGGGTCTCCCTCTGTTTACTCTTCTTGCATCTGAAATCCTCTGCTGTCTGCTTCTATTCAAGAGGAAAAGGAACATGAGCTCAGTTTTCTGAAATGTGGATCCAAAAAAAAAAAAAAAAAGGCTCTCTGACCTTGCCTATCCCTGGACTGTCAAAAGATTGTGCTGACCAGAAATGCACATCCCAGCTCCTGCTCCCATCCCCGCCTGCCAAAGCGAATTAACTGAAGCAGCACAGTGATGTGTGAAAATTAGAAATAAAAACCTAGAGAGAGGTCACGGAGGCACCTGAGCCCTCTGAGGAGGACTCGGACCCAGTCCAAATAAACCTGAGCCTCCGGAGAGTGGGGACAAGTCTTGGCTGCTGACCAGTCAGGGCCCTTCCACGGCAATGTGCTCTCCCCACTCACGCATTCGGAAGAGGCATTGCAGAAGCACACACGTATTTGTTATAATTGGCAAGAAGTGCTTTGGTTAAATGTCACTAGGTGAAATGAGGGGACGCAGAAGTTGACATTTATAGGAAATAATCTCAGCAGACTGATTTTCATTTACAAAACCCCAAACGTTGCTACTCTCTTGGAGTTAATTTTTCCTTTTACGCTTCTGTTGGGATTCTTGAATTGCTGCCTATGCACCTAAGAGGGGAACATCCTTAGACTTAGCCAGGAGTTACTGGTAAACCCCTATGTAGAGATTCTATTTCTCTCTAGACCTGACACATTTGGATTCTAGATACTAGCATTTTCATACAGCCTCTATTCTGCATTCTCACTGTGCTATGCCGGATCACTCTCCACTACCTGACGTAGAAACCCATTTAATTTGAACCCTGGGGGTGCAGAATTCTGCAGGCGGGAGGAAACGAGGACGGCTCAAGTTGTGAGGAATCCTTAAAGGTCTGTTTGTAGTTCTATTAAAACTCTGATCCATGGAGGACAGTAGGAGCTGGGGCTTGGGACACATAAAGGTACCAGAAAACGACCAAACTTAAAGACCTACTATGTTATGAAATGTTTCTCCCTTCCTTGCCTCAGTTGGTCCTTGCATAGGTGCTTCCTAAGGAGAGATGCACGGGTCCTAATCTTGTCAAGATGCCAGGAGGCTTTGTTAGAATCTATTTAAAATCCTGTGAAGTCTTTTTGGAGAAAATGAGAGATTCAAGGCCCAGAGTAAGGAAAACATATGATGTTGACAACACTGTGTTGTGCTCAAACAGCATAAGGACATGTCAAGAAAAACAAAAACAAAAACAAAATTCAAAATACCCGAAGGGCTCTCACTGGTCCAACTTGGAAAATTTGAGTGCCAAAAAGAATAATGGTGATAATGGATTATAACATATTTTTAAAAACAATCCATGAGTCCATAGTGGTACTTAAAAAATAGGTGTGGAGGGGGGAAATACCCCTTTTCTTTTTATAAGAATACTTGCTAATAAATGTGGAAGGAATAATAGAATAATTATAACTTTTCAATTTCTAGTGCAGTTCTTGCTGCTGTAAGAATCACTAATAGATGTTAAAACCATTAGGTGAATTTGTTGGGGAAGCAGCACCCTACAGATTACTTATTAAGTACAACGTATCTTTCCCATGGAGAGGTACTGTAAAGTATCCAAGCAGTCAAGTGCAGCCTCTTCAACAACCACACACACTGACATTATTGTGGCTTCCGAGATGGCCACAGTCATACAGCACAACAGAGATCTATCATGCTACCTATGTAGTAACCTTGGAAAATATTTAACCTGAATCCAATCATGAGGAAATAGTTGGACATGTTTGTGGTCCAGATTGTGAGGCACAGCACTAGACAACTGGCTGGGACTTCCAAAATGTCGTTGCCATTCATGACCAAAAAAGGTAGTACAGTAGTAGCTAGTTCTAGATGAAAAGAGAGTAAACAGAGGCGACAACTAAATGCAATGGATGATTTTTATTAGATTGTGGAAAAGGAAGGAAGAAAGGAAGGGTGGAAAGAAGGAAGAAAAGGGAGGGGAGGGGAGAGAGGAAGGAAGGGAGGAAGGAGAGAGAAGGGGTAAGAGTAAGTGGAAGAACTTACTATGAAGTTTTAGGATTTAGGACTATTTTAGGATAACTGATACAATTGAATAAGAACTATTTGTTAGATAATATTATTGTATCAATGTTAATTTTTTAGGTGTGGTATTGGTATTGTGGTTATTTAGGAAAATGTCCTTGTTTGTACCAGGTGTGTGCTGAAGTATTGAGGGAAAGTGTCATGATGCCCGCAGCTTATTTTCACATGGATTAGAACAAAATAAAATAAACAATAGGTAGACAGATAAAGCAAATGTTGCTAGGTGAAGGGAATCTGGGTATTCATTATAGTAGTCCTTCAATTTTTCTTTCAATTAAAATTCAAGACAAAAGGTTAGGTTGGAAGAATTTCACAAAAATAGGCAAGGGCAGGTCACGATTATAGAGATACTCGGTTACCTTTTCACGGTGAAATCGCACTAGTCATTCGCTCACTGACATCACCTCATTGGAAGAGGGAAGGAAAGAATGAAAATGATTATCTACAAAAATCCTAAGGAGCTAGAGAGCAAGAACTGACTAGTCAAACAATTAATTAAACAAAAAGAAATCTCAAAATAGTAGTTCGGTTCTCTAAGAGCCTATATCCCTATCCATTTACCAGAAATATCAAGGAATGAGGATCCAGATATGAGACATATTTGGCCTAATGAAAGGCGTAGTTAAAAAAAGCCCAAGTTATTAAATGGAATTCACTTCATTAAAAGTTTGACTGGATTTACGGATAGCTGCAGCGTGTTTAAAACGAGCAAGGGGAGCCTTTTAATATTTCCAGACTCTATAGTGATTTATCACGGTAATTATAATTTATTGTTTCATGATCCTAATTATCGGAAGAGCTAATGCTTCAGAGTTTGATGAAATGAGTTGGGCCAGACACTGAAGCCAACAGAACGTTGAAAAGGCACGTTTCTTCCCGTGAGGTCACTTGAGCTCGGGCGTACCTGAGACGATGAAGGACTCTCTCCAGCGCGGCAGCGACAGCGACTGGACACCATTGGAGTAAGACCCTTTGTAGCCAGATTGTCCAGCAACTTTCCGAACAAGTATTTTCCCTCCGGAATTATCGAGCACGCCACTATGAAGAGAAACAAAATGGTGAAGAAAAGGAAGATCCCATTGGACGCGATGAACAGACTAGCACACCAGCCTCTGTCTTCACTGAAAGATGGGAAAGAGGAAGATTAAGACAAGGTTTACCCTGGCTTGTGGCCTGTCCCCCAAGAGGGGCGTCTCCACCGTGCGGCCCAGCATCTGACCTCCAGGTCAGACGCCCTCTTCCTTAGTACAGGACCTGGCTGTCCCGCTAGGTGGCAATTTCTCTTTGCCACCGTGCCTCAGACTTCTTTTGCTTGGCTTCCTCGTCCCCACTAGTTCGTTGTTTTAAGGAAAACGTCTTTCCTGACCATTTCTAATTTGGTTTCATGACATGGCAGGATGGCTCCCACTCTTCTGAAGGGCAGCCGTGACATTTTACAGAAAAAATTCTTCCTTTTATATTGGGCCAGGGGTAGGAAGTGTGCAGCTAAATGGAACTCATTAAAAAGATTCCCTCCCCAAGGACTAGAAATTGTTTCTTTAATGTCTAGGATTTTGAAGGTTTTAGATCCTGGTGTGACAGAGACAGACAGATTTACCTCTTGGCTTGTATGTGAAGCGGGGGCTCCACGCCGGTTCCTCGGAATCCCTTCCCATTGTCCTTTCTTTGCCCCGGAGCCTAAACGGGCTCCCGTGGGCATGTGTGATTTGTGGCACACAGGCAGCTAAAAACGCACTTCGATTTGTTCTCATCCACACCCTCCCTTCCCTCCAGGATGAGAGCTGCCGTTTCCTGCCCTCCCACCTTCACGAGTCAAGAACTTTCAACACTCACCTGCTCAGTGACCCAGAAGGAAGGAAAGTGATAATAGTACTTGACGTATAGAGCACTTACTTGCTTTAAAATCATCCCCACGTAAGGTTTCTCCCCAGCTCCTTCTGGCAAATCTGTGAGTCGTAGAGTGAAGGCAGTGCTATTGCTCCCATTTCCCAGAATCGGGCTTGGACCACTGGAGTGACTCGGTCCAGGTTTTGTAACTAGTAAATTGCAAGGGAGGGACTCGAACCCAGGTTTAGCTGATCTGGAATCCTGGGTTTGTCCCACTTGGTCACAGTTGTCCCTCAGAGTCCAAAAGCACAGCCACCTCCTGATGCCAATTCCTCATCGTTCCAAATTTTTTTTTTTTTTTTTTAATTTTGACCTGGGACACTTTTTTTTTTTTTTTTTTTTTTTTATTTTTTTGAGGGTCATCTTCCCAAATCCTTGTGCCCCTGCCCTCTCTTTTCTCTTGGGAGCTCAGAAGCCGTTCCCTTGGGTCTCCCGGCCGCAGCCGGCCTGGCCTCAGCTTCCCTGCCAGAGCACAGGGCTTCCCCTCACGGGCCTGTTCATGCTGCTCTTTCCCTCTGGAAAACCAGCTCCCACTTTTGCCAGAGGAACCCTGTGCTGCTCGGTGCCCAACACTTTCTTCTCCACAGAGATTCTGAAAAGACTTGGCTACATCCCTTCCTAAGGATGCCTCAGACTCTTGTCTCACAGCCAAGACTCTGATTTTATTCGGTCTTGTGCGATTTCCTAAAAATTTCTTGAGTTGATTTTTGTCTCCCAATTAGATTAGACATTTTCTTAGGGAAAAGACAGCATTTTATCTTTGTGCGTCGGAAGGCCTGTCGGTGGTGTGTGCCTGCCGCCCACACGGGCTTACGGAAGCCAACTGTTAACTTCCCAGGACTGTGAGAGTTGGATCATTTCACATGGTAGCTTGGAATCAGCCACGGGGGGAGGATTTATACCCCTGAAATTGGCAAACCAGCACTCCCCTGCTTTGGGGGAGCTGGTTGTTCAACATTTACGAGCACAGCCCTCATGTAGGCTGAAAATTCTAAGTATTTGGAAAAAATTATCCTATGCTCCCTTTACTTATAATTGCTGGGGAAGACAGAAATAACACCTTTTTTCTTTCCCTCCCAAGAAATTATCCTGCCCTTGGTTTCACAGTTCATTGTATTGAGGAAATGTGTGCGCACACTTGGTCCGAAGCTTGGTAGCTGCCACTCCCAGTGAGGGGAGGCGGGCCTGTGTTGAGCTTCCCTCCAGCTGTTGGAGGAAATGGGAAGGGCCCAGGGGATTCTTGGCTGCTGGTGTCCCAGCAGAGGCTGGTGTGAGACTCAAAACCCAGACTCTGGGGAAGGTGCATGACAGAACTGTGGTGTGCTCCTGAGATTTCCCTGTTGCAGGGAGGGGGGCTGCCTCATCTTGAGGACTGAGTTAACTAGAGGATGTGGACCTTCTCAGAGATTCTAGAGAAGGGTAGATACTGGGGAGACTAGGGGTCTGTAAACTTCAGGTGCCAACGGCAGTCCATGGAGGTGGAATGCACCAGAGACTCAGCCCCTGGAGGAGAAACTGGAGGGAGAGAGCCTTCAAGAGGCTGTGGTTTCACTTAGGAAGCAGATAGGAGCCGTGGTACTTTGGAGAATTTATGGAAATGTAACCTCATTTCTATCCTCACTCAGAGATAGGCACCTTGTACATATTATCTGAAAGAGCAAAAACCAGTTCCACTTCTTTGCATCCTCAGATGTCCTGAATGATGCTGGACATAGTCTACAGGTTCCTGTCCTCCCTGACCCTGGTCCCAGGGGACTGGGCTCAGCTGCAAGTCAGCTGCATGGTTCGGAGAAAAGGGCTGGGATTTGACCAGCTGCCATTCTCGGGGTGGGCATCTGGTCAGAAATCGGCATGAAGTGTGCTCTGCATATGGATGGCCTCCCCATCGCCCCGCTAGGGAGAAATCTTCCCTCTCCCCCGCACTTGGTCCCACTCTAAATACAGAGGCGAATTCAGGACAAGACTGAGCTAAACTGTGATGCTTCAAATATGTTCATTGTCCCTATGGTTTGAAAGAATTGAGGGAATCACATATAATAAGACATCTGATTATGATATATTGCATGAATATTGAATCCTAAAGCTAAATCTGAATGCCAAAACCAAAGTGTGCTCTCTCCCAGCCTCCCAGTTCTGACTGTGGGGGGCTCTGATGGGCCACTGTTGGAGGCCCTGTGTGTACTTTCTATGCAAGTTCTCTGCTTAAGTCCTACCTTCTGAAAACAGACTTGTTTTGTTTGTGAAAAAGAAAACTGAGAGTGTCCCAAATTCCTGTCTGTTCTCCCTTAAGACCTCTATTCATCCTCCCACGAACAGTGACACATCCTTCCGAATAGAGTTTCCCACTAGATCAGACCCTGGTCCAGGAAGTTTCAGAGGGCGCTTGGTTGCTCAAGTAGCAAATCTTGGTTTTTGAAACATTCACACTCTTGTCTCCACCTCCCCACCCACCTCCTTATTTTCTCCATGAGTTTCCACAGCCCAACCAAAACGCTGGGATTACGGAGTCCTGGTCTTTGTCAACTCCCTTCTTACTCTGCCCTCCTGTGGTGTGTCCATCCATCATAAAGCCTTCCCTGACTCTTACTTGTCCAAAGTCCACATCCACCTCAAGTCCTCTCTTTGTATATTAAGCAGTGCTGGGACGCCCCTGTTCTTACGTAAATGTGTGGTTTGGGCTCTGGACTAGAAGTCAGAGGACCTGAGCTCTCATCCTGAATGTGCAACTAACCAGCCATTGAATTAACTTCCTTATTTCTCAGCTCTTCTTTAATAAACAGCATGTTTACGTTAACAGCAGCCTCGTAGCGCTGAGATGATGCTAGGAGGAGCGAATCACAGTGCGAGGGATTACTGTGATTATGACGACATCTTTGTGAGGTGGAATCAACTCATGGACTCTGTCCTGCCTGGGAGACACAGAAAGGCAAAGCAGAGCCAGCAAAGGCCAGAGGAAGCAGGGGCCAACAATTCTGGATGCCCCTGGAAAAATACAGTGACCTTAAGACAGGCTCAGCCCCTACAGCAGACATCAGTATCCACATAGATGTGGGCTGAGGAGTGTTTATGGTGTGGGAGCTTTCGGGCGTGCACACACGTGTGTAAGGATGCATGTGTGCAAGCATTCGTGTGGGAGCAGGCATGTGTTTATTCATGCACACGCACGTATGGGTAGACTTGTGTATCTCTTTCCTTTTTGCACGAAATTTCTTTCAGAATGAAAGTAAAATATTTTTTTCCGTATTCTGGGGTTAAGAAACAGGGTTTGGGGTAGTCTTTCTTACTGTTTCCCTACTTCTCCATGATAAAGCCTTCAGAGTTCTGCTCCCATTGGAAAACGAGTCGGCTCATCAGCCCTCCTCGGCGGCAGTGAGAAAGGAGGACGGCCAACAGATTCTGCTAGGAATTCTTAAATCTCAGTTTACACATAGACTTCATTCTTGCTGCTTCCCCAAATTTCTGAGAGCTACTGACGAGACACCTGGAGAGGGAATAAATTTTCTATCTTTTCCCCCTCTCTCTGGCCGGGAGACGATGGATCCCTCACCTGACTGGTGTGCAAGTAAAGAGAAGAAAAAAGATCCTGAAGCCCGAATGCTGCAGAAACTTTGTATCTGGTGGCTGAGCATCAATTCAGGAGTCCTGTCCCACAGCAGTCTCAAAGTGGCAGTTAGAAGCATGGGCAATGGACTTATGTTTGAGTCCCCACTTGGATACTTTTTAATAGTGTGGTGTTAGAAAAGCTAGTCAGCCTCTCTCCATCTGTAAGATGTGGATAACAGTAGTGGCTACGGTACAGAGAACGGTGAGGATTGAATAAGGTGACATAAGTGAGGTGCTCAACACGGACACATTAGCCTTACTATCAAAGATAGGAAGTAAACGTGCATCCCTCTGGGTCTGGACTCCCAGCTGACACAAAAAGACATCTGAGGATTCTGTGAAGGTCACTTCTGCCTCTCTTCATTTAGGCAGTGACTTTGTTCAAAGCATGTCCTACTTCCGGTCGTCCTTCCTGGGTCCCAAACCAACAGCTGACCGAGCAGAACCACCTGTCACCCTCCTCCTCACTTTTCCTGTTCCACTCATCTCCAGGCCATCACCACTGCTGTGACATTTCTTCTCCAAACCTCCAGGACTTTTTATTATGAAGTCTTCTTATTATTATTATTATTTATATTATCTTATTGTTACTTATTACTTATTATTACTTCTTCTTATAACCTCTTATTTCCTCGTTCAGTAAATACAGATAGAAAAAACATGCTTTAGGTTACCGAGAACTTTGGTTTCCTTGTCATGAATCTGTGGGAGGAGAATTCTCCTCTCCATCCCCTTAGGGTAAAGAGAAGTGGGTCCTTTCCACAGAGCGCTGTGAAAGGAGATCTGGGACCACGTGTGGCTTCTGTGTAAACCCCGGGATAGGGCTGCCTCAGCAAGTACAGGATTCTCATTATGTGTGTACAGTGTTGCTGGCTAAATCCGGGAACCTGGCCCCGGGAGCTCCCTGCCCACAGCCCAGCTACTCTCGGAGCTACCCACCTGTGAATTGCGGCGCCACACACGCTGGAGTAGGAGGCGTAGATGTCCGTGCCATAAACGTGGTATTTGGGGTCTTGGCATCCTGCTGGGCATTTTACGACGAACTCGGGATTGATTATCTTTCCAGCTTTGACATCGCAGTTGATCTGGGGCACAGCTGGGAAAGCAAAACGAGGTCAAAATTACACCTAGTGGTACTTGCTTATATATGGTGTGACTCTGTCGGGTCGTAACAGCTTCTCTACTTCATCTCCAGAAGCCAGGACCTGGGCTGACCTGGGGTCCTGTCCATATAATGAAAGCAAAGATATAATTAGGACATTCCTCAGACCAAAAGAACAACAGTGACCACCCGCAGCATTTAGCCTGCTGAGGGCAGAAACAGAGGTGGACTCTTGCACTTCTCCAGACAACTGCAGTGGAGAACTCTGGGAAAAGACCCACCTCCAGGGGGTCAGAAATGTCGCCTTGAGCCTGTGGCTGGAGAACACTGGTTTTTCAGTAGCTCTGGAGCTAGCCCAGGAAAGAAGGGACCCCTCAGACAACCGTACAGGACAAAGAGAAGGCATTTCAGGAAGGGTAACTGAGGGAGCCTGGGCCTGGGGCCCAGCGACCAGGACCAGCTTGGCCAGGTGCCTCAGACCCCCTGTGCTGGAGCTGGCTGGGAGAACGGGGTTAGGAGGGCTGGGCCAGATGAGGGAGGCAACAGTTCTTGTGTTCTGAGGGGCGCAATGGAAAGGCTTTTGGACAGAGGAGACAGATCATGAGAGAGATCTTTGGTCATGGTCCCAGAGAATGGGTCCTAGATCCCAGGTCACCTCCCTCAACACTTGGCAGAATGCGAGGAGCTCCCCTACGAGCCTCCAGAGGAAACTTTATTCTTTCGTGTCTCCTTTTTGACTTTGTTGCAGCCATTATGGACTAGCACCGTCCATCAGGCCCGTCTTCTAGAGCTGAAAGCTTGCCCAGGAATGAGGTGGCGTAGATTCTCTAGTGGCAGTACCTGAAAGGGGGCCTAGCTATGTCTTTCCTGAAAAAAATGGCTGTCAAAACTCCTGAAAGGAAAGCCTCCTAGAGGATACCATACTGGTGCCCTCCTAGCCAGCAATATCTTCTGTTCTGGGCTCTCTTCTTCACAAGGGACTCCAAAACATGAGCACAGTTGAGAGAGGAAGCAGGCTCAGGAGGAGTCCTGAAACCATCAGACAGGAGGGCTGGTTGGCCGACAGGGCTGTTTGGCCACAAGGAGGTGAGAATCTGGAGGAGGCCAGGGGTCTCATTGTCTTCCCAAGTAGGACCGCTGTGTGCTGTGATACAGCTGGCCAAGCGAAAACGAAAGGGGAGCCTTTCCACAGAGGCACATTCTGCAAAGAACTTTCTAGTGCCTGAGGTTGTCTCTGAAGGAAGGTACTGCCTCCTGCAGCCATGCGTGCGTGAGCGGGGAGCCTGTGGGCACGGACTGAACAGTGGAAGAGGGGATTTCTGCGCTGGGTGGGAGGGAGAAATACAGCCCCGCCCGGTGATTACACACAGGGATCCAGGATCTCTGCCAGGCCACCCACCCTCTCACTGGGTTCCCGGGATGGTCTCAGAGTTGTTAATGGCTTCCAGCTGTATCCAAAACGCACACTTTTTCTTTTTTTTTTTTTAACCCTTATGTATCCTAACGGAGCAGAGTCGCATTTCACTCAGACTACAGGGAGAAGTGAAGTTACAAGTGCTGCTCTCTTCCTAAACACTCCTCCCAGCTGATCTTGGCCGGCTGGAAGGGCTGGGCCGGCGTGGAAGCCCTTCTCCTGGGGG